>NC_080431.1:42001133-42309189 GCF_028018845.1 Melospiza georgiana
CATTTTTAATCCAAAAATAATTGGTTTGGGATTGTTTTCTTGGATTTTAATTTTTTTTGTGATTTTTTGCTTTAGCTCTCTCTTGTTTATTTAACTCTTGCAAATCACACTGCATCTCTTTTATTTCAATTTTCTTTTCACATCCCTATGTACAAGGTCAAAGAGGTCTAATACGTAAAGTAATTTTTTGCCCTGTAGATATGCAATACTTGCAGTTGTGTTCTTGTCTTCCACCTCCCAGCTTGCTTTCCAAATGGCACCCAAGAGATTAATATCCATTTGAGCTAATGCTTAAGTTAAAACTCCAGTTCTGGCTTCTGTACAATAGAAGTGTGTGTGATACCATGGAAGCTGATAGTCCAAGCATTAAAGCTTTTTATTAGCTTTCACACATGGATTGTTTGCTATATGGGGTTCTTAAAATTTGTTTTATTTTTTTTTACCCAATTTCAATAAAATAGCATAAAATGTTTCGTAGTTCAACACAAATCAGCAAATGCTTTTCAGTGTTTATATTCTCTAGACTGATTACATGTAAAGCACAATACACTTAAAATCTAAAGAATTTAATGATAAATAAGGAAATTTCAAACATAAGAGAGATAAAATAATTTCTTTGCTCACTTTCTTTTTTGAAGGTGAGAGTTTTGGGGTTTTTTTCTGTCCCTATGAGTTATCACTGGTTTACAGCCAGTGCATGGGAGAGTCTGTGACACTGAACTGACTTGAAATATGAAGATAGCAGTGGTATATCCCATATCAATGCGTAGTACAAATTTTATCTTCAACATCCTATGTTAAAACTTTTTGAGAATGAAATAAATAAAAACAGATACATGGATTTCATTAACTTACTGTTAGCAGCATTTTCTTTATTTTCAATGAAGCAATAATTAGGAGGCCCCTTCATTGATTGCCCAGTGATACCAGTTGCTCTAAAATCTTAGAGTGAGGGACTGAGCTGTTCTAAATACAATTCAATTCAATCTCCCAAGATAAGACAAAAAATGTGGCTTTAGATCGTATAGATTGGTGATTTGGGCATCCTGTTAAAAAATCCCATTATCCATACTGGTAGTCTCCACACAACTATTCTCTCCTCTAGGAATCCATCTTGATGGCTACATATTAGTCTAATAGATAAGGCAGTTGTGCCATGTGATATAAAATATGAAGTGTAGACACAGAGAGCTTGAGAAATATCTAGGTGAATGTTTAGGTGCAGAATTTGCCATGGGCCCATAAAAGTGATGACCTAGGAGTCAGTGTGTAAGTAAAGAGGACAACAGTAAAAGATTACTTGTACTTCAAGTGAGCCAATTATAAGCACACCACAAATGCAATGACAATGACTGACTCTTCCTTTTCAGACTTTAGTTTAACTAAAGGGGCCCCTAAACTCCAGCTTGGTGTTTTACTTTAGCAGCATAAATCCACTTTTGAGGGTGAGAATTACACAGTATAGTCAAGAGGTATCTCATTTTCATTGACATAGCAATCTCTCCCCTGGATAAGAAAGTGAGTAGAAATGTGAGGTGAAAGGGGAGATGGACTCATGTATCCATAGTGGACAGCATTTCAGTAACATTTTCACAGAAACTGTGAAGACCCCCTGCAGACACACAATCAGAAAACAACCACAGGCAGCAGTGCTTGAGCTCAAGACATCTGCATCATGGTCTGAGCCTCCTTAACGCTAATATTGACAGTGATACTGATGAAGAGGATGCAATTCTGAAAATTAAAAATTATTTTCCTTTTGCTGCTTACAAAAGACATTTCCTCAAGCAGCCTTTTTCATGGAGGTAGATGAACCAGGTTTGTCTGGCCAGGTTTTGGTAGCACGGGTGCTACAGGGGTGGCTCTGTGGGGAGCTTCCCCCATGTCCAGCAGTGCCGATGCCGGGTGGCTCCAGGACAGGCCTGTGGCTGACCAAGGTTGAGACAATCACTTCTGGGGACAGCACCTCCAGGTAACAGAGTTAAGAAGCAGGGAGAAAAGTCCTGCACAATGGCAAACAGGAGAGAGGAATGAAAACACATGAAAGAAACAGCCCTGAAGGCGTGCGGGAGCAGGTGGAGGCCCAAAGGAGGCTTCAGCCACATGGGAAGCCTGCTCTGGAGCAGGTCCTGGCAACACCAGTGGAAGAGAGGATCCACAGAGGAGCAGGCTGGCAGGCAGGACTTTGGCAGGGGTGCCCTGCTGGAGCAGCCTGTTCCTGAAGGGACTAATGCTGGAGCAGTTCATAAGGAATTCCACTCGTGGGAAGGCCCCATGCTGGGGAAGCTCATGGAGGGCTGTTTCCCATGGGACAGGCCCCACCCTGGAGCAGTAGAAGAGTGTGAGGGGTCCTCCTCCCACCCTGAGGCGTAAGCAGCACCAGACACAACATGTGATCTAACCACAATCCTCATTCCTGGTACCCTTGTGTCTCTTGGGAGTAGGAGGTAGAAAACTTGGAAGTAAAGTTAAGCCCTGGGTGAATGGAGGGATGGAGAATAGGTGTTTTTAAGATTTGTGCTTCTTTCTTATTATCATACTCTGATTTGATTGGTAATAAATTGAGATGTTTTCTCCCCAAATCATTGTGACTTTAATTGCTGAGTGATCTCCCCATCTTTATCTTCACCCAAAAATTTTCTGTTACATTTTCTCTCCCCTCTTCAGCTGAGGGAAGTTATTCAGTGACTTTGGTGGGTATCTGGTATCCAGCCAGGGTAGCCCATTTCAGTATATTTCTTGCCCAGTTCAAAAGACTCTTCCACACTATCTGGATGAAAACCTTTTTCGTTTCAAGGTAACCTTCACATGCAATTTCCAAGACTGGGACACCCATAAAATTTTGTGTGTATGAGATACTCATATTCAGAGTGAGGTTAATTTCATGTTACTTTGGATATCTGCAGCATAGAAAGCTGGATATGAGTTTGTTATTTTAGTATCCTGTAGAGCCAACAGAGAAATAAACACTACAGCATGATTCCTCTAATGAAAATATCTAGTTTAGGCTGAAATAAGTAGCATGCCCTAGAGGGCTTGGATCTCTGCAATGACTCAGGGTGTGGGGGAGTCACCAATGACAAGCTCATATGAAGACACTCAATAAGCTCAAGGAGAAGATCTAACCTCACTCTATGCAGTTAAAAATTAAAATGTAATCTTGCAGTAGTGGAAAGTAATCATTAATAGGTGAAACAATTACCAGAATCTTCCTCTCTTTCTTTAGTTAAGTTGTGAGGTTGCCTAATCTGTAAATTAGCTCAGAGCTGGCACGTTCTGAAAAGCTCTTAGAAACACATTTCTTCATCCTGCTGCTGAAAAGAGTAACTCCACAGTCTGGAACTGAGGTTATGAGTATTTTAAACTTTTCTAGTTAAACTGCCCAACCCTCCATCCCAGTTTAATCCCCATCTATAAAATCCATATAGCTATATTCACCTTAATTGTACATCAAATACTAAGATCTTAATATATAGAGTAATTCTTGTCATGTTTATATTCTCAAAGAAGTCTTGAATATATGAATTAAACAGTCAGAGAGGAGAGTTAGGCGATCCACTGATAAGAACCATCATGTATTAGACTTTCAGAGACAGGATTTCATAGATTTAAAAATCCAGAGCAAGCTGTCTTTAAGGCATAGATATCTTATTTTGAACCTGTCCTAACTGCATCCTTGTTTTCCTTCACCTAAACCCATTATCATTTGTCTATTTCAATCCCTAACATGCTATGTAACTGTCAAATGTTTTCTACCTTCATTATATACCAATCAAACACTCTCCCTTCAATCTCCTCTCCCTTTGCTGCCAGCCCTTCCAGCTGGAATTCCTTGCTGTATGTTCCCTCTTCTGATCTGTTCTGCAAAGGTCAAAATAGCCAAATAGATTTCACAAAGTCAACACACATTAGAATAAAAGCACTTGGATATCTTTCTCAATAAAATTGTGTTACTTTCCACACAATTTTATATGCCTACATATGTATCAATGTATCTATATCTATCTATATATACATATACATTTTTTAAATTATTTTATTCATTCATTTGTTTGGTCTTCTCCAGGAAAGTGGTCTATAAGCACACCATTTACACTTTGGCCATCTATTAGCCTTGCAGCCAACAGCTTCTTGGAAACTTCATGTACATGATTTGTGTCCAAAGAATTTATTTATTAAATCGCATTTATTTATTAGTTCTCAAGCAAGCCTTTACCCAAAATATTTTCTATCTGAGTGAATTTTGATTTTTAATCTGCCATATTTTATATTTTTCCATAGTTCCTTATTCAGGTAGGAAGCATATCGTTCAATCTTTGAATGATGAATGACTCATTCCTCGCATGAGAATATATAGTTCCTGGAATGATGTATAGTTATCTGAAAAGTCTTTTTACTTTTTAAGTCACTTGCTACTCACAATGGTCTAAATTTTATTGGATCTTATTTTGTCTTCATTGTTTTGGCATAATATTTGTTAAGGTTTGATGTGCATTTCCTCTGAAATTTCAACATGGTAGTTTTCAACAAAGCTGGACATATCTGTGCATTTATACCTTTTTTCAGCCTCTTTTAATTCCTTTTAAGCAAGTTTTTTTTTTCTTTCCTAGCTTGGGAAATTAAAACACTGTGATGATGCTTGAGGGGTTTGGCTTTGTTTTGTCCACTTGTGTCATTCCTGCAGCCATGTGCCTTATGATCTCTGGTACAAAGAGTCCTTGGACAGCAGTGTTTCACACCAGGACCTGCAAGAACATCAGCATGACCACTTGTGCATTTCCTCACTGGCTGCCATTTGCTGCAGTCATTCTCATGATGGCTAAAAATTAAGTCTCTGCATCACACTCTGAAGAAAGATTTACTCAGATCTCACAGAGATAATTAGCATCTCTCATTATGACTGTGCTCCTGTCCTGAGACACCCTCTCATCTCCTAAAGTGTGTCACGGTCAGACTTGAGAGGGTACAGGGATCAGCAAACCAGTTCAAATGTGACATTTCCTTGTTCCACCTTGGAGCTTCAATCCATGCAGGTTCTGTGTTATTTACTGAAAGTTAGAAGTTAGAATAAATATGCAGTCCTTCAGAGAGTTGGCTATGAAGAGCTGCCTCTATTAGTTCTTCATTCTTCTTGCCATATGTATGGATTTTTTGATAATTCAACTTTCTTGCATTTAAACTAATGACACTAAGTCCATTAAAAAATCATGTGACCACATGGCATACAACCTTTAACAAAGTCTTCTTTATCAAGAGTATCTGGAATAGAACTAGGTTCACACATTGTATGATAATTACAAACACCAAATATACTCAAATTAAATCAATATATGGCTGTCACCAATTTCCTTTTTGTGCAAGGAAATTTCCCAGCTTCTCTATGACATCCTGAGATCAGCTATTGTATAAACAACTAACATCAATATGACTTTGATCATGACAAAAATGTGGCAGACAGGGAATTTGCTTAGCACAGGGAAACAGGCGTGAGCTATCTCTGTTTTCAGTGACAGCAATTTGATTCATCCAAGGACAAGCCACACAGACCATCCAGCTTTTCCAAAATGTTGCATGCAGTTATCCATGTAGATATAATCAAAGCTTTATGTGCAGTGACAAAGTAGTAAAGAACGAGCAATTCAATAAGAATTGTGTAAGCATCCTCTCATCTTACATATCAATCCAAGGCTAGTAGAAAACAATTTCTAAGAGGTACTTTGGGTGAAAAAATATTAATTTTAATGTCAAGAAAAATTTTATCACTCTTAAATATATTCTAGTTACCAGAATAACAGACTGTTAAAATAGCTAAATCATCATCATCAACAACAGCAACATCCAAAACTCAACTAGTGCAAAACACATATAGACGACTTTTATGAAATTACTTTATAAAAAAATACAGGCACCATTTGGTGAATGATGTCTAAATATTTATTTAGGACTCTTCAAAATGCATTTTTAAAGACCATTACTGCTGCTAACTTTCTCCTCTACAATGCCTCTTATAAGAAACACACAGCTAGGTCCTCTGCATTGTGATGTGTTTTGCAATTACACATATTCATAGCAAATATACAAAATTTTACTGTTTTTCCTGCCTTTTCACAGAAACATAATTTTGGTTTTTTTATGGATCTGTTTCTGCTGCATTTATTGCAAAGTTCTAGTCGTTTAAGAGCATTGTATTTAAAGTAATAATACTTCTCAACACATTCACTTAAATCCTCCATAAGTATAAAAACAACTGAGACATCTGGTTCCAGCTGAGACAGGAAATGTCTTTGCTGACATGGGATCATGTTTATTTCAAAGAAGTCCAAAGATGATCTTGGAGGTACAGAGGAATATATTTAATACAGTATCAGACAAACTGGTAAAAAACTACAATAAACAAGAGAACAGTAGGAAAACAGACAAGTATGGCATAGTGGACAATAATTATCATGCCTGTTTTCTTTCCCCATACACCTCTGGTGGCACAACAGCCTAAGTAGATGGGAAACACGCTGTTCCAACAACAGCAGAGCTAGCAAAGCCTCATTTCCTATGGATTTGTCTTCTGTGCCTCCATATTCTCCTCTGCCTATTTCCCAATCCCCTCACCCCATATCCTGGCTGCTGTCTCTGACATGAGGCAGCAGAGCTGTGTTGCTGGAGCCACAGGGTAATGTCCCCAGTGACTGGCCACTTGTCAGGTGAAATGGAGCAGTTTAGTGCTGAATTTGGGCCGAGGGCCTTTCCTGGGGCTCTCCTTCAGCAATCTTTCTGAACAGCATCAGGTGGCCCTAGAGGAAGAAGCAGGAGAAGCCCTTTTAGTGTGTACCCATGTAAGCACTAATGCATCTTTTTCTCCATGTTTTTGTCTACTACTATTTTGGTTTAGTTGGCTTGGTTTCCCAGTCTGGTTCACTGGTAGTTCAAGGTCTGAGAGGGAAGGAATGCTTTCAGTGACATTGTCAGTTTAAAATGAAAATTCTTGTCAAAGTGGAGACTCAGTTTATGAGTCTACCAAAAGTCAACCACCGGTAGTTATGAAGCATATAATTTTTATGAGATCATTACCCCTGTGTCAGATTTGGTAGTGCTTGATCAATTTAAATATTATCAAGAAGAAAATAATGGATGAACTGGCAATTAGAGAACATAAACCCACTTTAGGAAAGTATGCTATAAATTAGACACCGAAGCTTGCATATGGAGTAGGAGTGACCAAGATAAGGACTTGTCCACTTCAGAAAGAGCCATCTGAAGGTGAGACACAGTAAAGGGCCTTATTTACAGTACTGGAATGTGTTTCACTGGCTGTGGTATGAGGTGACAGGTCACACTGAAATTCCACATTTCCCTGTGTGCCTAAACACCCTCGCAGTCACCACTGGTAGCTGTATCTCACCATGATATTTTCTGAAAAATCATCTTTACCCAGGATTTTCTCCTGGGAAGCTGAGAAACCTCAGAGAGAAATGAAAACAATAATTATCTGATTGCTGCTCCTGTGTTTGCTGCTTTGGAATGTGGCTTGGACATTGGACATTGTTTACTAACAGGTGAATGTTTGATTAGTTCCATGTGAATTGGTTTTTCTTAATGGCCAATCACGGCCAGCCGTGTCAGACTCTGAGTCAGTGACGAGTTTTTATTATTCATTCTTGTTAAGCCTTCTGTCTGTATCCTTCTCTTTCTTTAGTATAGTTTTAGTATAGCATGATATGATATGATATGATATGATATGATGTATCATATATCAGCCTTCTGAGAACATGGAGTCAAATTCTCATCTCTCACCTCATCCTGGGGACCCTCACAAACACCACAGAAGGACAATCCACATTTCTGCCAGCTTTGTGTTCTGTGTAATAAGGCAAGAAATTCAAACCAATAAGAGGATGCCCTTTCTCATACAATATATGGGGCATTGAGGAATTTGCTCCCTCAAGAAGGCTGGGTGCTAAACAATGATGGATGTTATGACAGATTCCAAAGAGCATCAGACATATTCATGCTTCCACCAGTGAGCATTAGATGCAACAGGTATGACATGTAGCCTGCCTCAGGATATTCCTAAGCCACTGGTGAGACAGCATGCTCAAGACTGTTCATTCGCATTCCTTTTTAAAAATTACTTCCCTAAACTTCTGTAAGAAGCAGTATCCTGGATGATATGTACCTAATGTCTTTTGTTAATGTCATCAGTGTTATTTCCTACTGTTTTGTTAAGGAGTAGGAAACAGAGACTTGTGCCTGTTGAATGGTGTGCCACAAAGGAGACAGACAAAAATGGTGCACACCATCACTATCCAGTGCCAGCTACACAAGAGAAATGCACTGCCTCTCTGCCCCTAGGAAACAGCAGCAACTGCACTCTGGTTTCCAGAATTACTCAGTTACTGTGTTGGAGACTCCAGTTCTTTCATAGCTCTGCCTCAGTGAAAAAAAAACCACACCCAAGGACCTTTTACTGTCAGTACCCCACATCCTCCCTGCTGCCTCAGACTGGCTCACCATTCTCAGTGAGACCTAAGCCTTCACCCTTTCTCCCTGCAGCCCTTGTGGCACTCAGGTTCAGCTGCACTGAGCAAGGCAGTGGGAAGAGCCCACTTTTGTATACATGGCATGGCAGGTGATTCACATTTTAAATATGGACATAAATATGTACCAATATATAACTATATATAAGTACATATATGCACACTTTATACAGAACTATATTAAAATAAAGGTTATGAAAAAAAGCTCTTGAAAGTTAGAAAATGTCACCATTAATTCTGCACAATGTTTACGTGTTCAGTCCCTCTCAGCCATTAAAGATAGGTTCATGGGGTTTTTCTACAAGACCTTTCCCCATTAAAGCAGATGGTTACTTTAAAATGAATAAGCAGCTATTTGTTCAATATTTGCAGTACATTCCCTTGCCCTGAGCTTTATTTATGGAGCACTACACAAGCTCTGCTTTGAAAATTTATTAACTTCATTCTGGGTTGAAGGAGTTCAAAATCTTCCAATAAAAAAGCACTCTTTATTCAAAACTGAAACTTTTTATGGCAGACTTTTAACATAAAGAAACTTCACTCTGAAAAAAGAGAAAGAAAAAAAGGAAGGAAGGAAGGAAGGAAGGAAGGAAGGAAGGAAGGAAGGAAGGAAGGAAGGAAGGAAGGAAGGAAGGAAGGAAGGAAGGAAGGAAGGAAGGAAGGAAGGAAGGAAGGAAGGAAGGAAGGAAGGAAGGAAGGAAGGAAGGAAGGAAGGAAGGAAGGAAGGAAGGAAGGAAGGAAGGAAGGAAGGAAGGAAGGAAGGAAGGAAGGCTTTTGATTATGCTGTGATTTTTAAATTATTTTCATGAATGGAACATATTTTCTTTTTTCATTTTAGACAAAATGTAATCATGCATATATGTAGATACTCAAGCATTAAATCCTTCTACATGGGTTTGACTTTTGTGACAGATAAAGTACTTTAAGCTTCATTTTTTGCAAAAATTTGTTCCACAAAAAGTTTTTTCCTAAATTGTGGTGGGGTGAAGCTAACTTCCTTTTTTTTTTCCTCCATGAACTAGTCATTCCCATAGAACTTTATTTTTGGGGTTTATGCTCATTGCTGTAGATCTTGACTTTTTTACACAATTAATTAAATTACACTGTGCTTCTGTAGGAGACAGGGATTTTTTGAAACCTATTTTAAAAAGGACAAAGTAAATGAAGGTGAGATGGGATTCATATACAACCTGAGTGTGTAGGATGAAAAAGAAGTCTGGAAATAAGAAGACTATTTAAAATTACCTCATAATAATCAACACGAACATTTCCTAACCATATCTACTATTAACATCCTGAATTAAAAGAAAGCCAATGAAGCCAGTGCCAGAAAAGAAAGAGAACTTATTATCTCTCTCACTCCCCCATTAGGTCACCACAGAACAGTGACAGTTCTTTTTCAAAATCAAAATGATACCTCTATGGTATTTGTATTCAGTAGTTCAGTTAAAATAAAAAATGGAAATATAAACTGTGAATGCCCTCTCCTGTTGTGAAATAAACTCCTGACTCTTCATGCAGCTTGCTGCAATGTTTGGCAGTGAATTGTGGACTGCATTTGAACGTAAGTGACATTACTGTTATATCTAAAGAGCTTCTTCAAATCTGAAGCTTTCCCCTTCTGCACTCTGTCTGCAGCACTACACACATTTAAGCTGCACAGCTAGTTTGTTTAAGCAGCTTTAAAAAGCACTTCTGCAATAGAAATATGAAAATATTCCCATAACACTGAGTTTCATTGGAAGTTAAACTGGTGTGCAAAATGGGCATTCAGCCCCATCGATCTCACACAGCATCATGCCAACAGCACAAGGACAAACATGTTACCATGGAAGTCATGGCACTCGTGAACCAGGAGCAAGCTGCTTGCAAATGGATTTATTATGAAACAGCACCACTGATTGCTTCATAGATTACTCCTTGGAGCTGTGCTCAACTTCGGATAAGCGGTGCTGTCTGCAAAAGCAATTAGGGATTTCTGGATTTGAAACTGTTAATCTATCAACAGGAGGCACGTCTACTTATAGTACTATGAATTCAAAATGTATGCATGAGCCTGCAGGATCAGGCAGAGAAGCTGAGGGCAGAATAATGTCCTACTCACACCCAGTGGAGAAGGAGAAGCCTTTTTAGGTGTTGTAGCAGAGATAAGATGACAGGTTCCTTACCTGGAAAACATGCTTTGCAGCAGTGACTTGTTACAGTGAACACTGCAGTAAATTAAGCAAGACAGAACTGTAGATGAATAAAATGTCTTTTCCAGCTACAAAAGAAAGCTCCACAGTGAATCTGGTAAAAGTTTTCAGAGGACAGTGGTGGATGTTTAATGAGGAGAGCGAAGGTGCTGGGAAGCCACTTTGTTGCTATGATTAGTCACTCTGGCAGACACAAGGAGGGTGGAAACCAATGAAGCAAAAGGTTTACTTGGTTTGCTGAAGAAGTCGGGGGGGAGAAAAAATTGTTTCCTGCCATTTCACATAGATTACCTTTCAGACACTGGGAGTTCATCCAAATCTTTCCAGTCAAACAATCTTTATGTAACCTGGATCATCACCAAACCAAAAGCAGAAAGCAATTACAGGGTGAGGGATGTGAAGGCTAAATCAAAGAAAATATAACATACAATGCTCAAACTATACAGTGTTGCTGCTTCCTTGTTCATGCTGAAGTTGTCAATATAAAACATTCCCTCTGAGGCATCTGTAGTTGAAGACAAATTTTACCAGATGATGTTGTCTGACTAGAGGCCTGTTATCAAGTTATGTGTGATTCCTTGTATAGCACAGCTGACTTGTTTTGATACATTGCTATCATGGAAAAAAATGTAAGATGTGCCAGGTACAATTTCCAGCTGATTCTTAACTTGCTCACTGTCTTAATATTTTTTATGAGTCCCTGAAGCACTAGAAATGCCAACCTCCATCCTCCCACCAGAAATAAAATCAGGAACATATAGGCTTGGGTTTCTCAAGACCAATTTATTTAGCTAAAGGACACAAACCACACCATTCCTGTGATGACTGCAATCCTTTGCAGTGTTGCTTCCTCCATGGTTCCTGGAATTTGCATTCTCGAGACAGAAGAATAGCATACTGGTAACAAGGTGAGTACTGTGCAATGTCTGTATTGTAATAGTCAGGTGACATAAGGAAGGAGATCATCATTCAAACATGTAAACATGTTAGAAAGAATGATTTCTAGGTAATGCAACAACAACAGCAACAAAAATAGCAGTAGTAATGAAAGTAATTGCTCTTTATCACTAAGGATGAATGCCACTATTAGCCCAAAGCTAGAGTACACTTTCCATTAAGTTATTTAAGGCATTAAAAAAATTCCAGGATTGTCAAGCAGATGTCATTTTAGTATGACATAAATTACTGATTCCAGTGGATTCTCCACTCTTAATGAGGGACTTTGACTTACAACTTCCTAAAACTCAATGAACTTTTTAAGAACTTGAAACTAATTATTATCTAAAATGTCTTCAAGTACATGGTCACAATATCCAGATCTGCACACAAAGATGGTTGTGGTGAAAATTTACCCATGTATACGTGCCTGGGTAAAAAAATAAATTTAAAATTTTTTTTTAAAGTATGTGTATATGTATGTATATATGTGCTTGGGCATACTGTCTGATCAGCTACTTGAGATGTGAGGTACAGCAGAACTCGATAACAAGCAATTGATTCCCATCCCCACAATTCCCCATGCCTCTAAACATACCTTGCAGCCTAGTACAAAGCTGGCCTGGAATTCAGCAGGGCCCGGGAGCGGTGCCAGGAACGGCGGGATGCCCATCCATATGGAAATGTGCAGCCACCAATGCAGCACAGCACGCTACAGAGGCCTGACATAAATCACAGGTAACATCTAACAGTGCAGGCAGCACAGTGGGAGCAGGCAGAGCAGAGACACATCAGGACGGATGCACTGATGTAATTATTATTCCAGAGGGGATTCTGAATGTAAGAAAGCCATTAGATGTGATGACAGCTTCTTTGTTTTTTCTTGCAGAATTTCACCATAATATACAGGCTAAACTTGATTGGAGATGGCAGGATATTTTTTCTGATTATTCCAGGCATTAAATCATAGTCCTCTGCATGTGTGTGTTTGTTTTCTTCAGTATCATTTGTGTAGGTACTGAAGATAAACATAGATAAATTCTAAGTTAAAATGTAGTAATACATTTATTTTTCCTTCTGAATCAGATTTTTTTTTGTTTTTAACAGCAGAGGAAACAGTGAAAATTTTTGTGAAAATTTCTATGCATATTTATCATAGCATGATCTTGTGAAGGTCTTTTCTTTCTATAAAACTAACTTCCAGTTTTGTATTGAAGTTTCAGGGTCTTTTTAACCATTTCTAGATGTTCATGAATACAGGTTCCAAGACTATAATCTATGAGGAACCTTAGATATTAAAGATAGATATTAC
Source organism: Melospiza georgiana (assembly GCF_028018845.1). Lineage (NCBI taxonomy): Eukaryota > Metazoa > Chordata > Aves > Passeriformes > Passerellidae > Melospiza > Melospiza georgiana. The sequence goes on from NC_080431.1 coordinate 42,014,108, forward strand.
ACTGTGAAAATAACCTAAATGTATACACATAATTTTAAGAAATTCTTCCAACTATCACACAATGCAAGAAGCATCTGCACTTGAATTAAGAACTTCAGCAAACTGATCTCTGCACTGATGGAAGCAGTTAATTTCAGCAAACCTCTAAAGCAATCCAAGGTATCTAAGTAACCATATCATTACTTCAGCACTCAAAATACCACAATGGTGGGTGGGTTAAATGGTTGAAGTGACCTTGTTGTGGACCCTTCTCACATGGGCATCTAGAGAAACGTTTCCCCAATTTTCAGGCATGCTGAGATACAATACTATGAACTGAAAACCATGAGAACTGTCAATTCTCAGCAGCTCAGCAAAACACCTCTAGGTGAGATAACTTGGAAATCTTTCTGTTCCAAGGGAATTAGGAGTGCTGTGTCAGACAGCAAATCATTTGAATGTGGACTGTGTTTAGAACCCCTTCTATCTTTTGCCCTGCTACTGATTTAAAACCCAGAGATCCAGACAAGAGACCTTCTAGCTCAGGCTGACAATCAACAGATGCTAAACTATGATTATACTACTGTGGCAGTCATATTTTCTGGAAAAATTCCTTTGCCCAGGATTCTTCTCCTGGGAAGTTGAGAAACCTCAGAGAAAAAGGAAAACAATAATTATCTGTTTTGCTTCTCCTGATTTGCTGTTTTGGAATGTGTTTGGACATTGTTTACCAACATTCATTGGTGGTTGTTTCATTGGTTTCATGTGAATTTTGTCTTATTGGCCAATTATGGCCAAGCTGTGTCAAGGCTCTGGAAAGAGTCACGAGTTTTCATTATTATTTTTTTAACCTGCTGTAAGTATCCTTTCTCTATTCTTTAGTACAGTTTAATGTAGTATTGTTTAATATAATACAGTATCATAAAATAATAAATTAGCCTTCTAAGAACATGGACTCAGATTCATCATTCCTTCCTCCATTTAGGGAACCCCGCCAATATAATACACTGCCAGCACAGAAAAAAAAAATCACTATTGTTCAGGCAAATACCAGTTTTTCCAGTCTGAACTTGATGAGACCAACAGTTCGCAAACTGGAGAGAGCCTTCACCCACCTATAAAGAAAATGTTATGGCTGGTCATTTGACAGAGAGAATTAGTGCCTATAAGAAAAAGGATAACTGGCGATTTTAATGAGTGAAAGAATGAACATACTGCATGAATGGAAAATGACCTGTATCCCAGCAGAGGTATAGACTTATTCCATGATGCAGGTTGGCAAGTATCTCATGGAAGAAAATTTAGCATACACTGAAGGATGTTGATCACATCCTCCAAAGAATGCCCAAGAGTAGTAACAAAATTCAGTCAAAATGGCATACATGAATCTTATTGTTTTGTCTGAGTTCATACATCCCTTGTGCTTTCTAATTAAGGGCAAACAGGCTCTCAATGTTTTTTAAAATTGTTTTATGTACTTAACTTTTCCCTGGAGAGGTAAATTATGCCCACCAGATTAAAGTTCAGAGGAAGGATGTGATTAAATGCTTGAAGCACTATAAAGTGCCAGTGCTGGTGCTAATGCCAAGGAAAGATAGATCATAACTATCCACTTAAAAGAAAGAATAACATACAGTTTAAATCCAGCAAATACACCAGAAAGGACAAAGGAAAAAGTCAGTGCTGGAGTCTATTCATACTCAGAAAGCTGAAAAGCACACACGAGCTGAGATTAAAGTAACCCTTCTAAAAAAAAAATCCACAGTAATTCCATAATTAAAATACAAATACTTGGAGGTCACATTAAACTTTTTGATCGACCCCAAGTTATCACTCTAATTACAAGCATTTCTAGCAAAAGAAAGTGTGATATCCTCAAGGGCTTGCAGTAATATCGCACAGCTTTAGGCATCTGGACACAAATGTTAGAAACCTATTTCAGCTGCACTTCCTCTACAGCTGGTGGAGCAGCTCAGCAGAAAATCTGACCAACCAAGGAAAGCTGAGTAGAAAAATCTGAGACTGTCCACATCACTTAAAAATTCATAAAAGTAATGGCACAGCTTGCCCTGACTGAAAGCTACAGAGATATGGGCATTAACATCTCTCATGCCTGATTCAGAGCAGCCATCTGAACCTCCTGGGGAACATCCTACCTAGTCTAGTCAATGGCATTCTGGCTTAGACTTTCCAGTTCTCTCTGAAGAACATTTCACTTTGCATAAATTGAGCATTTATGGACATGTCAGCACTCAAAAGGGCTATGAGTGTCCTCAGATCAAGGAGACCTTCGGTTTGTTTTAAATACCTTACAGCACATTTTAGCACCATGGTTATAAGAACTTATATGGTTCAATTTTTAATTATGTAAATGATGAGGTATAATGCCTTGATTTTGTGAGTGGTATATATGGTTTTCATCCAGCTCAAGAAAACAAAATGTATAGAAAATGTGCTCTTTTCATAGTTTTGCCATTTTAACACAAATTTACAAGTGTTTGAGGACATTCCATTGTCTTTCTTTTGAAGGATAAATGAGCAATCCTTCAGCAAGGCTATTTTAAGAGGTTCATAACAAGCCTCTGGTTTAAAAAGGAGCCCTCCACACTGAAGTGGTACGGTGCATACAGGCTATATACACAACTCTAACTATAACAGGACTCTCAGAAACTTTCAACATCATCCAGTTCAGCTCTCCAAAACAAATACTGAGACCATGCAGTAGGTGATTCAGGAAAACAGCAAATTAATCCTCTGTGCTCTTTGCAGCATCAAGTCTGAAAGTGGCTTGCCTCTTAATCTCTAAGCTCTGTTTCTCTTGTCTGAGACAGGAGTACAACAGACTGTGAAGTAAAGGGAGTGGTCACACAGACACAGTATGTGTTTCACACTTAGTAGGCTTGTTCTCTACACTCTCCCCATCTGAATACAACAGTATCAAAAATATTTATGGGGCGGTAAGTAATTTTTGTGGATTTTTCCCATTCCATACAGCTCAGAATACTCTGAACCAGCTCCAGGAACAGAGGAGCTTGCCAAAGCATTAGTTCAAGCAGGTGGTTCCAATTCACAGGACTTTTACCTTCTCTATGCTTGAGAGGTTCTTGGAACAACAAAAAACCTCACATGCCTATGTTGGCAAGTGTAAGATTTGAAAGGCAGATGTTATTCTCTCATCCACCCATTGAAATCCTCTTGCCAGATTAGCTCGCATCAGAACTATGACTTTTGAACTGGCCTCTGGGAGGGCTGCTATAATAGGGCAGCTACAAGACATGTGCTGCCACTTATCTTTGTGCCTCTTACTGGGAAAGAAAATGGAAATAAAAAACCAGAGAACTCCGAAGAATGGTAATTTCTTACCTGGTAATTTGTTTCTCCACATGCCCTAGTATGCAAACTCAAACTCTAGCTAAAAACTCCTCCTGTCAGCAGATGGACACAATGAAAAAAGCCCATGGGATGTCAGATTTTAAACACAGAGGAATGATCTCCCTGGTTAAGTTCAGATTCAAATTTCTAAGGCAATAAAGGTGAAACTGCCCTTTCAGAATGTACAGTAGAAAATTACCATAAATTCTTCAGAGAGAGAAAACAACATTAAATCAGATGAAAATATATCAGCATTTTGTAGGCAATTATTAATTTCAAAAGCAGTATTAGCTAAACAGTGGACCATTGATAAATATTTTTCTTCTGTTTTCTGTCTCTGTGCAAGCATTTTGATTATAAGGTTGGTCTGTGCCCCTCCTGATGTTTTACCTCCTGTTTGAACAGATATAGGACAAACAGAGGAGGATTGTTATGCCTTGGTAATTTGTTGTTCAGAGGGATACACATGATATGCCCAGGCCACCCAAGTAGGGCCGGTAACAAACAGTCGACCACCTGGTAAGATGATTAAAGCTTATCACAGAGTCACATGGCAATGAAGGGTGACTGCACATCTATGAAAGGATTGAGACTGATCAAAAAAAAATCTTTCCTTGATTTGAAGAAGTATGTTCAGGAAGAGGAAGATTTAAGACAACATTTTTAACAAAAAACAGTTTAAGAAAGAGTAGATAATAATTTGGTCTCTACATACTTAGATGCAGCATGTCCTCAAAATCTTTTGCCCTCAAAATCAATGTTAAGCAGCTGTTCTCCAGGCAGGAATCCTTAAGAACTTCTCAACAATGTTCTCAAACAGCCAGCACCCTGAGTGAGGAGCTACTGAGAGCCAAGGAGTAAGAAATACTGACAACACAAGATGACCTTACATCCATCCCTATGCAGATCTTAGATTAGTTGAGGCTATAGAAAAGCTCCTCTGTCTCTTAAAGGATACATGGTATCCTGACTCCTTCTTGAGGAAATGCAGCAGAACTCATGAGTTTGGATTGGTGGGGGTTTTGTTTCGGTTTGGGTTTTTTTTGTTGTTTTAAAAACCCAACAGAAGTGGTGCCAACATCCACTTTTAACATAAGGTATGGTGTCCACATTTCAATTTGAAGATTCAGGTTCCAGCTTCTCCCAGGAAACAGTGCAACCCACATCACCCACAAAATAAGAGTTCTAATAATCAGTCACATAACTAGCCAGAATGGATGGATTTTCCATCCTTCTGTACAGCAAAGCAGGGAAGAACATTGATACGTCATGACATTGTAATTCAGAGGCTGTGGTGATCAGCAGGAAAATGGAATCTGTAGGCTTGGGTCCCTACCTCTAGCAGAACACAGTTAAATGAGTGAAACACAGTTAATGCCCATTGAATTTTTCAGGCTGAGAAGAGTGTTACATTCCCCATTCCTGGGGGTGAGAGTGTCCCGAACATTTGGTGATGTATCTGGTGTGCAAGCATGCATGTATGTGTATTTGGCACGGAAGCACTTTTTCCTCCTCTTCAGCTGTGTTTCAGGGGAGAGCATCCATTGCATTTTTGTGAGGTCTAATCCATTAGGCACGCTCCAAAAATATTTGACATATTGGGTCCCTCAAGCATTTGTAGATGGAGCATAGCCTGCTTTCCCAAACTTCTCCTTACTTTAGACAAAAGAAAGGTATTGAGCTCTTTCATTTGGCTCTAAGTGTCTTAAGAACTTCACAGTGCTACAAGGAGGCACCTAATCAAGCCAGGCAACAGATTAACAGCTGGATTTTGAATCCAGAAGTTTGGGCTCAGGCAATGCAATTCCACTGAAGTCTTGCTGTAGATGCTTTAACTCTTCTATTGCCTTGAGCCCTGTGATAATATCTATGGCAGTTGGGAGTTCAAGCTGATATTGATGTGAAAAGGTGAAAAGGTTGGAGGATTCGAGTGGCTGGCTTAAAAACTGCACCAGGAAAAACACATTCAATCTTGGCACAAGAGCATAAGGTTGAGTTGCTTCTCTCACAGTCCTGAAACTTAAAGAATCTGTGAAGCCTGCCAAGCTTCTCATAAAAATTGAAAAGAATAAAAAGATGACCTGACTTTCTGTCACATAAAAGAAGTCCTCTGAAGGTAGAGGAAGTTTTTTCATTTTCAGAGGTAAAAAAGCTGGAAGAATGAGAGAAATTCTGGAGCTAACAGTGAGAAGTTTTCTCTGAGGGAATGAATATAAAGAAATGTCATAAAGGAAGGAAGTGGTAGGAAATCTCTGCAGCTAGGGATGGGTCTTCTCCCTCCCTTCTATTCAAATTTATGTTAAGCTCAATAGTGAATAGTCTCTGAGGATATGTTCCATACATATCAGATTTTCTTTCTCTGTGTTGCCTTTTTATAAAAGCATGTTTGCTTGTTATTTTTTCCCAGACTTCTTCCCAGTGTCTGTATGCTTTTATTTTACTGTTATTGTGACTGATTTTCCTTCACCCTTTTTCATTTGCAGTCCTTTCCTAAAGGAAACCACTCAAGGTAAGTGCTTTTGGCCCTGTCTTGTAAAGGTTTTGATAAACATTTAACTTCACAGAACAACACATTCATTATATGATCACATTTTTCAGTTTCTTAAATGGCACCCAGGTTCCCTTCCCCACCCTTTTCATCCATTTAACAAAGGTCTGCTTTCTATAGCAATAAAGAATCTGGAAAAAGAAAGTTCTTATTTTAGTTCTTTCATACTTAGGCTTAGATAGCTTTGAATTTTTAGAAAAGATTGACTATATATGTATAAAATATCTTTGTGGATGGGAAAAGGTAATTTTAAAGAGGGGTGTTTTCTCAGAAAAATGATTGGCAAATTGAGTTTTCAGAGGCAAGATTTCAGAGGACAGGAGTTCCAGGCAGGCTGGGTGCATGGACTGGCTGCCTCTCCAAAAGATGTGGGTCTCACTTAGGAGTCCCATGTGATAACTAGCAGTGCTGTACAGCTGTCTCACACAACGCTACCCACAAGCATTTAGTCAAGTAAATTAGGCCTGTAAGGGTAGAGTCCAATGCCTGAATTTAAGTCCTGAGCAGAGACACCTTGGTGGGAGCTAGGTGTCCAAGCCACACATTGTGGTCACTGCAGGTCTTGCCAGTGCGAGCAGGAGCACACAGATTCACTCAGCTGACCAAACCAAAGTGCCTGCTTTGGGGTACAAATGCCTTTGAGTGTATTGGGTTAGCTTCAGTTGCCTAAATAGGCATCTTGTGCCATTGGGGTTGTCTTTGCTAACCCTGCCTGGCCCCTGGCTGTCTCTCCAGAAGTCACGTGGAGCTGCATTCAAAGGCTCCTTTCGATGTATAAAAGCACAAGGCTCAGATGGCTCCTGCAGAGGAACATAAAACCCACCCCCACTGGCTGCAATGGAAAGTTAAGGCACCTCACTCACATTCCCATAACTAAATTTCTGTGCTTGAAGCCAAAGCTGAACCTCACTCTAGGGGACTGCCTTTGAAATGCAGTGTGCACAGAAAAGAACTAACCCTCTTTTAGAGTGGAAACATTAAAGGCATTCTCAAATACCTTGGGAACCACAGAGTATAGATAATTCATTTTTGTACTTATTTCTCAAAGTCAAAACCCCATTTTGAAATGGGGGGGTAAGCAGTAGGTCTCTGGTAAGGCTTCTAGATTCTTTCTCAGTTCTGTTTCTCTTATGACCTCATCAGCATCCTGGCTGGATCTTCTCTGAGTTTCAGAAAAACTTCTTCTCCAGACTGCTCCTCCCTCCCTACCATATCCATATATACTTCTGTAACTCCCTGATTTAATATTCCCTTTTTACAGAGTGTCACAGAAAAGAAATTGTAGGCATGACTTTTCTTGATTTGCTTGACAAAAAGAGGTGCTTTTAACAAGTAATTCACACAGGAAGATTACCCCAGCTTCATGAATACTGACAAAACACTTACTGCTTAACTCATAGGTAGATACTCCAAGCTGCACTTCAGAAAATGCAGGTGACAAAGGAAATGGTAAAAACAACTGAATTTATCCAAACATTGAAGATCATCTTGTTTTACAGGTGACTTACTAAAGCAGCATGCCTTGCTAAACACCGCCTCCACCTGCACAACCTGGCTTGCCTGCAGCAGTTAAGCTGCTGGTGAGAATACAGCAAAAGAGAAAAATGGTAGTGCTAAACTGAAAGTCTTTTAAAATTCCCAGTGCTCTTCTTCAGTCTCTGCTTTTTGTCACCTTTCATTCATTTTGTATGATAGCAACCTTGCTAAGTACAATAGCAATACATTGCTAAGTACAACCAAAAAGCCAGCTGAGAGTGGTATTTTTTTTCAATACAAATGCTCCCTAAAATCATCTACCTAGGAAATCAGACATTAGGATCATTAATCATGAGGATTAACCAGTATCACCCTCTTAAATGCTCGGGATCAGGTATTTAAATAAACAGCAATGTGTTAAGAGAATTAGTATTTTGGTGTTCTTTAGGCATTACATAATGCAAATGACATGATACACTAAATCATGAGCTACAATGAAAGCACACAGGAGAGCAGTGCCACTCTTCTGAGTGCCAGGGCTTCACTTTAATTTAAAACTGAGCATACATAACACGATTCTTCGGCAGGGTACACAGCCCCTCTTAGACTGAACTGCTTATTGCTTTTACAGTAGCAAAATTCCTAATGAAATTAATTTATGTTTTTTAGCTTAAGTCTTATTTTTGCTGACTTTTAGCTTTTTTTAAAGTAGTGTTTAATCTCCTATCCTTTTTTTTCTCTCCAATTTCATCTTAAATAGCTTACCAAATCAAAACCTATCCCACGAATGATCTCATAGTGCAGTTCAGCCCAGATTTTTTTTTTCTGCTCTCTTCTGCTTTATTTTTGGTCTGCGATGACAAATCTTAAAGGGGAAAAAAACCCAACACACAAAAACTAGAAAATATTATATAACTCCATAAAGCCGGCAATTTAACTCTTCCCAGCAGAAAATTGTTTCTAAATACAGCCCTGTCTGGAGCTGAAAAACGTCAGTATGGAAATCCAGCTCCAGGGCACGGGCGGGAGCGCAGCGGCTCCCCGAGCAGATGTCCGCACGCAGTGAGTCATCCATCGGCAGGGGCTCAACCTGGGATCAGCAGCGCCCGGGCACAGCTGCCCACGGCTTTCAGCCGAAAGAGCGGCTCAGCCGCCCGTCCCTTACTCAGCGTGCGGAGCCCTCAGCCAACCCGAGCGAGCCCGGGAAGGGCAGCGAGACGCTGCGGAAACCTCCGGAGATGCGAGTTTTGTGCCCGCCCTCCAGCTGCATTGGCGAGGGGGGGCGCTTGGCAGCACTCGGCGGAGCGCAGCGTCCCCATCGCTCTCACCTAGCGGGGCACAGGAACAGGACCGCCATCGGGGGCATCCCGCCGCCTGCGAGCGCTCGGGAAGGGAAGGGAAGGGAAGGGAAGGGAAGGGAAGGGAAGGGAAGGGAAGGGAAGGGAAGGGAAGGGAAGGGAAGGGAAGGGAAGGGAAGGGAAGGGAAGGGAAGGGAAGGGAAGGGAAGGGAAGGGAAGGGAAGGGAAGGGAAGGGAAGGGAAGGGAAGGGAAGGGAAGGGAAGGGAAGGGAAGGGAAGGGAAGGGAAGGCCGGGCCGCAGAGCCGCCGTTGCCGCGGTAACCGGGGCGGGGCCGGGCTCGCTGTTCGCGGGGCGGACAAAGGCGGCTCCGGCCGGCCCCTCACGCAGCTCCCGCCCGTGCCGACAGGGGCGAGGTCAGGCCAGGGTCTCGCCCCCGGCCCGGAGGGAAGGGCGGGGAAGGAGGTGCCGGCCGGGAGAGGGGAGGGAGGGGAAGGAGCCGCCGCGCCGCGTCCCGTGGAAAGCTGGAGATTCCCGAGCGGCTCTCCCGCACCGCGTCCCTCTCCCGCCCGACAAAAGGGCCGCCCCGGGGTGGCAGGACAATTAAGGGGAAAAAATAATAATCTAAAAATAATCTAAGAGTATTAGCTTTACTTTATGCAGAAGCCGTATGAGGTGGTGTGGTGATTTTCCTTTTTTTTTTTTTTTTCTGCTCTAGTGGCTAGAATCCAAAACTCTCCTATTGAATGCCTCTCGCTGAATGGGAAAAATCTGCTTTGATTAAATAATGTTAGTCCTTTTTCCCCAAAAGAAGACGAAAAGCATTACCATTATTTTAGCTCTGGAGAAGCTTTAAGAGGGTCGTGGAAGACATACAGAGCCCTACCCTCTTTGCTTGCTCCCCTCCTCCCTTCATTAGCACCACACCTAGAGGCACACACGCACAAAAAGAAAAGGGGGAGCCGAGAAAACGGAGCAGTTACCTGAGAAACCAGACACGGTGCTGTAGGGCACCATGGGTAGCCCTGTACCTGAGGAGAAGTAACCTCTGCCGTAACCACCCTCTGAACAACGCCTCATTCAGTACACTAATACACCCTGTACTGAAATATATGTGTCCAGGGCATGCACAGAACAGTTTTGTAACATCTGTAACACGGTGGAATCCCATAAAGTGAGATTGTGTTAAAATCTCACTTTAATGTGGATTATATATCATTCTCCCCAAAAGCATAAAAATAGTGATAGCTATAAACCAGATAGTAGATCAACCATTCTTTGTGATGTCTGCTTTCCTGTTCCTACACTGTTTGAAAAATAATAGTTTGCTCCATGGAAAATAGACAAATCTCAGTTACACAGATGTAAACATATCAACATTCCCACCGATGTTTGGAAGCATCACAAATGTGTTTGTGCTAATTGTAATCATGAAAGCATTGTGATGAATAATACGTTCTCATTTAGATGTTTTGAGGCATTACATTTTAGTTAACTAAATAATTCTCCTACTGTGGTATGAGTTCTGCCTTTCCTTTCAAAATACTCAAGTACTCAATACTAAGTTTGCTGGGAGCCTCGCTTTGTTGTAGATTTGTTGTGTGACTGAAAGCCTATTTTTAAAAGGATTATATTTCATGTTTGGCAAAAACTCTGCTGTAAGTTTGAAAAAGAAGTTGCATCTCTTTTTTGACTTTCATTCCACTTACAGTTTTTTATGCACACATCCTGTTGTTGTAATCTATTACTCTGATCAAGTTTGTCTTTCCACAATGAAGCTAGACCTGCATTTAGAAAATGTCCTAGCAATGTATTAACATGGAAATGTGGTTCCAAGCCATAGGAACATAGTGATCACAAGCCATACTTGGTGAAGGAAGTCACTGTGTTTACCAGTTGAGATGTCTTAATTTTACAGTCCCTGTTTAAGTGCTAGGAATTTTCAGACCAAATTATTTAATAGACTACCAGGTATGAAGTCAGAATTTGTAAGCGAGGATGCAGTGTTCACAGCGCAGCACTTTTATTTAACACTTAATTATGAAGCTGTGCACAGAGAAGCTTTTGAGATTGTTGCCATTAGAAACTGAGCCCTTGTGGCTGGAGTTATGGCCAGGCTGCCGTCTCCACCGCCAGCCTCCCTCCCGCCCTCCTCCTGCTCCGCCGGCTGACCTTGCCGCGCTTGGCTGAGCTGAACCTCGAGGTGCTGCAGTGTTTTACATCGCTGGGCTCTGAGGCTGGAGGTGCGAGCATGCAAGGGGTGGTGCCATCCGCGGGGACAAGAGTCTTTTCTTTGGCTGAAAACCTGCCAGCTGTTATTCAATATCACTGAGTATCATGTAACAAATAGAAAAGCTACATGTCAGGGAGAATGTCTCTTTCCCTACTGATCTAGGCTGGAACACAGCAAAGTTTCCATTTACTTCTAGCTATTGTGAAAAGAAGGCTCCATTGACCTATTTTGACACTCAGCCAGGGAGGTGACTCCATCAGTCAGAAGCTGACCATTTTTGTTTCCAAACGCACCCACCAGAATTTTAATACTGTGCTTTGTTTGAACTGAAAGGCCATCATTTCAGTGCTTTTTGTCACCATTGATTTCAGCCTTATGTATTTTACATGGTATTTTGGAGATACGCTATTAGCCATCATTACAGTATTCTGAGTAAAATTATTTATTTTGTGTATAAGCCTTTTCTGGTGAGTTTTCACATTACGCAGTGGCACCGAGCAATCTTTTGTGAAAAAATAACACGGATTTGCTCTTTTGTAACCTGTTCTTCCCAGGGAGACTCTGATCCTTCACCAGCACAAGATGTTTGAAGTTCTGCAGTTGAATTTTGCAAGACCAGGAGCAGGCCTTGAGGTCTTCTAATTCCACCTGTCACTGAGCATCTCCCCAGCTGGGAGCAGGGCATGCAGGACGCGATGGGAGCAGAATCCTGAATTAATTCCCTTGGGAGTAATTGATCCTCAGGATGATTTCTACAGGCACAGCTTCGAAAGGTACCCAGTGCTGATACAGAGCAGCATAGAGTAGTTTTTGCAGATCAGCAAAGGAGTGGTCACTTTAAGCAAGAGGGCACAGGAAAATGTTCAGTAGAGAGCAATTCATTAGCAGGACATTGCAGCCTTTAGTCTGGATTTCCAATGGGTCGAACTGCATCATTGCTGGCACACTGAGGGAATGAGCTGCCCATGCATCATTCCTGCCAGACAGGATTCCTTCAGGTGCACCTAGCAGCATTTTTGCTGTTGTTGTGAGAAGAGAGAATTGAGCCCAGTTGTCAAAGATACTGAAAGCTGGGGATTTTTTTTCCCCAAAGTTATAAGCATCAATTAGGCACTGAAGCTCCACTCGCTATCAATCATTTGAAAATCTCCCTCTGCATGATGCTGCCTGGCCTCAGGGCTGGAGCACCAGCTGGGCACTGCCTTGTGCTTTGGTGGAGCTGTGGTTCCTTAGCCCAGACACCTCTGCTGAGATCTTCTTGTCAGGGAGGGAGCTCTTTAAACTCTCCATTCCTTACCCTTTTTGGGAACCACATCCAGTTTGAATATGTAACCAAGTCTTGGATTAGGGTAAAGATATAAATTTTGTGACCAAATCTCTCGACTGTAAGTGAACATTTCAGCTGGGATGGGCAGCAGAACCTCTGGTCTCTACTTTCACTACCTAGGAAAACACTGTTTGTGGCTGATGCAAATGTATGTTAAGCAAAGTGAAAAATAGAGTTTATTTTTATGCAGTTACTGAGCTGTGTGAGATGACAGTAATTATTTTTACCATTGCTTAAAAACCTGTATTTTAAAGAAAATGTAGCAGTTCAAATGTGTTTGGCATTTGAGAAAGTCAGAAGAAATATTATGGATTGACTGACAAAACCAGCAGTTGTACAAAATAATCTTCAAGCACAGTATATAAAAAATGTTGTGATTATCTGAAATAAATCTAAGCAGAGAGATGTAAAGTTAAAGTCTGAAAGGAATTTTCATGAAGATGTGGTGAACATGTCCACTGATATAATTTCTGGTGAAATAAAAGATGGTGAAAAAAAAAGAAATTGCTTCCAAATTCAGATATCCCCTTTACTGCAGCAAACTCACAAACTGGACATTGCCTTTGTTTCATGCTCAGAACTGGTATTTTTTGAAAATGACATTTTTCCACAACAGACACTATATTCACAATAAATACGCTACACACATTAAATCTAGCTGTTTTCAGAGGGATTTTAAACAAGCCAAAGTTTTCCAGTGCTTTAGTGTTTCATCAGACTGTGCAGGCCTAAAGTTATAGCCCTCCCTTTATCTGAAGGAAGAGGTACCAGAGAAGCTAAAATAAGCAAGGCTAACTAGATTTATGTCTTTCTTCCTGACAAACACTGTCCTTGGAAATTTTATGTAGAGTAACCTGTATGTTGGAGATATCTCAGATGTGTTATGGCAATCAACAGTATTCTCAGAGTTATGGTTCACACCTCTGGAAATGCTTGGAACCCACCCAGTCTGGTAATTTTTTTTGAATAAGACATCAAGCGTGTTCTTATCATTTGAGATTAACCTTGCAGCTCTTTTAAGTGTAACCCAATAACATGAGCAATGGTTAAGCTTTCTAAGCTCCTGGAATACCATTGCTTGTTTAATTCATAAAATAATCATTAACACACCTCATTTCAAGAGCAAAAACTTGAGTGGTGGAGAGAAATTCAAATGTGTGTTTTCCCGTAAATCAGAGTTCTGGACTGCTAGCAGTTGGCCCCTTCCCTTCATCATGAAACCATGCCTCCTCAGAATTCAGCTCCCAGTTCTTCTTAACAGCCTTCCCTGGCTTTTCAGAGGCAGCTGACCATCTCCCTGTCCACAGGCTTATATTCAATCTGCATTTGAAGAATTTGAGAGGAAACAAGATATTTACTTCCTCTCTTGAAAAAGATACAAAATTACTTGTTCAGCGCTAGCTTGTTGAGGTACCTATTTAGATGTTTAACTAAGAATTTCTCTTCCTTAGCTTACACACCCTACAAACAGGATTTCTTGCTTGACACCCTGTTAAAAGTCTTTCTCGAGCAATTTGCCTTCATATTGTGATACAAGTGGCTATGAGGAGAGAGTGTCCGTACTTCTTCTCCCTATGAGCCAGCAAGCTGGGACAGCCACAGAAAGAGACCTCTGTCATTACCATTTTGTAGCCTATACCAGCATGTGCCCACTCAGTATTCATGACAGCATTCTCCCAGAGCTCTGACTAGAGTGATTAAATGCCCATTGCAGTTTTGTGTCTTTCAAACATAGCTAAACCTTCAGAAATCTGATTATGATAGTAACCAGAAAGTTGACAGGAAAGTAATGGAGCTTGCAAAGGTTAATTTGGATGAAAAAAACTTGTCATGAATCCATGTTACAAAGCAATATTTCCTAATCTGTGAGACTTGCATATAGTGGGCATGTGGTGGGAGGAAGGAAACTAAAAAAAGAATGTCTTTCAAGCTGACAGATTTGCTCACGAGAAGTCTTCAGCTCCAAGTTTGGGTTTTGTTTAAAGTAAATATCTTCCTCCTGGCAAGGCAGGCTTAACAAGTGAGGAAGTAATTTCCAGGCACTACACTAAAGTAATTTTCTGACACTAATGAATCTGCATTGCTAATGTGTACACACTGCTCAGATTCTCCTTTGCAATATTCAAGACTAGAGAAAGCCTCCTGAAATGAGTAAAATTATTAGGATTTCACTGGAATACATGAGAACATAATCCGGCCAGCTTAATCACCTGTGCCTGTATGAGTTGGGGTGTGCACTATGTATTTTCTGTCTTTGGAGTACAGAGCCACTTTAACAGCCTCATACCTCGTGTTATAGATCTTCTGAAAGTGCTTGTGATATATGCTGAAAAATTCTCCATAGAGTCTCAAGTTTGCTGTTATAAGAGATTGTTCCTTTGAGAAGGATGCACTGAAAGCCTGCAAAAAATTATTGACCATGTCAGTGACCGTGGTTTTGGATAACTTTATTTATATTGAGTACATTTCTATCCAGAGGCGGCATCATTAAAATAACGGGGGGCTTTCTCATCTGTAAAGAGGCACAGAGCTCTGAGTAAAACTCTCAGAAGCAGTTTCAGGCTGTGTGATTTTTTGAAGAGAGATACTATAGGAAGAATGTGGTAGATTCATAATGGAAGATAAACAGGCTGGGATTTTTGTTATGTTGTGCTTTTGTCAGTATTTTTCAGAAGCAATACTGAATAATGGCTTACACATTTACATAAACAGCTCCATGAGTAAAACAAACCAACAAAACACATTAAAAAAAGTCACAAAACTGGAATTTAGCTGAAGTGAAAGCTGAGGCTTCTGTAACTATGGCAAGATATCACTCGGGTGTCTTACCTACAGCTGTGCAAGTTTGCCTGTTTTTTTCTAGATATCAGTCATATATCCTCCAGACAGGATTGCAAAGCTAATATTGCTCCTCTTTATAGCAGTTAAGATATCAGAATGGTCTTTCCCAAGACCCTTTTTTTTGGGGAGAGGAGTGTGATTTGTCTGAATTAATATGGGCATGCCCCTCTGACACCCCTCTTGCAAAGACCATTTCTGAAACCCCAGGGCGAGAAATTAAACTGGGTTCAGCAGATTAAGGAACACACTATGATATAAAATACTCACAAAACAGGCAAGGAAGAATGTAATTCAGTTGATTTTGCGATTTAAGTTAGCTGATTGACAATCTGTACTCATTCCTGATGTCAGCCTGATCTTAATGCTGTGTTTTTATTGTGAGTTCTTGTTGACAACATAAACCACCTTCACAGAAAAACCCTGCTATTGTCCCCCATCACAAAGGGTGATTTTACAGTACATACAGTAGTTTGGGTGTCATTTGGTACTAGTATAGGCTTTTGTGAAAGAACTTAATATTTTACAGTTGCTTGTAGTAACTGTCATACACTGGATAATGAAATTTTGCAAAAGCATATTTTTTGAAATAATATTAATTAACAGTAATAATATTACTTTGGTTTCCAGTGGAAAAGGCACTAGCTAGCTTTTGTGATAATCAAGCAGGAGAACATAATCTGCTATTATAATAGATATAGCAATGTACCTAAAAATGTACTTCCTTTTATATACAAAAATTTCTTTCTTTTAAAGAGCTAAATTCTGTGCACATATATGTATGACCTGAGTTTGCTGGAGAAATTAGGAACTGTAGGGTCAGTATCCTGACTTCCAAAATATTTGAACAATCAAAACTTTAAAATTAAATAGTAAGCACAAGTGAACAGTCAGCCAAGTCCTGAATAATGAAGGAAAAGGATGGGAAAAAGCCTGAATTCAGCCTTGCTGACAGAAGGTGAGAACAAGACCAGCAGGTTTATAGGAATGTCCAGGAATAGTTGTTCTAGATAGCAGCATAGAGGCAGACTGAGAAGCATTTATCACCTTTGATAAGATGAGGATAGATTTCCTGGGGTTGGTGAAATAATCTCAGGAGAAAGCAGCTGGCTTTCTAGTTGAAGCAAACAGCAAGCAAAAGTAAAGTTCAAGGAGCAGGGCAGGTAACTGGAGTTTGACCAGGGGCTGTAAGAGTCAAAGAGAGCCTCCAAAAGCAACTACAAATAAAGAAGAAAGAAAGACTGAAACAGAGAGAAAGATAACAAGAAGCACCAGCTTGCCAAGTTTTTTCCTGACTTGTGTAACAAGGATGTGTCTGAAGAAAAAACAAATACACATACACATGTGGAGCAGAAAGGAAAAAAACCCCCCAATATCAAGAAATTTATATCTGACCCAAAAAATCTTGACAGACCTGCAAGAGAGAAAAAAAGTGTTGTATTTAGGGCTATGGCACTTACCTGAAAGTAGAATATTACCTGAAATGTAATATTCTTGTTTAGCATTCTGGGGAATGTAAATAATTTTAGGAGAAATTTTAAAATGTGGGAATTAGTTTCTCCTGCAATAAAAGATAGTGCAGCATAGTACTATTGTTATAATACCTGTAGGTTTAAATGCCACCAAGCTTCAGAAAAGAAACTTAGATCCATATTCATTATTGCTAGTAAAAGGTTGGGTGTTTTTCTTCATTAGATTTTAAATCTCTCGGCAATGGTCTATGTATAGACTTAAACTCCTGAATCATCTTGAATGGCTCCAGTTATGTTGCTATAGCAGTGTGTGTTATACCAAACCAGCTCATCCTTGGGGGCCTTGCATCGCCCCCAGCTCAGCACAAACTCTCTGCTTTGTACAGGTACTCGCCTCTCATGGGGCTTTTTCCAGAAAGCCTCTCTGTAGCTGGTTCTTAGAGGTTCTGAAATGCTTACAGCTCTGCAGTGAGCATTTTATTAGTTACCATCTTCCAGCTGCAGGGATCTTTCCCTTTTTTCACTGATGAAATGTAGCCCACCTCCACAGCTCTGATTTCAGCTGCCTTACCTAGAAATGAGATGCATCACATTGCAGATAAAACCTGTGTCAATACCTTGAGATCAGACCTCCTTATATAACCAGCACTTAAATTCAGGTGTTGCAGTGTGGAACTGAGTTCTGCCAGTGCAAATTTCGCTTTACTCTGCAGCCTCTGCTCCCCATCCCAGCTGGTGCCTGCCGGCATCAGTCATTGGTGAAGTGCTGATAATGCTGACAGCTTCCCAATGAAGTGCTCTGGCACAGGATGCCATGCTAATGGCCTGCCTTTTACCACCCAGTACCACAAAAGCTCCCAGACTGGCTGAACTTTATGTCTCCACAAGAGTGAGGATCAGGGGATGGACCTGCACGGGCAGTGTTGTAAAAGATATCCCTACAGATAACTTGGTCAGTAAAAGGTAGATCCATCCTTCTTTGGGCTGCTGAAGGAAGCCTCAGAATTAGAGGCACGGGTGATGACTCTGACCACCACAGTATCTGCTGGAAGGATAATATGGCACAAACAGTCCATTGGATTTGTGGACTGTATTGAAAACTTTTTCTTGATGCAGGTGATCAGTGAACCAATGAGGGGATGTTGGACCTAAAGGTCAAGGGCAGTGTTGAGTGCAGCAGCTGTGAGACTGTGGAGTTTAGGACTCTAAGAGAAGTGAGCGAAATAAATAGCTGAATTATGGCTCTGGACTTCAGAAGAGCAGATTTAGGTCTGTTCAGGGAGTCTGTTCATGGAAAACTGTGCTGCAGGGCAAAAGGCCCCAGGAGAGCTGGCTGATCTTCAAAGACAGCCTCCTCAGAACACAAGAACAGCGCACCATGTTCAGAAAGTTGAGCAAGTATGGCACGAGGCCAGTGTGGATGAACATGGAGCTCCTGCCTGAGCTCAAACACAAGGAGTACACAGCAGGTAGAAGCAGGGACAGACTACTTGGGAGGAATGAACAGACGTTGTTCAAGTGTGCAGGAATAGTCAGGAAAGCCAATCTGCAAGTCCAGATTAAAGTAGCAAGGGAGGAAAAGGGCGATAAGGAAAGTTTCTATATGTGCACCAGTAGTAGAAAGACTAATGAGAATGTAGAACAATGCGAATGGGCATTGCTTAATGGGGCAGGGAATGCTTTGACAAGAGATATGGAAAAGACTCAGGTACTTGATGTGTTTTTTCCTCAATTTTCCTTGGCAGTTCTGCTCCCTGGCCCTCCAGCTGCAGGCCTTCTAGCACTTTGCAGGCATGAAGTAGTGCCCACACTAGGAGAGGATGTAATCAGGGAATACTTAACCCTCTTAGACATTCACATGGGATGCAGACAAGGGTGCTGCAGGAGCTGGGTAATGGCATTGTGGTGCTGGTAACATTTTTGAAAGGTGATGGCAGTTTCAAAATGGGGAGATTCCCAATAACTACAAAAAGGCAAACGTTGCACCCATATTCAGGAATAACAGGAACTCCAGGCTGGTTAGCCTCACCTCAGTTCCGGAGACAGTTATGGAGCAAATCTTTCTGCAAGCTATTGCTAAACATATAAAGGACAAGAAGGTGACTGTAAGCAGTCAGCATAGATTTATCAAGGGCAAACCATGCCTGACCAACCTAATTTCTTTTCTATGATAATGTTGTGCACAAGAGGAGGGCAGTATGTGTTGTATACTTTGACTTTAGCAAGCTTTGCCACAATCACCTGTAGACTTCTTATCACCAAACTGGTGAAATATGGGCTAGAAAAACAGATGATAAGGTGAGTGGAAAATTGGCTGTAATATTGGGCTCAGTGTGTTGTCATCAGTGGCACAAAGTCAACTGTATGATGGCCACTAGCTGCTGGTGTGCCTCAGGAAGCCCAACCGGGACAGCAGTGTTTAATCTCATCATTGATGGCCTGGCTGGTGGCACAAACTGCATTCTCCACAAGTGTGCAGGTGACACCCAACTGGGGGGGAGCAGTCACTGGTGTTCAGAGGGACTTTGGCAGCCTGGAGAAAGGGGCTGACAGGAATTTCACGATGTTCAGCAAAAGCAAGTACAAAGTCTTGCACCTGGGATGGAATAAAGTAATGCAACAATACAGACTGAGGGTCGGCTGACTGGGAAACAGCTTTTCTGAAAAGGACCTGCCAATCTTGGAGGAGAAGTTATTGAGCCAGCAATGTGACCTTGTGGCTGGGAAAACCAACAGCATCCTGGATACTGTATTAGCAACATCTGCAGGCAGCAGATCCAGCAAGTTGAGCCCTCCTTCTGTATTTGTCACTTGTGAGACTGTGCCTGGAATAGCAGGCCCAGTTTTGGGATCTCAAATAAATAAAAGACTTGGAGGTACAGGATTGAGTCCTGAGGAAGCCAGCAAGGTGCCCCAGAGCTGAGGAACATGACCTATGGGGAAAGGCACTGGGTGATGGACCTGTTTAGCCTGGAAAAGAGAGATCAGGAAATCTGAAACTAAATGTTGTGTCTGCAACCACTTGATCAGAAGATAATCTTAAAGAAGACAGAGCCAGAGTATTCCTGAAGATGCACAGCAACTGGATGAGAGACAATGGCTACAAGGTGGAACATTTATATACAATTTGAGATTTTTTTACTATGACGTTGTTTCAGTACTGGAAGAGACCCAGAGACACTATGGGGAAAAACACTCCATCCTTGCACATGTTAAAGACTCAACTGGACACAAACCTGATCTAATTAGTCCTGCCTTGAGCAGGGTGGATGAGTGGCATGTCACCCAGATCTGGTCTACCTGGTTCTGCAAATCCATGATTCTGTGTCACCTGGTCTGCGGCTCCTTCTATAAAATCCATAATGGGAGGAAGAAATAAGTATTGATTGTAACTTGATTTCAAAATTCTCAAGAGGAGATGTATTTATAACAGCAATGCCTAGAAATTAGCATAGAAGGTTGCACAGGGTCACAAACTGTAGAAACAGATCCCAGATAGTGGTTGAGGGTGTTCCCACAGTGTCATATAAATATAATGTTATTCTGCAATTTTTAGTGTTGTGTCCATAGCTGGAATTGCTCCAGCAAACACCTGTGACAAATTACAGTTCCTATTTTTATCTGGGTAGCTGGAGGCTCAGAATCCAGTTTCAGGCTCTGAAAATGATTGATACTCAGCCAAAGAACACAGATAGCCAACCTGTATATGGCAAATACACTAAGTAATAATGGAACATGAAACTGAACTAAAATAATAACCATAACGATACGCTTGGTCAGTCAACGAATGCAGATTTTTTTGCACCATCAGCAATATTTATGCCAAAGTATGTAAGAGCAAAACAAAAATTGGAAGCATGTCACAGAAGTGGGACCTTCTGCACATAGATATCACCCATGGGAAAAGAAATATCACAACAAAATCTGGGAAAGGCACAAAACTCATAACTGTCCACAGTGTAGATGATGCATGCTAATTCAATCCTCTGTGAACTGGCATTTCTAGCAAGGCTGTTCCAAAATGTTACTAAGGGCACTGCAGCATATTGCAGAGTGTGTTGGCAATGCCAAAAACAGAGGGAAATCAGGAACATGGCAAAAACATAAGACAGCTGCCAAATATTGATTTTCTTTAAAGGTGGGAAGCAAAGACACTGGGGTTTTTGAAAGTGAGGAAAAAATGTTGGCATGTTTTTTGCAGGTCTGTTTGTAAGAGCTGAGGAGGCAAAATGTAGTAGTTGAAATGGGTTTAATGTATTCATGTTCTGTGCATAATTACACTGAGGGGAACACATTTGACAAGAAACCAATAGCAATATATCAGTGCCTGTCTGGGAGCATCTCAGTTGTTACCATGCAGCAATTCATGAGCCCTTGGGTTTCAACTGTTTCTGTCAACAGAACTTACACTTCCATCCCCCAAAACCTCAAGTCCATGCCACCTGAAATTTTAAAAAAGTCCCATGTACTGCAATGTGTCAAAGGTAACTCATAAGAGTGGCGAGTGAAATCCTAATTTCACTTTTACTCTTGCACCATGATAGTTCTCAGAAAGTTTATCAATGAATGCAAACAGCATGAAGTGAAAAATGTGGGAACTATATTTTATAAGGTTCTTATCCAGTTGTCACAGGTCACTGGTCACAGAGGATAGTGGCAAATGTTGAAGAGTTAAAATTAAGATGCTGAATGAATCACACACATTCAGTAACCACTGAATCACACACACTATCAACAATAAAAGGCGTTTTAAAATTCCCATAGGTCAAAATGAACTAGAGACCACTAACTCACACTGGAGTTAATGCTCTCTGAATTTTTAAGACAACTAGAAAAATGTAAGTATTCTCCATTGATAAGTTGTACATGGAAGAAAGAGTCAAAAATTAACTTTATTTCTGACAAGAGCTGGTTTAGAATACTTTAATGTTTTTAATTCTTTTCAATTAACACTAGTAGAAGAAGCTAATGATGAGAGTGCTATAGAAATTTGAGGAAAATATTGCTTCATATAAAAACAAAAAAGTATTAAATATTTTTTTAAACAAATAAAAATGGAAAGTGAAACTAGGAGCAGTTGTGACTGGTTTAAGGGCTTTCATTCAGCTTTGTTTAGTGAACAGCTCAGATGCTATGTTGCTTCTTCTCAGCTGTTTGCTACGGTCTTTTTGTAACAGGTCATCACCCTTCAGCAGAACTGACAGGAGGAAATGTATGCCCATGCACAATCTCCTTCAGTACAGAACTGCACTTTGTTCAAGCCCACCTTTGCTGATTTCAGACTGGCTGCCAGCCTCTGTGACAGCACAGCAGAGGCACAAGCACAGGTTTCCTCATGCCAGTCCCACACTTGTGACAGCAATGGAGGCACCAGGAGATTTTCAACCTTGCAGCAACATTTCGTCAAGTAAAACTCTCACTGTCTTGAGCTCACCAAGAGAGTCTTGTGCTTTCAGAGATTTTTTCCTTCTTTTACATGGGGAGAGAAGGCAAGGGGCTGTGTTACCGGGCTGAAGGGTGAAGGGGTAACTGTTAAATGAGCAACACAAAATTAAGATCTAGGACTTAATACTTGTGCAGAGACTACATTGGAAAGAAAGGGACAAGGACTCAGTGGGTTTCAGAGCAGAGATGATAAAATCATATTTTCTTCCTTTTGCCACTCTCCCATGCCCCCCTGTTCGAATTCCTAGGAGGACGCCCTTCATCCCAAAATAGAAGCTGCTTTGGAACAGGACAGCGTTGCTGCTCTGCAGGAGGAGAGCAAGGGAAACAGCAGGTAGCATGGGTGCAGCTTCCTGGCCAGAGCACGAGGCACAGTGGAAAAAAGGGTGGAACCTTTCACTTCTGTATAGGTCCAAAACCTTTAAAGTGAGAATGTTTCCCATCACATTCCTGTGCAGAAGAGAAGGAAACATTTTTCCGCCCTTGATGCAAAAGGAAAATAAAGTTGCTTTTTGACCATTTCCCTCCCTGTTGGGAAATACTGTTTTTGAACATCACCATCTCAGTTATTTTTAAAAGCTATTTAATCTGAAAATACAACTTTCTGATAGAGGTTGTTAAGTTACACATAGATGAAGCTTTGATGTGAGGAATACAGTCAGTTGACAAAAGACTCCTGGCAGCTTTAAAAAGTGTTCAAGCTTCTGGAATAAAGCAAAGAGAAGCAAAAAAATGTAAATTTCATACATAAATTTCAGTGGAAACAGCAAATCTCATTCAGAAACGAACCCAACAATACTTACAGGGAAATGAAATACAGCTAAGGCCAACACCTTCCTGCCTCAACAAGCCAGAAGGTACTTCCTTTTTTTATTTTCGTGTTTCTCATAGCTGTACTGTCAAACCTAGAGGTCACTACCTCAGAGAGACTGACAAATGCAGAATGGTGATGAGAGCAAATGGAGAGGGACTCTTGGGCATAAGTGGTTAGGTATATCAAGTTTTGGTCTTTACTAGTGAGAATGTAATTTATGAGGTGTGGATGGAAGGTAATCATAAACCACTCTTGCCATTGTCAAAAGCACTTCACAAACAGCCTTTCTACACTTAGGAGAGCACATGCTTTCTTTTTTTCAGATTGAATTCACATCTGTGGAAAAATACATTAGTTGTAACGTTCACAACAGAAGGGCTCTACAAATGACAACGTAATCTGCCCCCCCCCAAAAAATTTTTACATTTCTAAAATGCATTTTTGCATTACCAGATATACTGCTGTGAGCTGTTGCTGCATCCATAAGGCACAAGGGAGTAGTGTGAGAGCACAAACTGCAGAGGTTTCCAGAACAGGTATCCAGCCCCAATTCAAAAGGTCAGACATCCCTGACATGAAGGTTTAGCAGAAGTGCAACAAATCAAAGTCTTAAGGCAGACTGTGCATCTGTAGATCTGATAAAGAAAAAATTCCAAACTGTCTGATCTTAGATGAAATTCAGATTACTGGTGGAGGTGAGATACTAAGGAAAGTACTGGTTTTACTGTTGTATTACAATATCTAAAACAAAAGTATAAGATATTAAATTCGTCTTAATAGTGTATGGGCAGCTGTTGCTCTTGATTTATGAATGATCCTCACAATACCAGCTGAGATTTTGTCTAAATATGCCTAGATAATGTTTCCAAGATGTTGCACAAAAACTGCTTCAAAAGCCACAAAAAGGGAATGTAGGCATTGGAAATATAAGAAATGAAAGGGAAATATTTCTAAGTCTGTTGCATGTGCCAGAAATACAAGCCAAGTCAAATGAAAGAGCTCTTATTGGCACCACAGAAATGTTTGGACCCCTGTAGCAACATAGGCATAGGTTTTTTTATGCTGGCTGAAGAAATTAATATTTGTCTTAACTTACTATTTTCACTTTCTTCTGATATATATACTAGAAAATATTGCAACTAAATAAGCAATTATTTGTAACAAATTATCTTCTCGTGTAGAAAGAACCAAACACAAGCCACAGAAATTAATTAAAGAATAAAGACACCTTCAAGAATTTTGTGGGGAGAGGAGTCGTGTAACTGCCAATGCTTGTTATCTCAAATCTAAACTGTTTCTAAAAAACAGTATCAAAATAATAAAGCACTGTAAAATAACCTGCAGAACCAGACTCATCTGTATTTAGATTAAATTACAGAAGG
The DNA here is from genome assembly GCF_028018845.1 of Melospiza georgiana. Taxonomy (NCBI): domain Eukaryota; kingdom Metazoa; phylum Chordata; class Aves; order Passeriformes; family Passerellidae; genus Melospiza; species Melospiza georgiana. The sequence continues at coordinate 42,038,290 of NC_080431.1, forward strand.
GCAGTGATTAAATTTAGGTTGTCATCCACTGATATTTTACTTGACAGGATGCTGAAAACTACTAAAACCCGCTGTCTGCTGCATAAAGAAAGGAGAATGGCAGGATAAAAAGACTGATATGATCCAAGAGCTGCCATCACTTCATAAACTGATTCTATGCATCAGGGAATCATGGTCTCAGAAGAAAATGTTATGCTTGTGTGAGAACATCACTCTTCAAATATGCTGTGAAAGGATGGGTGACCCCTTCTCAGAAATGGTAGTAAGAGATACAAATTAGCAATCCACAGAAAATGCTGTCATGCTGAGAACATCTCCCCTGAGAAAGTCTCTGGCACAAACCTAAGGAAATGCTAATTGCTGAGCCTTATGAGGCTTCCATCCCTGCCCCAAAGGACCTTCCTGGCCTTGGCCACCCTTGCCTGAGGCTTCTCCCCCCACCTTGCCCATGATCCAGGGGCCCCATTTCAGTCCAGCCTCAGGCACCCAGCCCTGCCTTAAGAAATTCTGGAGGAGTCCCTGTGCCCAAGTTGTTGTTTGAGCCATCATTCTGGATTGACCTCACACTTGGCTGGTGGCCACGCCTGTGCCTATGGTCACTGGGCTGTCCACTCAACCCAACACTGCTCACTGACACCCAGAGACCCTTCACATGTTTCTCCACCCTTGTTTCTCTCACTGGTGTACATGACAAATGTACAGTGTTTGAGCGCCTTTTGTTTCAAGGCTTCACTCTTATTTTGGTTTTTTGAATGGTCTGACTTCAGAAATTCCTATCAATTAATCTATTTCAGCACCTAGCTGAGATGCTCTTAAGTGTGCTTCTCCAAGAATTGTCTGAGTTGCATTACAAAAACCTGCTCATAAGGCTTTTCCCTTTTGCAACTGAAAGAACTGAGTCCTTCCCACTACAGTCAGTTACCTCACCCATGAAAATCAACAGCAGTCATAAGGGATGATTGAAGACCCCTGAACTGATGAACTTTTAATACTGATTATGTTTTTGTCATTTCAGTGGAACAGGAAGCCTTGCCCTTTTGAAATCACTGAAAACAGCTTTTTGAGCCTTCAGCATGCCACACCTTTAGTTGTGAGATCAAAGAGCCAGTTATTACTGAATTCTTGTTCTGCAGGTAGGTACTTAAGTAATTTTTCCCTGTTTCAATGTCTTAAGTAGTTCATTCCATGAGTTCCATGAGGAAGAATTTCCATTTTAATCATTCTTGAGGACCTTGTCTGAAATGTCTTTGATTTTTCAGAATCCTTATAAAATTGTAGACACCAGAGCTGGGCTTATTCTTCCAGCAGGACGACACATAGCATTGTGTAACCTTTCTACATTTTTTGAGTATAAATTCCTGGATTATGTGTAAGAATTGCATTACCATGGGAGAGTCTGTTCACCTGATTTATTTCTCTCAGGCTTCTTGAGATGTATTTCTTTCCCCATTATTTGTAGATGAATGAGTTTTCCTGTCACCATGCCAAAAAAAAATGTAGCCTTAATAAACTATTAACCAAAATCTATTATCTTGTCTGGTCACTCCCCTAATATTCTAGACTTCTACAGGCTTTAGGAAGCACATTTCTGCCTTTTCTTTATGTGTGACAACAATTTCAACAGCATAGAGGCTAAAATCATCTAGGAATATACCTATTCAGTGAAGAATTCTCTCTTACAGTTGCTGTTTTGATCCCGTGAAGCAACTATGTTTCATATTGACTTTGAATTGATTTGGTTCTCAGTCTTCCTGTTAATTATGATCTTGAAATGTCTTCAACTGCATAATTATACCTAAAAAGTATATGCCTCAAAATGCAATAATTAAGCCTTCAATCAGTAAAGGTGAATTTAAATGACTACAGATTATACCAGCTTTGCCAGGGACAAATAAGTTTAATGGCAATGTTTTGCAGAGTCATGCGAGGCTCCTGGAACTGATTTTCAGTTCTTGTCTCTTGCTCATTCAGGCAGAATAAAACAGAAGAAAAAAATGTATCATACTTTGCTCCCAAGGCAGAAATATTTCACATCATTCAAGGAATGTTTATTACAAACAGCTAAATGTAGCACTGCTGGTCACCTGCCACTGCACTGATGCAATGCAGTCCATCTCACATGGTGGAAAAAGCGGAGGGAAGGAAAGAGAAGAACTGTAAAGCACAGAAGACTGTGAAACAGTTTCCAGGCCCTATCTCACTTCAGTTCATTAAAACCTTTCCATTAAAATGCATTGTGCAGCATCAGGAAAACAAAGTCAAGTTTTGGTGAAAGAAAAGGAGATATTTTTGTTCCTGTCCAGTGTAGCCAGGAACACTGGCCATTCCAGAACAGCCACTGATCCAGAAGAAAGATCTTCAAAGAAGAGGATGATTAATCTCAACCTGAGGCACTCCACACTGATAGTGTTTTGATTTGAGACCCTATATTGTAAGCACATCTGATAAATATTTAGTGGTTTATCTGGCCCTGAGGAAGCTGAGAAATGAGTCAGTGAAACCAGAACACCTGTTATTTATGCACTCAGTTCATAGCCCAGCTGCAGGTAGGATAAAAAGGTTCAATTCCAGTTGCAAATGCAAGGTATTTAAACACATACTTACATATGCATTAAGTAGATCATAAGCAGTAATCAAATCTATTTATTTCTTTCTCAAAATATTTGGATGCATTTAAAATCATAATTAATTATTCTGCTACAGTACTGTCACAGTAATAATTACAAACAAGCCTGAACCAAAAAGTATTAACACTGTAATGCTAATATTCATAAGCAGATCCCTAGGAAAAGGCTGATAGAAATTTTTAAAGTAATTGCAATGATAGAATTTATGGATACCATTTTAAAAGCCTATTTTAAACCACATGTCCACTGAGTTTGAAACTAGTTTGTAGAATATAACAGAAAATTTTCTCTTTGGCAATGCTTGCTGTTTGTAGAGACCATATACCTTTCTTTGTGTTGGCATTGCATCTACCATGATGTGGAATGTTAAAAGAAAGTGAAACAATGGTGCAATTGGAATCTTAAGCAATAGGGCTGTTTTCACTGATTTCAAAAGGGTAAAGTTTTCTAGTTTGTTTTTCCAGAAGGCTGATTTTAATATCATAAAAGCACATAAAAAATATACTGGAAGATTTGTTACAGATATTAAGTATGGATAGGAAGCACTAAAAAAATGCACAAGCCAGCTCAGAAAAGCTGAAGTCATTAAGTTCCTCTTATGAATAATCTAAATTTCAGGTACCTTTTATTTATATACTTCTTTTGCTTTAACAAAAATGATAAATTTAAAAAACAGAGCTGAGCTGTATTCCATTTCCCCTCTACTGTTTTAAATAAGATATCCACATTCTTTCCATTTGTCACGGGGCATTAAGGGCATATTTTCATCGTGGATTATATAGTATCAATTGGTAATATGCCATGTTGTGATGGACCACAAAACGTCATATAACCTGGAGCAAATTTCAGATGCATGGAAGAAATTGTAGTTGAACAACAAACCATGAAAATCTAGGGGAAGCTAGGCCTCTTTGGCTACAATTAAAGCATGCAGTGAATTTGTTCCACCAACAGGTTTTCCTGTGTTCAGTGATTGACAAGGTTTGTTCAACTCCTACAGCACTGCGAGTCCTGAAGTTTGTGCATGAAATGATTGCCACATATGGATTATACAGATGCTCTGCAAACAGAGAACACTAAAGTGGTCACACGAGGCAGGAAAACCCAAGGACATAGTTTCCAGCCCTTTATGTTATGAGCAGTTATATTCCTCTCCTTAGCAGGAGACAGTACTTTTGATTTCCAAGTCAGAAGTGACTAAATGAGTATTGTATTAATAGCTTTGGTAAGACCCAGAGAGAAGTCTTCCTACACTGCCCTGCCACTAGCAGCAACACAGAGTGCCCTGGCTCTTTCCCAGCTTGATGCCAGTTTCTTCTGGGTATTTAGCTCCTTCACCTTCTCTGAGGATCCAGAGGAATCTTAGGCATGGCCCTGGTTTTGTAAAGAAGTTTTTCATCCTTAGGGTTTTCACTAAAACTACTGACTTATTTCAAATCAGCAATTAAGTGATTACATTAGAATCATTTCCTTGACTCAGGCCAGACTTTGAATCCATAGTCTGAGCAGAAAAGGTGAAGTGTTATAATCAGCTCTCTGGTAGCAGGTTTTCAGAACACCCTACTACTAGTAAGTCATATATTCATGGGACTATCTGTTATGACGCAGGAGATGTGAAAAGACACCCTCTAAGTAGTTGGTTTCTGAGTTTTCTGTAGCAACCATCAGTTTCTCTCTGCAAGCTTTATGTACATCTAATACCCTCACAAAGTCATGTTTGATGACTCCTATATGTCAGTGTTGTAGTAGTAAGAGGGAAAAATAACTACAGGCCAGTTTCATGGCCAGATTAATTTTTATTGCAGCCTTGAATTTTTGCTGCAGTGTTATGATGGAGGACCACAATAATCTGTCACAAGTATCATCAGATGTCACTGTCGGTGTCTGTAGAGTGCTGGGCCATATTTGGTACAGTGGTTGTTATTTTTGCCAGGTAACATGTTGACTGCTTCGTTATTAAGACACAAGTAAAGAGCAGCATGTGCCTGACATCTGATTAGTATAGGTGCATTCAAAACCACATGAGTTTTCTTTCCCTAGAAGCTAGTCCCTTCATCCAGAGTTCCTACTGCTAGTAATGTCTATTTTTATACCTTTTTTCCCCCCAAAAAGATAAATACAGCATAGGGTACATGTGTAAATTGAAGTAAAATAATCACTTCTCTGTTTCACATTTATTATACTTTCACTGAATTTGGGCACAGAGGTGGGCATCTACTCTGAAATACAATTATTTGAGGCAATCTAAGAAAAGCAAATTATATAGATAATGCATGAAAATCAACAGGTATATAGGTATTTATTGATCAGAAAGACTACCATGCTAGGTGTGACTGAGCAATGAATGACTAAATTTGTGAAACAAATATTGCAAAAGAAGTGTTGCTTATAATAGGACATGCCCTGACTCCTATTTTTGAGTTTATAAGTATTTTTAAATACAGTTAGAAATTGTTATAAGCATTAACACTAAGGTTGTGTCAGTAATGTGAACTCTGCTCAGAGTAAGTAAGTAAAGCCCATATTTCTAGAGAGAGAGGATTAAAAAAAAATTAAGTTTGGGATTGTTTTGTGTTTGGTTGTTTGGTTGGGGTTTTTTTGGCAGATTAACACAGTTATTCCTGAGGCATAGGACTACAGCCTCATAAGTCCCTATGACACTTATCAAGACTACAGCTAGGAAAGATCTGTTTGCTCTACAAGCAAGTACAGGATGCTTTTCTTACAATAAAAGACAAGAAGAGTGATGGGGTGCATCACAGGAAAATTGGCTGTCTCTAAAGAAACTACTGCCTTATTTTTCCTTTTGTGTGCTAAATATGGCATAATATATGTGTAAAGCAAAGAGAAAAACCTGATTATCAAGGTAAAGAGTGAAATTAAACACTTGACTTTGAGCAGCCTGTCAAGTTGCTATATAGCTGAAAGCTTCTTTATGGTTTGTCACAATATAGCAGTATGTCTTGTACATACTCTTCCATGTGCTTGATGGCATAGGGATTTAAAATCACTTCTCAAATGTATGTTCTAAATTCTGTAGGAGTTTGCTGCCTTGCTGTCTGATATTTCTGATTTTTTAACACAGACACATAAATCATCACCCCTTAAAGCTTATTTTTAAAATTATTGGATTATAATTAACATGGATCAATTTAATAAGAACATTAACACTTTTAAAAAAACATTAAATCTGACCAAAGTTATTGCGACATTTAAGAGCAAAGTGCAAGGTGCTTACTGTTCCAACATTAATCATGTGCCAGGATGGATGGGATTCATTTCATCTCACTATAATTATCTAAAAATTAGTCATCACATCCCATCTACTCACCTAAATTCCTATTAAATCAATGGACAGAGACAGGAACCCCCAGGGGTCACACCAGCCCATTCTCAGATAGGTGAAAGAAACACATGCTTCTTACCAATAGGTACAGACAGAACTAGCTGATATAAGAGAGATGCTTCACTTATTTGTCACAGGTAGGGATCTCACACTGTTTGAGATTGCTTAAGATACCCAAAATATCCATGTGGATGTGGCAGATGCGACCCAGGGCTGACCCACAGAAAACCCTTCCCCAGTGGCAGCTGGAGTCTGGACAGATAGAACAGTAGATATTTTGCGGTTCCTATAAGTACACTTAATATATGGCCCTTGTCTCTAAATTATGTCCAATGTCTGTAACGGGAGCTCTGGGACGTATAGATGCTTATCTGAAAGTATCACTGCCGCACTACCTCACCCTGGGAGTTTTACAGAAGGAAGGAAAACTCAAAACTCCCTGAAACTGACTGAAACGGACTGAAAATGGAAAGTTTCACTGTGCAGATACTCAGAGAAATAAGCAGGCCTGCATCGAGGGAGGACAGTGCAGGGCCTCTCTCCATCCCTTTTGCCTGCTCTGGGAGACATAAGATCTATAGCCACCAGATGAAATTACCCCTAGGGAATGAGGCTGGTGCAGGAAAAAATGAAAATATCATGTGAGCACTGGTTATCACTCTTGGTACAGGCTGATGAAGGCAGATTAGAAAAGTTGCTTGAAGTCACCCTGGCTTGCATGATGCTAGCAATGGCATCAAAAAAGAGCACCACAAAGAGGGTTTGGAAGAACAGCATACTGCTCTTTCAGATGACTTTCATTCCTAGTCCAGGAAAGGGTCAAAGGCTGTCTTCTTAAAACAAAAATGGGATTGTTAGAGGACAAAAAGGACATTCATGCTTAAAGCAACAAAAAGCTTACAAGCAAAGAACTGTTGTGGCTTCCTAACTTCCCATGCCAAAGCAAAGTGAACACTATGAACCACCCACACTGCCTTTACCATGTCCCTCTGCCTCTGTCCAAGTACCACACCAGAGGAAATTGTTCTTGACTTGAGCAATGTGGCTTAAAACCTAAACGTCTGCTTTCTGCAGTCTTTAATTTACATGCTTATCATTTACCCTTAATGCAGGCTGACTTGGCACTGGATTGTTTGCAATAGCAACTTTAAATTTTTTTATGTTCTTTTATATTTATTCTTATGTATTACTTACATCGAAGGTTCTTTTTACACTTATGCCCCTTGCCTCCCACCGTCCCTCTCCCAATGTTTTCTGTCACTGAAGAGGCATTTTGGGCAACAGATGGAAAGCAGCAATTAACAAAGTGTTGGCCATGCCTGCATACTGACCCATCCTGCAAGTGAACTTCCTTGTCTCTTGGAGAGCCCAGTAAGATAACGCCTCTAGCCCTCCTACATGAGCAGGGACAACAGGGAGTTCCCACAAACTCTGGGATTTTGTGCTACACATCCAGAGGTTTTCTTTTGAACAATTAATTTTTTTTCACTAGGAATTTTGCAGAACTTTCCTGATGATTTTGCAGCCCTCCCTCTGAGGTATCTCCAAATGTTTTGTCCCAGTGCAGTGCCCACACCAATGGGTACTGAGGGTTCTGGTTTTCACATAAGTCATGCTTCTTAATAACCAAATTATACCATAAAAGCTTTTTTTCTTAAGGAAAAATAATATTCACTTAGCTATCTTACAGCTCAAATTTCATTTTTACCCTTACTGAATATATTCTTCATATTTAAGTTCTCCAAGTTGTCTTCCCTTTAGTTTCAGTATCTTATTAAGGCTACATGCATGAAATATGGCTTTATTTCTGCTTTATCCTCACCAAAGGTGTAAGTTGGAAAAATTGCTGCTCTCCATGTTCAAGCCTCAGATCCTGTTTGTTAAACACATGCTGTGTCCCAGCCTGCAGACAGCTGTACTCCTCTGAGACGTCAAGTATTCTAAGTACTCTTGGGATGAGAAGTGCTGTATATATGTTGTAGTGTTATAAACTGTTAGTTTATACTTGCCCTTATTTTTTGAATTGTAGACTCATATATCATGACTAGAAGTTATAAAACAGTTCAGCATACAGAAGAAAAGCAACATGTTGTCAGTATTACCTCCCTCTCTGGTATTTGATTGTTGAAACAAAGAGATCTAGTGGAATGTTTGGCTCTTAAAATTATGCAGCTATGTCCCACAGAAGCTTAGCAGTTCTGGCAGGGCAGTAATTGTTTTTTTCCTGAGAATTTTTTAAATTATCTGGTCACCAACAAAAATAATGACATTTTTTAAGTGGTGGATTCAGTTGTGGCTACGCCGATATGAGCAGTCTGTCTTTGTTAACGTTTATATTGTGGCACTGCCGAGGGACAGCAGTGACAGGCAGGGACTGATTGTGCTTGGCACTGAACAAACAGGGTAGAGTTTGCCCCAAAGAGGTTATAACTTAAATACACAAGTACTGGGAGCTGGGGAGAGTGGTGTCACATCACTCAGGAGATTGGGAGTTGAGGCTAAAGCACCCCCTTCTCCCAAAGCTGAACACCTCTAAACCAGATTGCTTCTCTCCTGGAGCTCTGGTCTTCGTGGCACAGCTGCCCTTCTAGCCAGCTTTCTGCTGTGAAACCTCTAATGTTCTGCTTGTGAAGTAGACAATATTGATTTAAAAAACAAAACCAGAAAAAAAGAGCCAGAAGGGTCTGCTTAGAGCTGCCAAGGTTAAACTTTGAAATGATTAGTCACTTTCCATTGCAGTCAGTGCAAACTACCAACATTTCTTAAACATTTCTTTTAGCAGTCACTTACATGAATAATTAACTCCCGTGACCCTGCCTTGTCACTTACTGGTTAACGTGGTCAAATGCTATCATTAACTTTCAGCATTGGATGTGCTCTCTCATACTTTCCACCTGCTGATGCAAATGCTCGGGCTCGAAGCTCACACTTCTAAATGTAGAAGCACAAGCCCTGAAGAGTGGACTCTACAGAGGCTTCCTCCCAGCCCTGTGGTGCACACAAGGAGCTATGGTGCCACAGGATCCACGCTTTCCTTGCCTTCTGGGGTGCCTTGTTTCTGGGCAGCTGCTGGGAAAACGTGTCAGGGACAGAGCAGAGGTTTACCTCACAGTGGCCTTTCTTTATCAGCGAAGCCAGGAAGCTGCACAAATCCCTGGCATGCATCCACCTTCGGCTTTCTGAGAAGCAGATAGCGTGTCCCAGCCTGTGCTTTATTTAAAGAGGCAGACCATTTGTGGTGAATAGCTAAGCTATGGAGCACTGGGGTATCACACTTGCCTGGATTTTTTTCTCCCATCCAGAGAAAAACGCAACCACAGTGGTGGTAGGGAATTTTCAGCTGATCATGGATAAAAAAGTGGTAAGGCCTCCTTGGGATGTTATTGAGAATTTCTGAGTTCTTCCCTATGGGACCACATTTAGTAGGTCTTAATCTCATAGGAAATTTTGTCTTGGAGGCAAACATAGGATTTGATCTGAATGTAAAGCTTTCATTCTGCACTCCCACTACGACTAGGAAGGGAAATCGTAACACAGCAAGCTCCCTCAGTCCTCTTGACACACAGGCAATGGCAAAATGCCATCAATCTCAAAGATTTATGTTCTTGTCCTTTTAAATCCCTACCTTGCATTACACCATTATCACAATACATAAGGTAATGGCAGGAGTTGAATGAGTCATGGGAGACTTTCACTAAGATTTAATCCAAAATTTAAAAGCTGCCTACTCTGCATTGCCACAGCGTGGCATGTTTTTAAGCTCCAGGAAATACGCTGTATTCAGCATCACACAATGTTAATTGCTGAATAATCTACCCCATGGTCCTCAGTATCAGTGCTGTAGGTGACAGGGTTAAAAACAAAACTCTGATTATTAATTTAGTCTGTCAGTAGCAAAGATAATTCTTTGGTGATATAGGTTACTATGGAGCCTGCTTCAGGGACAAAAAAAAGCCTGAATTTAAATTCTTCATAGTGGAAAAACCTTTAAACTGCTCTTTGGTACATGTAACAATTTCTGTTGTCCCTCTAGGAACAAAATATAAACCAAAATCTAACATAAAGGAAACAGGGTTGCTGTGATGCCAGAAGTGTCTGTAATTAATGTATCTGGTGTTCATGGTGATAAATGGGGTCTGTCAGAGGGTAATAATTAATTCTTAATAATGTGAATTTCTCAAGGTTATTTTACCCTCAGATTTTTAAGAGCTCTCCAAAACTAAAACTGATACTGTAAATAAACAAATCTTGATTTGCTAGGCACGTGGCACAGGTATGTGTGTGTTACTGAGCTCGGCTTCCCTCTGAAGCAGACATTTCACTTTTGATGCTCTGGTTTTGTTTGCACTCACTTATCTGTCCACAAATGGCCATGTTGACTCACACTGCCCCTGCAAAGCTGCCCAGACTCTTCACTGCCAGGACTGACCCACGGTCTGGGTTTGATACTGGCAGCCACACTGCATGCCCATTCCTTTGCTTTAATATTCTCATTTCTAAAATTATGGTCTACTTTGTTGCTGGAAGTGCCTACAAAAAGGACATGAAATGTTAGAAGGAGAGGGTGTGTTTTAAAAGCAATTGTAACACCAGAGAGGGAGAAATTTTTTTCTTTCCTAAAACGCTAATCTCTATTCTGCATCTGTCTACTCATTTACCCTCTGGTAACACTGTTGGCTCCCCCTTTCCCAACAGTTCTCTCTCTCTCATGGAAAAACTGGGCAGGAAGAGGTCATTGAAAACATTCTTGGGGATTGAGGCTACCAGGCCTTGTTGCTGCACAATTATGCAAGCAGATCCTTTTGAAAACAACTTTTAAGAAGGAAATAGGGAGCTTATAGTGAGCAAGTGAGAACAGTACTTAGTGCAACTGTGTGCCTAGTACTACTAACTTTCTGGCCTTAGGCTGTAAATTAGGCTGTGCTAAGGTATAGCTGAAGAACATGAAATTGAAAGGATAAAAATAATATCAGAACTTTATGTTCATAATTTTAGGCTTTATTCTGTAATTTAAATTCTAAGTAGACAAAGCTTGAAATTACATAAAGTATGTATTTTGTGCATAGTTGTGTAAGCAGAGGTGGCAACCCCCACTTGTTGTTACACAAGTAATTTTTTGTGAACATTGGTTTTTTTAGTTTAGTTTTTGTTTTTAAGATGAGATTCTTTAGAGGAGTTTAGAGTGGTGAACTTTAAGCTGAGCTAGGTAAACACAGTTATGGATCCTGAGTAATCCTTCATTGCCAATCAAAGTAATGACTTTCTTTCGCTTGCCGTTTTTCTTTCTCTCTCTCACTTTGATTTATACCCTGGAGTTTTGCTCAGTGATTTTTCAGAAGCTGCAAAAAAGTTAAAATAAACACGTTTAGTGCTGAACAGATTCATCTTCTTTTCATATTTTCCCTCCAGTTCTTTACTACATTCACAGAGCTGCCATGCACAATCTGTGCCTCTGAATGACAGCCCCGGCCATGGTCTGAAACCACAGCTGTCCCATACAGAGATGTCCTTTTGGGGCAAGTTTCTCCTGAGGAGGGGAGGCAGTAATGTGCCCTTAAAACTGTCTGCCCTGTGGGTTAGGAAATGTGTCTTATGTAGGTCACTGGTCAAGTTATCACATCTGTATGCGCAACCGCCCGGGCTGGGCTGCGAGTCTGCTGTGGGCACTGGGAGGGAGGCTGTGCTGGGGCAGGGTCCAGCTGCAAGGTCAGGGGCTCAAATTTGGGAAATACCTCTGCTATTGACTCTGTGTGCCATGGGTACACTTCAGGGAAAAGATATGCAACTGATAGCTCCTGGCTCTAGCACTATCTGTTAAATTCTCCTCTCCTTTTTTGATCGCTGCTTTCTTGGTTTTTCACGTTTTACCTGTTCAACACAGGTTCACCAAGCTGACTGAAAAAAATATTGTGTGTGCTGGACTTTTCAAACTGCTCAAACTTATTGTTCAGGAACACTGAAATTTTGTTTAGATATGAACTATGTCATGTTTGCCACTAGTGGCTACAATTACAGCCCACCTTACAGTAATAAACAATTTTGAGTCAGAGGGGTTACTTAGTACAAATGAAGGTAGTGCTTTGAGATAAAAGCACAGAATGATCACATTTCATTTTAAATGCTGTAATCTTTGTTAAGTTGTATTACAAAAATTCAAGGCTAACATTTAATAGACAGAGGGTGCAAGCTGCATGAGTGGTCATTTTTACACTGTATTTATCAAGTTCCCTGAACATTGATTTTAGTTTACTTTTATCCAACTGCCCCTATGGAAAGCAAGACTAGGTACAAATACCCAACCAAATAAGCAAATACCAAACCAGAAACCCTCAGCTACTCAAGCTGTGCAGATATCCCTCACCAATGCTGCTTTTACACTAATTACTTTAGATATTACAACTAGGGATATCTCCAGTCCTTGGGTAACTGCCACACACCCACTTCTATGGATGCCTCTCTCCTCCTTTGCTTTGTCTGGTTTATGGCTCCTTTGCATTTTTGCTCTTTATCATTAACAGACAAGTAGCATATTGCACTCCCACCTGGTACTGTGTTTTCTTGTCTATATGCCTTCAAGTAAAAAACCCACTGAATGGATGCCTTGCCAGCATGTCTAAAGGTTGAAAAAATAACTTTAAAAATGCTGACATGTATTTGTTTTCTCAAAACAAGCCTTGTGCTTGTAATGTTAGAAGTTCTAATTGCCTAGGGAATTTCATACTCTGACTGTGTGAAGGTTGACAATAAAAAGGAATCTTCTTACAGGGAAGTTTGTTGGGTTGTTTTTTTTTTTTTTTCACATCACCAGATTGTTTCACTATGAATCAAGGCTGTAACTAGGATTACAAAGCAGCAAAAGGAGATGGGACTTTCATTAAGGCCTGTTTTGACCTCAGTCCTGTCTTACCACCCTGTGTCCTGGGACATTCCTGCTGCTGCTGCAGAGGTGGTGACAGCTCTGCCTCTGTCTGGGAGGAATCCCCTAGGCCCAGGCGTGACAAGGGGAGGTCCCTGGGACAAAAGGTATAGGACTAGAGAAGCTGCTGCTTTAGGATAAAGCTGCTGGGGCTAGAGATGCCCAGAAGTCTTTGGAGAAGATGCCTCCTTCCTTTTCCAAGGGTCCAAAATAGACTCTGGCACTTGATAACTTGCAGATATCACTGCAACAGAAGAGACTGGAAGAAAAGGAGTACCTGTCTGAAAAGTCTTTACTTAATCCTCCTTTATCATCTAACTCTGTACCAGAATCAAATATTTTCAAAGAATCATTGGGTCACTTCAGCTGGAAAATACCACAAGATCACTGAATCCAACCACTGCCAAGTCCACCGTGTCCAGTCCACCATGTCCTGGCACCACATCTTTTAAGTGGTGCCACGAATGGAGATGGCTACTTACCTGGGCAGACTTTTGGTGACAAAATTTTCCATAATATCCAATCCAAACATCCCCTTGGGCAACTTGAGGCCATTTCCTCTTGTCCCATTGCTTGTTATGTGGGAGCAGCAGTGTCATTGCCACTAAGTGTCATTGGACTTAAATTGTTCCCAGAGACGTCCTGATTAAGTGGACTTCCTAGTCTAAGTGTATCTCAATTAAATAGAATGTGCTGCATCAGCATTTCATTTGATTAGGATTTTAAAATGGTTTGTCTGATTGCTATCATTATTGAAAATTTAGATGGGAATGTGAAAGGAACTTAGGGGAATCAGTATTTATGGCAATTAGGCACCTAGCACACAGCCCTTTTAACAAACTACAAGAGTAGTTTGGTTCTGTGTTGACATGGTCAGTTGTGCTTAAAGGGATTAAACAGTAAATCTGGGGGTAAGTATGTGCCTGGTCTTGAAGGCTTAAAAACTTTTATTTCCCTTTCTAAAAGTTTTGGCTCCAAGGAGCTGTTTTTCTGCACACATATGTTTAGGATTTTAATGCTTAGAACTTTAATTTAGAACTTTTCAGGGCTTCTTACATCCTTATATCTGCTCTCTCTCGTATTTAAATATCAGATGGAACCATTCTGTATTTTAAGCCTGATGTGAAGTAAAGTCATAATCCAGAAATTTTCATTTGCATCCAATCAACCCATATTTTCAGAGTAGGACTAGGTTTCTCTTCTGAATTTTTTATAAACATTTATTTAAAATGTCTAGGTTCTTATTGAAATAATTATCACCTGCCTGAGCCAAATAAATATGGATCAGTGTGACACAAAGCAGTGATAGTGGCAGTGTCACTGCCCCAGGATCACCTCAGCCCCTGATCCAAGGCCAGAATGGGAAATGTCCTTCACACAGGCTTTGGGAGCAGCTCCTCTGGCATGTGTAGATTGTCTGCCCCTTCCTCAGGCCACTGTGCCTGCACCAGCAGCAGCTCAGGGTGGGAGCAGCTGGGTAGGACAGGGACTCAGTCTCAGCTGCTGAATGGTCATGTGTCAGGGGAAAAAGTTACTGATACTTTATGTAAAGCACATATGACTTCTTGTGATTTCACCCTCGGTGTGCAAGGTGTGAGGTGGAAGCTTCTGTTGTTGCTGGTACTTTTTCCACAGGGTCTGACATAGCAAGAACTGGAAATGAGATGGGATACCCAAGGTTTCTAGCTTTTTGTAAAAAACAGGGTGTAATGTGCTGAAGAGGGAGTGTCAGTCTTTGGCTTTCTTAAATTTCCTGGCTATTGTTGATTTATATCAGATCCTTAAAGCTATTTAAAAACAGTGTTTTGTTGGTATTTCCTTAGTAAAATGAGTGAAAGGGATGACATATTTCATGGAAGCTGATGTATGTATTCTTTTCAGAAAGACCCAAAGGGTTTTTTTGGCATCAGCACATCCATTAGGCAATTGTTTTTGAGATGCCTAATACATACCAGGTAGACTTTGTGGCTCCTAGAGGTTTGTCATGCTGTCTTCCTCTAAGCAGATATCTGTAGTATTTTGTGTATGGCCTATATGCAAAGTTCAGTTTATTTAAGCCATATACCAAACCACGCTCCATAAAACTCTCATGTCTCACTTATAAAACACTTGCCTAGGATATGTGCCATGTGTGGAAAAATTCTGTACCAAATTACATTTTACAAGTTTTCATGCATGCTCATTTAGATGATTTATCACCCTCACAAGGCAAGATCTTTCAAAGCTCCAAAAGGAAGCGTATACCATATGATTACTGCCAGTGCTTACTTCTAATTAAACCTGTCCTGAAATAAAACAACAACAAAGAGTGTATGAAAATAAGTACCTTCAGAGTAATTATGCTAATTCTTGTATTTCTTTGCTCTTGCTAGAAACCAGTGACAATTCTAAGAGCAATTCACAAGGACATTCATTTTTATCAGTTCACACTTGGTCTAAACTAATGGTCCTTCCACCTTTTTTTCAAAGTGGTGATAAAAGCAGTGAGATCTGCTGGTGAGAGCTGAGTTCAAAGCTCTGCCTTGCTGGCTGAAGACAGGAGAATCCAGGTAGCAGCCTGGGGCCATGTGGAGTTTCCTTGTCATTCCCAGTGACAGTGACACTCCTCATGCCACACTGATTTGGCCAGGGGTCAGTCAGGAGCTCAGTCCAGCTGCAGGGTTTCAAAAGCAGGGAGGGCAAACCAGAGCAAGGTTGGATGGACAGAAAGTGGACCACAGTAAAGCTTCTTTTGACTGCTGTGTTGGTCACCTGCAAAATGGTCTTTTCCAGAAGAGCAGATTGTCCCTCAGAAGAGCACCAGTTTTCAGCTCAGCTCCTTGCATGTGTACCTTTAAAATGTCCCCATCAAACTCCAAGTGGCATTTACAAGCATGGCAATTGGTTGATGCTGTGCAGTGTCCTTCCTGGCTGCCTGCATGGTTTCCAATTATTATTATAAATTATGGGAGTTTTTCTGATTTGAAGAGCACAGCAACCAGATTTCTAAACCCAGATCATGCCTTTACCACTCACAAGTACCATGACCAAATCACTGAGACTGCATTGTTCTGTGTTTCCTGATTCCAAGCCATTTGTAATGGCAAATCAAGTCAAGTCAAGTCAAGTCAAAAAAAAAAAAAAAAAAAAAGAAAGTTTAAAAATAGGAAGACATTGACAATGTGGGAAAAGTCTCTGTATTTCAAACATCTTTTTTTTTCCTCGCCAATTAATTCTGTTTTAGTTCAGAATGTGCAACTAAATTGCTGGAAATATAACAGCAACTTCTCAGAATCTAAACAAAGTAAAACCCAAGCTATTACAGAATATATTCAGCAGCTACAAAGAAGATGCTTCTTTGACTTGAATGTCCAACAAAAATACACTTTTCTCCCTGAAAGGTAATGGCAAAAGATAGTCAACACAAGCTGAGGAAAAAAAAATCACTTGAATGACAGAGAAATACTGACTTATTCTAAAACTCATGCACACACACACACAGACACACACAAGAGTGGGGAGGTGGGGTGTACCCTTTTTGTAAATGAAGAAGATCTGTCTTTTCCTAAATAGAACAGTATGAATCCCCAACCATATGTCATAGCCTAAATCTCGAATAAAAGTTGCATGGGTTAAATTGATACGTTATTACAAGTTAAATAACCAGAGGGGAGCATTAGTCAAAAGCTTGCTCCCACCAAAGATTTGATATATAGTTTCTAAAGGGGGAAAAAAAGAGGCTGCTGGATTCTGAAACAGGCCCTGGAGACATTTGGATATTATCTAATAGGAAGAGGGTTTATCCTGGAACAGACCTCAGTGCATGAGAGTGACTGAGCAGGATGAAAAAGACTCCAAGAGCCGAAGCACAAGGTAGTATCTATCATTCCACACTTTTCATTTCCCAGCCAGACATATGGCTGAATCTTGTAATTTAAATGCAGATTATCTATCCCAGCAGGAGTGCCTGAACATCCTGGAACCAGTGTCATGTTTCAGTAGGAGTGTCAGTGACTGTTTAGTATTGCATAATTTCAAAATATTTTGTTCTCTGCCAAATTTAAGTATTTTTTATGCTTTTAAAGGATGGATTTTCCTTCTCCAGATGCTTTTTACTCTTTTAAGCAGTAAAGCATTCACTGCTGTTTTTCTGTGCTACCTGAAAGCTAGTTTGTCTCCTATTTACACAGGAGGAATGAATCTCTCCATTTACAGTACCAGGATGGCTGAACGTCAGAGTTTTGCCCTCAGCCTGGGACAGAGCTGCAGTGTACAATGCACAGTGGTGAGCTGGATGCCAAGGGCCTTTTGATGCAGACGTGTCATTTAGTCATGTAAACATGGGTTTCATTGAAAATAAAAGTCAGTAGATATATGGCTATAGGAATATAGGTGTTAGCACATGGAATTTTTGCCAGATTTTTTTTGAGGAGCAGGAATTAATAGCAACACATACACCTTTCAAAATTATACTGGGCCTTGGACAAAATCCACATGTCTAAATCCCAGGGATCCAGCCTGACAACTCCTTAGCACTGTCTAACTTACTAGATGTTCACTCTCCAGAAACATCCTGGTGAGCTGTCAAATCCTTCAAAGGAAAGCTTTGAACCAGCTCAGATGCAGCCCAGTGTCAGGACATGCCTCATGCACTTCACCTAAGATCTCTCATGCTCCAGACTGACCAGACAAGATGCCCAACCTGTTCTGAAATTCCCAGAGGTGCCTTAACCTATTGGGCTCTGAGTTCAGCTTTCAGGGTCTTCAGTGTTTGCCACCTCACCTTAGAACCAGGAAGGTTTTTGAACTATCAGTTTTTTAGGCTGCAGCTCTTAAAAACCTCAAGAATGCTTAAATCACAGTGTTGGAGAAATTTGTAGAGGGAGTAAACTCTGCTGCTCAAGTTAAGAGGTGGTGGAGGAAAGGCTGCATGGGCAGAAGGAGAACAGGGAAGAGAAAGCCTGTCTGCCTCAGCAGCTTTACATTTTAGAGGAGGTATAGATGCTGCAGGTGCTACTGAATGCTGAGGAGCTCATACACAACAGCAGGGGCATCTCCAAAGTCATGGTGATACTATGGCCCAACAGGTAGTTTTTCTCAAGCCACATCTGTGTGGGCAACCAGGGCAGAGGTTCAAACATTAGCATGCTATTAGTCACACAGCTAAATCATTAAGTGGGATCTGGTGCTATTTTGGCACTTGTCACCAGGGGTAAGGCCACATCAAGTCTAGCACTGATGTGAAAAAATTAGTTGTGGCCATGGCAAGGCCATGGAAATCCCAACTGCTAAGATTCATCTCCCAAGGAAAGGAGAAATGCCTTTTAAAGGCTACTTTTCAGACTGGAAGTAGGTAGTAGATTAAAATTACAGGAGAATTGACTGCATGATGATAGAGCAGGATTCATCCTGAGCACTCTAGAGGAAGCCACACTACACAGCCAAACCTAACATGCTCTGTGGCCAGAGGAGATAGATGGAAATATACTCTGACCACACCTTGATGGAATACCACTACCTTGTATGTCCAAACAACCCAACTTTGACTTGTGGGCAATGAAAAAATTCATTTAAATAGAACTGAATCAAATGGGACAAATCCCAGCACAAGAAACATTCAAACTGCAGTAAGTTTATGTGCAGGATGAAAGATACATCCCTCAGGTATCAGTTATTACATTTATTGTCTAAGCTAGTATATGTAGTGCTGTGGAGAGCAGTGGCATATGTAAAAAATTTACATCCCTAAGTATGTAGAAAAGAAATTACAAACTGTGAAGCTCATCAAAACTTATTTCAAAAAGTCATTGCAGTGACTTTGTAAAGGTTCTTTGATTCTTCTTCAATTGCATCCTAGAAGAACAAAATCCTCCCTAAAAGCTTGCATGTAGGGTGATTAGTGAGCTAAACTAGAGACAAAAGTGAGAAAGGACAAGGTAAGCAATTTTTTTTGGCATTACTGTCCTTCCCATTGAATTTCCAAATGCCTCTTTAGCAAAATGTGTTTGATTAGGCATGAAGGACTGTTTCCACATTTTTGATGCTCATTAGGGATTGGTAGAAGAGAGCAGACCAGCATTTGACAGCCTTCTTTTAAAAGCATGCTCTTAAAATCTCCACATTTTGTTGAGAGATTTTGATGGGCTCAGTCTACAAAACCCAGACTTTTAGGTTTGCCTTTGCATGTTTCAGTTTAAAATCCCAACCAAGAAAAGCATCATTTTCTATGCCTTGTAGGCTTTGATCCTTTGAAAATCTTACTTAACGATTTTTGCCTTTTGCTTCTCACCTAAACAGTCTTTAAAAAAAAAACAAAAACAAAAACAAAACCCCCAAACAAATTAATGCCATCAACAACAGTAACAAATGTCCTGCCTGTGAGCACAATTAGTAAGAAAACAGCCTTAGTTGTGTTTAGCCTGCGGACACCAGTGGAGCTCCACAACCATAGATTCTAATTAAGGGATTGACTTTTCAAGAAAGATTAAAATAATGAAATGCATTTAGCTTTGCTAAATGATGACAGGGAGGGAATAGGACAACCCTCAGCAACAAGAAGGAGATTGTAAACAGCAACAATGGACAAGAGTTAAAAGGAAGAGAAAGAACATTTTCGTAGGCACCAAGAATAATAAGGAAAAATGGATGCGTAGATAGAATAAATAAATTCAATGTTGATTGTTGGTATTCTTATTATATTTCATCTTTTGAACGAACACTGAGCTGTTTATTGTCAAGGATGGATTTATTCATGACCAAGGGAAATGGAAGGGTGCTGACTACCTTGTTACCACTATCAAACGTAGCATCCAGTTTTCTGTGACCTAGGAGAGGCTGTACCACTATATTTCCATGCATCATGGAAAGGCTTGCATCAGCTCTGGTTTCTATGCAGCCTCTGTACAAATTTTCACCAGAAATAACATGCACAGAATTGCAAACCCACTTCATCCTTCAAAGGAGCAGCGGTGAAGCCACCACCTCGCCGCTGCAGCGAGAGGGGAGGAGTGGTCAGGAAGGCAGTGTGGTGTGCCCATGGTTTGGACACTGCATCCAGGGGCAGAAAGTGCTCCATTTCTACCAGGAGCTTGAGCAGATCCTTGGCTCCACCACTGTAATTGCTTTGTTAGGTATCTAACCAGCTTGGTGGAGAGACAGAAATAATACTGAAATCTTCATAGTCTGCTATTGCTGTTCAACCCTGCTGCAGCGATTTCTCCTACTTACTTCTGAGAAAGAAACATTTTGGGATGAGAATAGCTCCAAAGCCTTTGTGAACACAAGGATTCTAACATGTATTTCAGAAGCCAAACTCAACACTGATAAGTAGTTCTAGGTTATCAAGATCCAAGCTCAAGCAGATGTCTAGTTGCAATAAATGATAATGCTAATGACTCGTTAAAAACACTGTAGTATAACCCATCATGGGGTTTGGGTCTTGATAGTAGAAATGTATGCTATTATTGCTGAGAGAAGAAGTGTCTTCAAATTAAACTGTACTGTGTCCATCAAAGCTCTTGGAGAAAAACAACCACTACCACTGAAGTCATAGTATCTAGAGATGGATATGGAGCCAATACAGAGATCTTGACTGTTGAAATTTGGAGATGAATCCAGCAGGGCTCAGAGACTGCTTTCTTTTCTTTGTCACCTGGAAGCAGCTTCTGATAGCCCCCAGAATGTTTCTTCTCAAAATGGAAAAATAATCACCTTTGTCCCTGCCTTCTAACATTAAATGCCCTGCTTTTCCTCCCGCATGTGGGCTCACCAAATTAACACTTTCTATCCATTCCTTGTAGACAGAGCTGGGAACATAGTATTGCTAATGTGAGGTTTGTATCAACATCTATTATTTCTAATGTGATGTTTGCATCAAATTTTGCAAGAAAAAAGACAACTGGGAATTATTTTTGTTCCACTGCATAGAATGCATGCAAGTGTAGCATTACAGTGCTCACCATGCAATTGTGATAGCATGTGATGGCAATATTTCCAAACTGTATATTCCACAATGAAAGGTCAGCAAGTAACCACTCAGACAGACACAGTGTCAGACTTCCTTTCTACCTGACATGCAATCTTCCCAGAAAATGAAGATGGAAATTCCTGAGTACATTTGTAAAATGTAGAAGGAGGTATGCATACAAAACCAATTAAGGAAAGAATTGCTTTTTGCTGCTTTTTTCCTAGTGCACTCTTTTTGAAATTAACCTCCATATACTAATTAACCTCTGTGTGACTTTATGTAAATTAGATGGCATTAGATGGCATTCTTTGCCGCATTGCTATGGTAGTGTAAGTGATATAAAGCAATATAAAGTACTTTAAAGGTAGCCAACAAAGTTTCTTTACAATGTGTTACACTGTAAGATGCTGGAATGATCAGGCCCTTTTGGAATGAGAGATAGGCAAGAAGGACAGATTGATGAGGAAGAGAAAAGGTGAAAAGTGATGTGAAAGATCCTGGGAAGTTCACACATTCATGGGCCACATCAACAACTTGATAAACATACTGAGGACCCCTAACTTAATGTAGATGTTAAAATCAATATAATCTCAGGACCTAGGCTCATACACTGGAAATTGATATTGAAGGTGTTAACTGGAGTTCTAGAACCCGTGGTGATTTTGGAGAAGTAATTTCAGTAGGTAAGTGTCACTTAGGAAGCCAGGTGAGTGGTATGATGCATGATTAGATTTCTTGTGTGTCTGAGACATCAGGGAACAAAGAATCTTGCAAGGAAATTTAACTCAGGAAACAGTGCGCAGATTTATTAATATTCTTGCTATACCTGAAAGATTTCACACCAGACTTCGACTAGGTGATCTGGTCCACCCAAAGCACTTGGGAGAGCAAAGACATGAGGAGCAACCAAATCAATGTCAGAAGTGCTGGAGTCCATGTGGAAGCCAAGTGTGACTCATGATGTCCACTGAAATGTTTGATATGACAAAGGCATCTGCTGAATCTGTTGTTATTATTATTATTATTATTAACTCATGTATTAAAGCATTAGACACTAAAATGTGCTTGTTACATGTTGTATTACATGCCATATATGGCCAGGGTACTGATGTATTATTGATATTTTAAAAAGAGCTAATTCAGCTCCTTAGGAAGATGGCTGAGGTGCTCAGCTTGAAGTAGAACTACACCATGACTCCCAACCACCAAAAACTACTGCATTGCAACCCATGTGTAGGCTCCTTACATGCTGTGATGGGAAATTTTACTATTCAACTTCTTTCAGTCATTCTTCTGGATTAGTTTAAGACACACCCTGCTCAGTACTCTGGCTGTGGCACCTGATTCTCCCCATGACACATCCAGAATAGGTATTTCCCACCATGCAGTATGAATTAGAGCTGGGAGACTACAAGTGATGTGCAGTGAAAGTCACTATTGTCATGTTGTTGGTGGATGTAAAGCCACGTGTCTGGAAGTTTAGCACAGTAGCAGCTACCCTGTAGGTGCACAAATTTTGCTGGATTTATGCTTTTGTCTGTGAAATGCTTGGAACAATGCCAAACAGCTACCTGGTTCACTGTCTGCACCAAACAGTGGATAGTCAGACTGAGAGATTTATTTCAGGGTAGTCTATGGGAGAAAAGGGAAAATTTCAGATAAATATTATGGGGAAATGATATAATGAATTTTATTATAATGGCATTAGACAACTTTTCATGCTGCTATTACCTGGGGAGTGAGTTTTTGGTATGATGGAGAAGAAGGCATGGTGATAGCCCTGATGATGAGGTGTTCTCTTCTTAGGACATCCTGATCATCAAAGTCTCCCCAGTTCTCTACTGGGAAAGCAACCTGCCTAACACCTCCCCTCCACCCACCCTTTTCCTAATTCACTTGTTCCTGGGTGATACAGGAGGTATGTCAAATTCTGAGACATCAAGGAAATTTCTGAGATGCTGTTTCCCTTTGCTCCCCCCATCTTGCCAAGAGGAGGCATTCACTTAGCAGGACCCTTGGCACAGCAGCACCAAGGCTGCCAGCAGGACACTGTCCACAAGAGCCAGTCACTCCACAGAGCACATTCAAACCCCCACCCACAGCAGCCAGCAGTTATTTGTGTCTCATTTGGAAAGCCAGGTTCCCTCCTGGCTCCAGCATGTAAAAGAGGACTGGATGGTTTCTGAGGCTGAGGAATGGTGAAGCCTTGCAAACAGTTTTCCAGGTTCAGCGTAACTTTGCTGCAAGAGACACAGCAAAGACAAAATAGCATAGGAGAGGCACTCATAATAATGCTTTAGAAATGAAAAGAAAGCTTCTTCAGAGCAAAAACATACAGGCTAAGGAAAAGGACAGAGCCGTCTTTTCTGTCTACCCCACGGCTGGCCTCATGCTCGGGTGTGTTTCCATGGAGGCTGTTGCTGTCACTACACTGCTCACGCTGGAGTGTCACATTGGATGGGGGCCAGCTCAACAAGAAAAATAAAGTGAGTTTTGAAGAGGTAATGTGGTAAATGTTCTTCTCAGTCTGGCTACCAATATGTGCTGTCTAGCCTGAGGCACGCAGCACATATGGGTAAAGCCACTGAAGTTTGGTACTTTTAACTTCTTGAGTCACTTTTTACTAAACCAAAGGAGATGTATTAGGCTAATTGTGGAGATTAAAAAACAAAAAAGGTAAGGAAAGGCAAAGCCAAGCGATCTGATCCCAACAGACTTCCACTGCCCCTTTCTCAATTCTTATTCTGGGGTTTACAGGCTTTTCTGCATACTGGGTGATTTTCCCTGCTGCTTAGGCACCAGCAGAGCAAGCAGATGTTCACAGCAGCAGACAGCCAGGATAGCAAAGCGCCCTGGCCATGCTGATAGGGCCCAGGCAGGTGACAGTGTCAAGGGCAGCAGCAGATGCTGGCACTCAGGCCACCTGCCTGGGGCAGCTGTAAGGATAGTACTGCCCTCTCACTATTCCAGCAGCTGCTGGAGGAGGGAGCCTGGCTCCAGCTCCTCCTTCTGTCAGGGAAATTCAATTTTACCTCCACTGCTGAGGTTCAAATGAGTTCTGGTGCTAAGTGCTCCGCAGAGAATTTGGCCAGCCCATTTGGGGAGGCTGTGGAAGACAGGGTAATGCTTGTAGCAAAGCAAAACATAGGTGATGTCTGCTCCTCAGAAATCTGCTGCTCTCTCACTTGCGGTCTGTCAAGGCACTTCAGCAGTCATTTTGCCGTGTGCCCCTGGGCTTCTGAGAGAGCATCACAACCTCCTCCTCTTTTTCCCATCTGTCAGCTCAGTAGTGACAACAGGGCAGACTGGAGTTTCTTTCAGCTCATTCGATTTCTATGGTTGGCATTTGCCAAATGCTCAACCATTTGTAAAAATCATGTCATCAGTTGTCATTAGAAAGGGAATTGATAACTGGTACTTACTGAGCTTTGCAGTCAGTCAAACAAATTCATTCTCTTAGTTCAAAAAAACAAAAATCACACAAACAAGCCCAGATGTTAAGTAAGCAATTGCTACAGCACAATGCTTAGATTTTTTCAACTGTTATATTGATACCCAGTGGTACAACTATGGCAAATAATCTGTGAAATTCAGCATGAAAAAAAAACCCTATAACTCATTAAAAAAAAAAAAAACACATTTACTCAATTTATTCATCTGTAAGGCAATACATACAACTGAGTTCAGATAAAGCCTCTTAACACTTGTGAGTCATCAACATTCCTTATCAAGAAAGTATACTATCCAGAAATCACCATGATCATGGATACGTCCATGATGCTCAGGTGCAAACCCAGGCATTTCAAGCCAACCTAATTACATAACACAAGAGTTTAAAAGAACTCTTTTTCATTTTCAGCCACAGAAACATAAAATATGCTGAGTTGAAAGAGACCCATCAGAATCAGCAAGTCCAACTCCTGGCCCTGCACAGGACACCCCAAGAGTCACACCATGTCCCTGAGAGTGTTGTCCAAACATTTCTTGAACTCAGACAGCCTTGGTGCTGTGATCACTTCCCCGGGGAGCCTGTTCCAGTGCTCAAGTGCTCCCTGAGAGACAAACCTTTTTCCTGATACTCAGCTAATGTCATTTCCTTGAGTCCTGTCACCAGTCACAAGAGTGGTACCTGTCTCTCTGCTTCCCCTCACAAGGAAGTCGCAGACTGCAATGAGGTCTCCCCTAGCCTCCTCTTCACCTGGCTGAACAGACCAAAGCCTCTGCCACTCCTCATATGGCTCCCCCTCCAGACCTATCCTTGTCTCCCTCCTTTGGATACTCCTAATAGCTTCATGTCTTAAATTGTGGTGCCCAAAACTGCCCCCAGCACTCGAGTTGAGGCCACCCCAGTGCAGAGCAGCGCAGGACAATCCTCTCCCTTGCCTGGCTGGTGATGCTGTGCCTGATGCTCCCCAGGACAGGCTTGGCCCTCCTGGCTGCCAGGGCACTGCTGACTCACATTCAACCTGCAGGTCCCTTTCCCCAGAGTTCTGCCCCATTTCTAATCTGATTCTTAATGTCTTCCATTCTTGATGCTGGGTAAAAGCTTCCTAAATCCAAGAGCTTCTGGTACTGGAAAAGCCAAGCTGAATGGCCTTGAAATCAAAAGTTATCAACATGAATGCTTTAGTAACACCAGAAAGCATCTGTAAGATGGGGAGGAGGAATGCTGTATGAATAAAGAGAAAACATCTAAGTGCTTATATATTGGGAGTATGTATTGGGAGATTTATTCTGTTGTAATTTATTTAACACCTCCATGGAGAACAAAGAACTTCACTAAATTAAAAACAACTGGGATAAAAACCACAAGTTCTTGAAAATATTTGTTATACCTAAAATTTGTCAGGAAAAGCATGAAAGATTTTTATGATAATACCTGCAAAGAAGATATCCCAGATACTTTTGGCTGCCTACTAGATGCAAAATCCATGTCCAGCTGAACACTTTCCTTTGCTAACCTGACTGCAGAATGCTCCTTATTCCTGTGCACGACCCCCAGCTGTTTTTGAAACATTTCTTTTGGCTTTGAATCTTCTCCTCCAGGTCTTTAACATACAGAAATTCTTTTGGAGCCTATGGAATCATGGGAGCCTTTAGAGATCATGGAATTGAACACAGACCTTAAAATAATGTAAGAAATTTTATTAGGATGGTATTTAGGTTCATAAATTCAGCTATAGAATTTTGAAATGAAAATCTAGAGCAATCCATTCCATTCATGGGCATTGCACTGATATGGTGTTCTGAGCCAGGAAGTGCTCATCTCCATTTTTTAGTTTGTTTTTTTTTTTTTTTTTTCAAAAATGTTAACCAAACATTAAAGAGATGCACATATCAAACCTTCCCCAGAATGTGTCCTTTGATGAGTTCCTACTCGCTATTAAATTTTGCCAGTCTCGGATTATACTATATAAGGAACTGTTCCTCCTGTTCTTCTGGATTTTGAATAAGATCATAAGCCTTTAAGGGCTCTTTCTAAAAGAAGGCAAGTATAAAAAAAAAAAAAAAAAAAAAAAAGCATGATCTCAGTTCAAGGTTATAAAAAGGGCACAGAGCTTTTAGATCAAGGGAGTGAAGCATTAATACTTTGTGGCCCCACTTTCCTAGAATATGTGTCTTGGCAACATTGCTAGTCTAAATCTGGAAAATTGAATATTTTGATCTCTGTCCCTGGAGAAAAACACACACCTATTAATTATATCAGATTTTAATTTTTCTCTCTTGTGCAGTGTAACTGAATTACTTTCTGATATATACTTTATTGTATCCAAAAGGCTTCCTTGTTTACACCACACTACCATTTATGCAATGAGCTAGGTTGTGTATTTTTAGGGGAGGGGTTAATGTCAGTGGTCTGAAGGAAAGATTTCCTGAGCACCTGTTTAAGAACAAACAATTTGTTTATATGGCATAGAGAAAAAAGACACGGTGTCCAAAATCTCCAGCATTCATACCCAAGGAATAGTACTGCTGATCTTTGAGCGAGGCACGTGAAATACAGCGCTGATACTTGATAGTTGTGCTCCCACATTTTAGACTGACTGCTCTGGTTAATGGCCACCTAGAAGTAGACTACAAAGCTCAGCATTCAATGGCAGAGTGCCATGCATGTTGAAACACTCCCTAAGTAGATTCAAAGAAACAGAAGTCGATGTCCTGGCCCAAAAGAGTCTGTACTCTCATGCTTGATGGCAGCTGTCAGATAAAGGGGCAAGGTCCCCTTGTAAAGCTCATGTTGAGCTTAACACCAGTTTGAATGGAGAAAGAGTGGAAGAAGCACTTGGCAGATGATTTCAGGCTGGATTGCAAGGCAGCAACCATACCTGAAAGGTTGTATCTGCTGGTGTGGTCAATTCCTTGGCAAAAAAACCACGTTTATTTGCCTGTATCCAAAAGGGAAGGCTTGTGAAAGGAATTAGTAATACAATCCCTCAGCTGTAGGTATTTGAATTGATTATCTGTCAACCCAAAGGTTTCTCTAAGTTCAGCAAATGAACACAATCTGTCTTCTAAAATGCATCATGTAATTTGTTAAAGCTTTTGTCTAACCATGCATCCCAAATAAAAACGCATTTAGGTTTTGGTTTGGGTAGTAAGGTTGATTTTTTTTGTGTGTTGTTTATTTGAATTAGAAAATTGAATACAATCGGAAATGTAATAAACAATAGGTAGCTTAAGTGATTTTTTTATAACTGGTGTTAATTTAAATTACAAAAATCTCTCAATATTCAGCACATTACTGATGTATTTCAGAAGTATTTTTATGTGTTTCAGGCAGACATTGTTAAAATATGCTATTGATTTTCTCTTTTCTTTTGTTCTGAGGTTCCAGTGTGCTCTCTGCTGGTGGTGTCATTCTCCATTTTGAGAAATGATTGGTTATTAATAAAAAAATAACCTTTATGCATGCCTAAAGTTTGAAGTTGCTAAATTGCTAAGTTGCATTGAACAGTATTATTTGTTTGCACATGGATTAGGATCTAAGACAAAATTATAAAACAAAGAAGACAATGAAGAGAATTTTGTATCAGTGGAGAACAAAAATAGGAGAGATGAGAGGTTGAGGAACATTAAGGGAAGATTTTGTAGTACTTTGTTTTTGGTAAGTTTTAGGAAACTCCATTGGGGAAGAACAGCTACAGGAAGACTGGAAAGATCCACCTGATACTGTAAGCAGTGGGGACTCAATGAAAGTGATTCAGTAGTACGGCTCCGTGGGTAATGGGGCAGAATTGGAGAAGAACTGTAGAAAAAAACCTAAAATCACACATAAACACACTTGTTGAGCTTTATAAAAAACAAGCAACCAAAAATGGTCTGTGGCTTATTTGCTCTCCTGGTTTCAAAAGTACAAATTTCTAATTTTAGAATAATATATGGCAGTACACTGTTAAGGTTCCCGTTTCAAAATTTAGGGCTGTGTTTCTTAAAAAATGCTGAAAAGTCCTGTTGATTCAGAGGAAATAGAATTAAAGTTGCTTGTTTCAGGGGAAAAAGAAAGAATAAAAAGAACTTTCTAAATCTTGAGAAATACTAAATGCTTTCAAAGTATTTCTGTGTTAAAATGTAAGCCAGAATGTTTTCAAACAGACTATGTACTCTCAGTTTTGTTAAGCTAGAGGAGACTGGAAACAGAGGGGTCAGGTGTATGGAGTGAGCCAAGATGGTGATTTAGTAGGACAGGTTTTCCATAAAAGCATGTGATTGAGAACTACATTTTTCTATAAATCTGTGTTATATATCAAATACTAATGGGTAATATCCCTACTTCTGTATCAATCTATTGATATATAATCATGTAATACATTCCTCTTGCAAACGTAGCCACATATTTTTTTGCTTTAGATACTGCCCTGCAAATTCATGTATATGGGTAATAGTTTTTAGTAGCAGGTAATAGACCATGTAAACAGCCAACATAGCACATCATGAAACTCACAAAGAACAAATTTTATCACCCAATGTCAGTCAGCCAACCCCTCTTCTAGATTATTTCTTTAGATATTTTATATAAATGAATAAAATATTTCTAAGTATGACAAAATAAATATTGATGTTTTAAAATATTTTATCTGAAATTCAATGGAAATGAGCTTTGTCTTTTTCTCAGGGCACAGCAATGTGTGTAATGTGATGTTTCTCTGTTACGCACCTTATCACACTGTCTACATGCAATCTTCTTCTTGCTATCACTATTCATTTTTCATGTGCCAAGTATTCATTAATCCTTTAACCTCGGTAGGTAGAAACCAGTTTTTTCCTACAGAACACTCAGTGCTCCCTGTTCCAAGTGGTTAAGAAGGATGAATGTTGTAATACTCACATTTTTTATTGATAAATCTGAATATAAGCTTTGCATCTGTCCAGGGAATGTTTCCAGCTGTCTTCCATAGTAGCCCGCTTCCTAGGGGATTGCATATTTTATCTTTTAAAACAAGTGTTACAACGTTAACTTTTGACTTGGGTGAAATCTAATGAATCACACATGTAACTTACCAGGAGTGGCTGGAGCTGGTTCTGATCTAAACTCCCAGCATAAGGAAATATCTTGCTTGGGTCATTAGACTGTATTTTAACTCTATGCTCACTTTTTTCCAAAGGAAATTATTAGACCAGAGGCAACATTACAATAGCAAATTATGCCTATCCCTCTTTATATCTTGTGGAGACATATATTTCTCTTTATAACCACTTTAACATTTCTTATTTATTATTCTGCCTTTTTTTTCCCCCTTGTGGAAATAGAGGTAAGATATAGAGACAAATAGTGAAGAGTTATATTATCCAAAACATTTATGCCAAGAGAAGGCAGAGGATGATTACAGGGAAAGAGATGAGTAGACATATTTCTGGCAGCTGGCATGAAATCCTCTTTGGGAACAAACACTGGTTCTGGTTCTTCTGGCTTCCTCAGTAAATATTGTGATGAGCAGCAAATATTAGTTTGTATTTACTGAAAGTAATAGCATTTTAGCAGCAATTATTTACCTGCGCTCCGCCTGGCTTTCTGTGTAAATACACAAGCTGTACGGGCATTTACAAACACCTTCACATGACGGGCCAACCTCTAGACACGAGATCTATCCCTCTGTTTGCTTTTTATTTACCCAATAATTGTTATACTGGGACTCTCAGGAACTGTTGAGCTGACTGTGAATTTGAGAGAATAAGGGGTGCGACTCATAAAGAACTTACTATTTGTACTTGCTCTGACCATGGCTTCTGCCGGGGGCCAGCACAGCACCCTGATTATTCAAAAGGCTATTAAGCTTCCTTAAATTGAATGGCCCCCGACCATGGCCAGAAACCATCTAAGCAGGCAGTGCTGGTCAAAGCTCACCTGTGCTCTGGCCACACCGTGTTTACTTTATGCAACACCAACCACAGGGGAGGCGGCAGAAAACAGCCACAT
This sequence comes from Melospiza georgiana, assembly GCF_028018845.1. Taxonomy (NCBI): domain Eukaryota; kingdom Metazoa; phylum Chordata; class Aves; order Passeriformes; family Passerellidae; genus Melospiza; species Melospiza georgiana. The sequence continues at coordinate 42,068,539 of NC_080431.1, forward strand.
CAGCTTTACATTAACAAAAGGCTCTCCGAGGCAAGAGAATCCCCAGGTAACCTGTCACAGGCCAGCTCAATAGCTTCAATACTGCCCAGGCATGGACCAGGATCTTTCCACCAAAATACTTCACAGTGTAAACACGTGTAAGAATGCTTGCGAAAAGAAACACTTTTGCTTTTAAAGGTTTAACTGACTCCTAGGGTTTATATTTCTGTTTCCTAAGGTTCTGAAAGTTCTTCTTTTAAAACATGAATGTAACAAAGACTTGGTGTTTTAAACAAACTTTAAGATTATAGAATCTGTTCCTCTGTATGTTGTTATTAAAACCTTTACAACCCAGTATCCGCAGCCCTTACGTGAGAAAAATCTTCCCCATAAAGGAAGTTCTCAGTTTGCAGGGGCGCGACTCGGGCTTACGAGCGCTGACCAAAAAAAAAAAAACCACAACCCCACGCCTCGCATACTTCTCACGAGCTGCAGTCTGGCTGTGCGAAGAAAACAAAATAAAAGAGAAGGGAAAGGCTTGCAGCGCTGAGCCCCAGGTAACGGCGGGGGCCGGGCCCGGCCAGACCCCCGGGCGGCGCGGCCCTGGGGAGTGCCCCTCGCCCGGTGTATCCCTTCCCCCGGGCCGCCCCTCAGTGCCGCGACCGCGGGTCCCCCGGGCTCCTTCAGCGCTGCTGCCGCTGCCGCCGCCGCCCCGCGCCGACCCCCGGAGCTCCCCTCTGCTCCCCTCTGCCTTGCACCCCCGGGGCTCCCGCAGGCGTCCCCAGAGCCGCGCCTCCCTCACTGTCCCCTGGGCGCTCCCAGAGCCCCGAGTTCCCCCTGGGCTCCCCCATAGCCCCGCACCCCGCTGAGCTTCCCCCGGCCCCTCTTTACCCCGCCCCGCCCTCGGCGCCCCCTCGCCCCGGGCCTCCCCTCGGCGCCCCCGCTGCCGGCCGCGCCCGGCCCCTCCCCGCGGCGCCCCGCTGCCCTGCCCCTCCCCGCGGCCGGCCCGGGGCCGGGGCCGGGGCCGGGGCCGGGGCCGGGGCCGGGAGGGGGAGGCGCGGCCGGGCGTTCCCGTCCCCACCCCCCGGGGCGGGGCGGGCGGCGCACCGGGGCGGCCGCGGGGCGGGGGCGCGGCCCCTCCCTCCCTCCCCTCCCTCCGCCCGGCTGCCGGTGGGGGCGGGGACGCGCCGCATGCCAGCGACGCCACCGGCGCCCGCCGTGGCCGGAGCAGGGGCCGGTAGCTTGGGAGGGGGACACCGGTCCGGAGCCTTTGTCTGAGCGGCCGGCGGGGTGTCGCGGCGGCCCCAGGCGAGGCGCGGCCAGGCGGCGCCGGGAGCCTCCACCCCCGGCCCACCCTGCCCGGGCTCATCATGTGACGCGGGTAAGTCGGCGGCGAGCGAGCGCCGCGGCTCCCCGGGCTGCCCCCATTCATTTCCCGGGGACGGCCGCCGGCTGCCTCCGCCGGTGCGGGGTGCGAGTGCGCGGGGCACTGCCCGGGGAGCGCGGGGCGGGCGGACAGACAGACAGACACAGAGCGGGGACCCTGTGTCAGGGAAGGAAACAGTTTCTTCTCCTGTTCTGCCGCTTCTGCTCAGGTCTGTGCCGATTCCCTTTCTTAGCAGGATAAACGGCTAACGTGTGTGGGTTTTGCTGCCGCTGTCCCAGCCAGCCTCTATTTAAAAAAACAAACAAACAAAATACCGCTCCTATGCTGAAGTTAAATAATTTTGAAGAGCGGGAGGGGGGGCAGGGCGGCCCCCCCGCTTCCCCCGGCGCCGCCGGGGCGAGCCGGGGGTTAACGGCGGTGCCCTGCCTCCCCCGCTCCCTCCCCCGCTCCATCCATCCCCTCCTCCCGCCTGCTCCATCCCTGCCCGTGCCCCGGCGGCAGCGATACCGGCGTAGGGTGCTAGGCGCCGGCCCGAACTTTTCCCTCAACTTTCCCGCTGAGGCTCTAGGAGGGGGAAAAAAGGGGTGGGGGTGGCGGTGAAAAAAGCGAGGGGGGGAAATGAAAAGCGATAAGCGGGGAGTGATGAGCAGCGAGCTGGGAGCGCCCAGCCCTTTGTGCTGCCGTCCCCGGGGGGGTGTGGGTGGGGGCGGGCGGCCCCCGTGCGCATTCGGGGCTGGGCAATTAATACATAAAAACAAATATCGAAAAAGTATAAAGTGTAGCGCTCTGTGGAGGGGAAAATCGGAGCGTAACGCTGAATGGGGAGAAAAATGGGACTGTAACACGCTATGGGGGGAAAAATAAAAAAGCAAGAGTGTCGTGCTGTACTACCTTCTACAGAAATAATGGTCTTCTGTGGAACAAATGGTCGCTCCTGCAGAAGTCGGGAGCTTGGGGAGCAAGCCGCTGGTATTTGCATTTAGCGCTGAGCCCAGAGCCGCTGCGGGAGATGGGTTACCTAGCCCATGGATGGCATCAGCGTCACCCTGTGAAGCCCTCCCAAAGCTTTCCGCTGCTGGGATGAAATTTCCTCTGGGATGAGATGTGGCTCCTCTCCGCCTCCCCCAACATCCAACCACCAGCGGTGGTGCAGGATTTTGGGGGAGGCGGACAGGAGCGACCAGACGGCTTATTTTATATTCTCCTCCCCGCGGTTTGCAGGGATGCGATGCTCCGGTCCAGACAGCGGGTTTTTTGGGCTTTTTTTTTCGGATCTTGGCGTGGCATTCAGTCCCGCAGACGGGCTTGCTTGGGAAATAAGATATTTTGTGCGCTTAGGGAGGAGGTAGGCGCCGTTTCGGTAGGAAGCACTGAAGAGAAGTTCACTTGATCGGGGTCTGGATAGAGCTTATAAAATCCTGCTAGCTCTTGGCACCTCCCTTCCCCTAAGTAAGACAGTAAACTAGTTTATTTTTTAAATTACCCATCGTGAAGTAAACGGTACTCTCCTTCTTCCCTCCACCACCTTTTTGGTTTTTCTTTTTTTTTTTTTGCTTTTCACTTTTCGTCTCGCCACGGCAGGTAGATTATTCGCGGCAACTTTGCGAGGCTGCTTTATATAGCGCTGGCATATGGGCTCCATTTTCTGCTCTCTGGTTGGTCTACAACTCTGAAATGCACAGGAACAGCAAAGTGGTCGCAGCGTGGGATTAGTAGCTGTGCTGAATAGGTCACAGATGGGGCGATAGGAGCATTTTATTAGTGACGTAAGGCTGCATAAACCGAGGCTGCCTTTTTTTTTTTTTTTTTTAATTTCGTGCTGGGAGAGGGGGAGTGTCTTGAATATCTTTCTAATGGGACGTAATCAAGTTGAAACCGCTCTCCGCAAGCTGGCATGTCACCTATCGTCACAAACCAACCGCGCATAGCGAAGGGAAACATTGCGGATTTTTTTTTTTTTTCGCTGCCTTTTTATTTTTTTCCCCGTGCCGTGCTGCCGGAGGCTCTGGCAGCCGCTGCTAGGCTGCTGCTGCTGCTGGCAGGTGCCCGGGCTGGAGGCTGGTGGATGACATCACCCCTCCATGGTGGTGACACCCATGCGCGCCCCTCCCCGGGCCAGCAACACTGCTGGCATTCGCCTCTTCTCAATTATTTTTCTTTCCTCCTTTTAGTATTTTTTCCCACCTTTTGTTTTTTTTTTCTTAACTGTGCGTGGAACTCGGAGGAGGGCAGCAGGCTGAGGAGCACCTTTTTTATGGGGGGAGAAGCATCTTTGTCAAAAAGCTTATGTCGTAGGTCGTTTGATGAGTGAGTGCGCCTATTCTGGATGGGCTGGGAAGGAGTTTAGGATATGGGAGATACTGTTTGTTTTCTGTTTCTGATACTGTTTGTTTTCTGTTTCTGATCAGATGTGTAAATAGAGGGGATGGGAAATAATGTATTTTTAATTCTGGCTTCCCCCCCCCCCCCCCCCCCCGGCAGTAGTTCATGATAATATTTCCAGGCCTTTCTTTGCTTTCTTGTAGAAAAACCTTTTCTGGAAAGGCCCCTGACAGCCCAAGAAGACTCTGTGTAACAACTTTTAAAAATAAACTTTAAGATTCCGGGACAGGCTAATCGTGGAGTCCTCTGCCAGCTGTTTCTGTCAGGATCAGCCAGACCTGAACATGCATGAGCAGAATTTCAGTCCAGATGAGAGGAGGCAGAAATGTGGGGCTGAAATAGCTCTTGCCCTGGGAGATGTTAGAATGGGGTCAATGAAGGGCTTGTGCTGCAGAACCCCGTGGCAGTGACTGCTTTTCTCTTTGCCTAGACCAAGGTGGTGTGTGATGGTAACCACCACAGTTAAATAGACATACAGACCATGTATTTGAGGAAAGTGGGCAGTGCCTTTCTTGGGTGCTTGTTGAGGTGTCTGCTGCACAGGGGGTTGCAGAACATCTGTGTAATTTGGTGGAGTTTTCAGCGCTGCTAGGGTATGCCATTGTTCAGATTTTGGATGTCTGTAAAATAAGGGAAAGCTGAGTGCCCTTTTGTCATGGCTGGGTGCATGATGTCCACTTATGCAAGCACTCCCAGAGATGGAGTGCTGTAGCCTCCTTGCTTCAGGCTGCTGGATGACCTAAGTGAACCTTGCTCGGCTGCTGGCACCACTTCTCTGCGTGGCCAACCTCCTTGCTCTTTCCTTCAGTGAGTGTTGTTTGCTTTGTGGAGCAGGTCTCATCAGCACAAAGTTGGTTTTGACCAAGACTTAGTTTGAATCAAGTAAAATAGGAAAGTGTAAATGATGTGTTTGTTCATTAATAAAGATGGAGCTCTGAAAACACTTATTTTTACTGAAGTGTCTTGCTTGTGGTTTTTGAAATACTGTGCCTTGGTTTCTTTTGTTGGAGAATGATTGTGGTTTGCCTTTCCTTGGCTTAACTACAAAATGAGTAAAAAAATTAATTTCCTGAAATATAACTTTTGTTTTTAGAAAAGCTGAAATAGATGCAGCACCCAGACTTTGACCTTCTCAGCTCCTGACTAGTGGTTGTTTACTACAGCTGCAGCTGTGTGTCTTTGAAAGAGGAGGAGCTGCAAACACAAGCATGCTCACTTTTCCTGCTAAGGGGAAAACATGTAATAAACATGCTGTTTCAAAGTGAGTTGTTAAGTAAAGTACTGAGCAGCCAGGTTGAGGGTTTTCTTTTCCTTGTTCTGAGTCTTGCAGATGCAAAATGTGGAAGCATGAAATGTCTGTTTCCTATGCAGTACAAAAGATTTTTTTTTTTAATTAAATTCCTGCTTATATCGGAAAGTGCTTTTGCACTAAAGTACGGATGGCACTGTCAACATTGTTTGTCATTGGCAGAAGTTCCATGTAATCTTACCCTGTGTTCAACAACTGAACTTCAGACAGTCCTCTTGCTTCCAACTGAATGATTTTTTTAAAGTTGCTGCTAAACAACCTCCAAACAACAGCAAAAGTTATGCTTGATGATTCGGTGTCAAAATGATTGCATTAGTTTATAGCTAGACGGGCATATGTTGACAAACTTGATTGAAGTGTTGATCAGACCTTGTGGCACTGTTGCAAAAGTGGGAAAAATTGGACTCATCTGAGGAAAGTTGTGGAGTCTGTTTTGGATTTTATATATGTGTGTGTGTATATATATATATATATATATATATATATATATATATAAATTCCAGCTAGGGCTGTTGTGTTTGCATTTTGAATCTTCTGTGCAGAAAGTTCGCTTAGATTTTGTGCCCTGAATATGTGAACTTTTTCCTACTTTTGCAGAGTTTGGTGTGACAGATAGGGTTGAAGTTCATATGAAGTCGGTGCTCTTGTTTGCTCCCAAGCAGTGATTATAGGAGATGAGCTCAGTTGCTCATAGCATGCTAATAATGCCGAGGCTGTGGGTTCTGTCCCTGTGTGGGCCATTCATTTAAGAGTTGGACTCAATGATCTTGCAGGTCCCTTCCAAGTCAGAACATTCTGTGATTCTACAATGTGAAAAAGCTAGGCTGTTCTTTAATTAGTTCTATTTACCTTTTGACTGCAGAAAGCTCTTAAAGTAATACTGAGAGACAGGAAGAAGAGGGAAAATGAGCTTGGCTTTGCCAGAAAGTGAATCTATGCTGTATGTAACACTGAGCTATGTGGAATTCCTTGAGTTCAGTATAATAGCTTTTCATATGAATTAGAAAGCCTTATCTAAACTTGGGACTAAAATTGAATTATTATATACTTTTTTTTTAATCTATGTCTGCTGCAGAATGATGTGTTTTGGTCTGGAGAAGACAAATGAAAATTATGGTGTGTCTTGGTTCTGTAGCTATTTCTGTAATCTCTTAGATTTTTGGGATGGCATGGTGGCATGAGCCATCCCAGTGTTTCTCAAATACATGGTAAAACTTGGGAGTCAATATGTTAAGTCATGTGATATATATTCAGGGATTTTATGCTTTATACTGTCTGTTTCTTCATGCACTCAACATGTGTACACATCAACTCCTGTGCCAGCAGAGTCCCTTCAGCCACAGCTACAAGGGTAGGACTTACCTCAGTGTTGCCTTGCTGTTTTTTTTTTTTTTTTTTAAGTTCAGTAAAACCACAAGCATGCAAAAGCTAAGGTTTATTGGAACTAAAACTGTTTGTCAGGATCAAGGGAGATGCTATGATTGAAGACTATTAAAAGTATATATTCAGTGATACTAAATAAAGTTGGCCAAGACTGTCACACACTGACATTTCTGACCCTCTGAATGTGATCCTAGTAATGTCTATGCTTTTTTTAAAATCTGGTTTGTTTATTTTTACATAGAACTGTTTTTGTAATTTTTTTTGTTTGTTTGTTTCTTGTAACAAACGCCATCACATGCAATGGTGTTTGTCCTTTTGTGGGTGGCTGGCAGTGCTGGCAGTAAGAGCGTTAGGCATTGCAGCGCAGACCAGCACCACTTGAGTTAAGGAATGTCTGGTTAGCAGTAGCAAGCTTTTGTCCTCTCTGTGAACCAGCCTTCAGGACGGGAATGAGGCGTGCTCTTTGCTAATGGCTGGCACGGTATTTGCTACATAGCAGAGTAATGATGGGACTCAGAAATCCCGAGCTTTGTTCCTGGCCTGGCTGTGGGGCGAGTGCGTTCTCGTTGTTTAAACATAGAACAATCAAATGCATGACCTTGGACATCGGCGCTGCTAAGGGGATAATTAATCAGATGATGTATCATGTTGGGAGACCCGAGTTCTAGTCTCGTTTTTGTCATGTGTCACCTGGGACAGGCACTTTGTTACCTGCTCTGTAAGGTGGCAAGCACTGACCCTAATTCCCTGTTAATGCCGGGTGTTGTCCAGTGGTCAGAGCAGCAAAGAGCACAAGGTTTTGTGTGCTAATGCTGATCCTCCTGCCGACTGCCTAAATAATTTCTTTTTCTCTGCCTTGTCCAAGAAGAGATTTCTGGTGGTGGTGTTGCATCTCTGTTGTGGAGCCTTACAGGTCCCTGGCAGCAGCATGGGCAGCACAGAGATGCTGGCAGGCTGCGTGGGTGCAGGGGGTGTGTGCAGAGCTCCGGCCAGCTGGAAATAAGGTCAGGTCCGTTCGCAGAGCTGGAGATGCTATCAGTGAGCTCTGGAAGCCTTCCTGAGCGTGAGTGATCTCTAATTGTCATATACTTTGTTCAAGTCTTGACAGGCTGCCACTGAAGGGATAAAGGCAACTATCTGTAACCCAGCCATTTCTCTCTGTGGATACCCGAGGGAAAGTTTTTTTAAAAAAGTACTCTATAGAAAAAATACTGATTTTTTTTTTTCATTTTTTTTACTACCAAAGTTGTCAGAAGTGGCTGGTTCAGATACTCAGTGTTCTCAGATACTTTCAAATCAGATTTTGAAGAACCATTCACTGAGCTTTTCTGTTGAAATGACTGAAGTTTGTTAACTGGAATATGCAGGATTAGAAATTTGTTACATCAGTTTCAAAGAATACCTGTGACTTGTTATTTACCATGGATATTAATTCTTTGGTTTTTTTTCCCTATGGTACCAGCATTTAAAGATGGTCTACAAAGAATTGAAGGGACCTTTTATAGCAGGCATAATAATATGTTGCTATCTGAGGTAGCCACTGAGATATTTGATTAATGATATCAATTGCCAATTAATCCTAGAAAAAAGGGAAGATAATGACTATTAGTATTATGTAGTAACATTTGACAGGAATCTGAGGACTTAACTTAAAATCAGATTAATATAGAAATGGTTTTTTTTTTGTTTTGTATTTGTCTTTGTTTAATGTGGGCATGAAACACTTTTGAGTTAGTCTTCAAATACGAGTTGGCAGTGCTCTAGAAGAGCATGTAAAGAGCTGTGATTGATGACACTTTAAAATCTTTTAAAGTGTTGGACAGTAGTTGGAGCTCTTCCAGTTCCTTTTTCAGAGAATCTTTCAGTTGCAAGAAAATTCCAAGTGGGAAATGAAAAGATTTTTCTTAAGGAAAAAAAAAGTAGAGAAAAACATTCCTTTCCACTTTCTATAAATTGGTAGCAGTTACAAGGTGACTTAATTTTTCACTTGTTCCATCTAGCCAAGGAAATCTTTTACATAGACAGTGCTCTACACAATTTTGAAAGGAAAAAAATGAGGTTTTGAAAGTGAGAGCATGCAGAGTTGGTCTAGTTAGGAGGCAGATTTGGGGGCTGCTATTTCTGATAGCATTGCCATTTTCACTTTTACTTTTGAGATATATATTCAGCTAAATCAACATTTAGCTAAAATGTCTATCTTGAACGAGTGAATCTTAGTACTTGGAGACCTCCTGTTTTGAGAAGATGGTAGATCTGTAATTTTTTATTGTGACTTTAGTGGGATAAAGTTTTCAACAGTCACATCAAACAATTCAATATAATAAACTTAAAAAAAAAAAAAAAAAAAAGGAGAGATTTAGTGCACTTTCTCGGCTTTGCATCCCAGCCAGTATCTGAGATAGATTTATTTTGTGCTTGCTGGAAATGTGCTGTCTTTTGGGTTTCACGTTTTGCTGCATTTAGGAGCCCAGCATTTCTTCTGCATTGCAATGCTAAAGAAGTATGTGGGATAGGCAGGGATGGAAGACTGAACTCTATGCATAGCAATCACAGACACCTGCCTAAGTCAGTTCTGGTGGAGTTTGAATAAAGTACTTTCCTTTTCCAAAAAATAAGAGCTTAGCTCATCCTTGCCTCAGAAGTATGTACTAAAATCGTGACACCAGAGTAATTCTCAGAAGGCCTTCAGAAAACCTCTCTGTTGGCTGACAGTACGGGAAGTCTCAGATGTTTAGTTCACACGTAAATGAGTACATTGTACTTGTTAAAAAATAAGTGAGAGAACCCTTGCAGTGCTGAGATCCTGGCAGAAGCACTGGAGGCCCTGAAGGCTCTGGTGGTGGTGAAGAAGAAATAGCAGTTTCTGTGGGCTCTTTTTGTGGCTTTAGTTATTTGGTGTTTAACTTAGCCCATATATTGTGAGAGCAGGTAGACCCAGCCAGGCTGGGGTTTTCTATAGTAGGGACAGCATCAGGAGCAGAGTGGTTTGGTACCCAAGTCCTCTTGAGGTCATAGCCAGAAGTCCATAAACAGAAATGAAACATAATTGTACTTTCAGATCCCACATCTCCCCCCAATACTACTGAAGTTCCACTTGTGTGGCTTTCATGGACACATCTTTTTTTCTTGTCTTAAACAAAAAGGAAATAGAAAAGAGGAATTAAAGTAAAAGAAGGAAGTTCCTCCTTGTGATGGATTCTGAGTGCAGTTGATGCTGCATGTTCCCATCCATCAGTTCTCATCCTTGTATGTTTAATTATTGCGCTGCTTTCTGCCTCTTGCCAGCAGCGCTGCTCAGCCTCTCTTTGGGTGAGGAATACTGCTCTCTTCCTCTTGCTGCAGCCCTTCTGTTGATGACCTTGTCATTAAAAAGCTGCTGAATTCTTACAAGCCACATTTTCTGGATACTGGATTATTTGAAAGTGGCTTCCCTTTAAGAAAAACCTTAGCCACTTTAGCAACTCCCCACCCCTGTTTTTTCTTAACGTGTCTACTTGTACGGTTGTGTTTTCAAGACGTCTGACCAAAGAAGCCTTTATAGATTACATATATATATATATATATATATATATATATATGTGTGCGTGTGTGTGCGTGTGTATATATTTGCGAAAATTGCTACTTACTTTGCATAAGGATTATATTCTCAGTAGTTCAGTGCCTAACTGGCAAGCCCTTGGAGCAGGCCTGGTCTCCTGAAAGCACAGTTTTCCGTGGCAGAGAGAGGGAAAGGTGGGGAGAAGGTGTTCCCTGCATTTGATTGTGAGTGCTGTAGTGTCTTTCAGATCAGAGCAGGCTAGGGTTACTCCCATACTCAAGCTGACTCCTCGCATGTTACTGTGATATCAAAAATAGAAACATGGGGTTAGTATGAAAAGTCTTTTTATATTGCTAATGTATTAGAAATACAAAAATAATCAGTGGAAATATTCTCCTTGTGTTAAACAATGTTAGAACTAGTTCAGAAAACACAAAAATTCTAATCTCTCAAAGAATTTGTAAACAGTAATTTTTGAAGGAAAGAACAGAAATGAGACACGTGCTTTGGCAATAATTTGGTATGATCTAAAACAGTAATTCCAGTCAGTATTTGACAGACATTATAGAGTTTTCACTTTAAAAGTTGAATGACTAGACTGCAGCTGTTTTGAAGCTTGAGGTTTGGCAGCGGTGTCAAGTACAGAAATTGTGTCCTAAAAGTGTCTTGACAGTGCTGAAATGCCATAGAAGAAGTAAACCCACAAAGCCACATTTAACCAACATACAAGTTGCAAAGACTTTTAGGGATTTCTGCCTGGATGAACAAGTTGGAATTTAGCCACATATGTTCAGAGTCTTAGTTGGTGGTGGACAGGTTGGCATTTAAGCAGATAGCTTACAGGAGGTGTACATGTCGAATTCAGTATATTCACTGGAGGCAGGACTTGGTGAAGTGAGAAGGAAGGTATATTATAGTATCTGTCATGGGAACAAATTGTAGTTTCATTGATTGGTGTATCAGAGGAGACCATTGTGATCATCTAATTCAATTTCAATAATGCCATCAGTAGAGTATCACCTTGTCCTGCACAAACTCTGCGTGGTCTCTTGGAGCTGGAACATTCTGTGAGTAGATGTTTGTAATGTAAAAACTTTATGCAGTGGGCAATCAACTGTTGTCTTTGGTGAGCCGTTCCAGTGGTTATAATTACTCTAATCTCTATGCATTATTTCTTCCCTGAATTTAGCCATGTATTTGGCTTCCAGCCACTTAACCTTGTTGTACTTCTGTCTCTTAAATGAGTGGTCAACCAGTCTCCTGTCAATTCCTTCTCTGTCTTCATTTTCAGAATATGCATAATTGAACAGTGTTTTACTTTGTGGCTGTTAAAGACGGTGAATTGATTTAAATAATTTTGACTTCAAAGTGGTGGTCAGGAAAACTTGATTTAAACAATCAGTTTAAATCTTGTTTGATTTCTGGAGTTCTTACTCATTTTCCTTTCCTAGTGCTGTCTTTTGGGTAAGAGATGCTTAGTGTGCTGATACACAGTGGACAAAATAGTTGTTACACAGAGTATACTCAAATTGCTGTTTGAGAGAAAGCATTGTATGCATGCCCTGTACATTTTAAAAGTTCGTGGAATTAATGTTCATTTGCTGTGTTTGAATTTTCAGGTCTTTAATATTATGGTACGGCTGATGTGTTTCTGATTTACTCGGTAGTTCAGTTTTATGATTGACTTTGTCAACTGTACTTAGAACTCGTAAACCGTGGAAAACATAATTAAAATAATTTTTAATGATATCTTGATTTCTTTTTGATATGCCAGTTTTTTTAAAATATCTTAATAAAATGTGTTAGTGTTATAAACTTTTATGGTGAATAAAGGAAAAATAGTATTTTGTTATTAAAAAACCTCTAAATTTCTGTTAAAAATATCCTGGGGAGTTTTAGAACTATCACCTTTCAGCATGTTGTTTATATTTAAATTCTGTAAGAGAAACGTCTTTACCCAGTTTAATTTGCTCATGATAGATTTTTTTCAACTTCTGGATGATCCAGTAATTTGTGGTGGTTGAATAAGCTGTGAGAAATAAGATATTCTCTTCTGCACTTGCTTATTGATTAGTTTGTGTTTCAGTTTTGTTTAGTCTGCGTTTTTTATAGGGTAAGTAGTTTCTTTGAAACTTTAACAGCAAATGGGTACTGCTTGGGCATCGATGAAAGATGGAATGTAAATTGGTTTCATAAATTCAAATGTAATTTTGGTGAAAAAATTAAATAAGAGTCAGAATTTTTTATTGAAACATATAATAGAGGTACAGGAAAAAGCCATTTCTTTACCAGATAGATTTTGGAGCAGCCTTGGTTAACCTGCTCCTTCTAAACACTGTCAAAAGGTAGGATTGGCCAGCTGCTCTTGCTTTGTGAAACTGCATATGAAGATAATTTTTTCAAATACTGGATTTATTCTTGGTTGATGACCCTGACACTCCAGTTCTCAGGTGCCTTTTTGGGCATTTCCATTCCGTGTATTATCTAAAGTGTGAAATGGGATGCTCATTGGCCAGAGGTACCAGCTGAGCAGGAGCACCCAGGCTCCTCCAGTGTTTATGTGTGTGCTTATGTGGTGCTGCACTTCTCAGACCTTTAAGTCTCTTACTGTGTTTTGGGGGTTTTTTTCTTCCTTTTTAGAGATTGTTTCAAATTTAATAATGGGATAGTCCGCTCCCTCTCCCCTGCAACTGCTTTTCATTAATCCTACCAGTTTGAAAAGAGTTACTAAGAAAACCCGGTGATTTTGCTGAGCTTTGCTCAACTTGGGGAAGTTTTGCTCTTAAACAGTAATCTTATCTGTGAAGCCCTGCTGATTCTCAAACAAACCAGACCTTTTCACTTTAATTATTGAGTCTTTTTTTTGGATACATTTCACAATGGTTAAGTATACACTGCTCTACTTCCTCAGTCTTCAAAGAGATACAGTTATCTAAATAAAACTTAATTTCTGCATATTCTGACTTTAAAACTGCGATCATAAGTAAACTTATTTTACAAGGAAACTAAAGGTGTGCCTTTCTCCTTTATTTTTCCCTGCCTTCTCCCTATCTTCTTGAAATAGCAATAAAGACCAAAGCAAGATTGTTTTGCTTGCCAGTTTTTTCATTGTGTAGTTTCATTCAGTGTGATAACTTCCTTTCTACTTGTATTTGTCATGGAGCCAGGCAAAATGATGTAGGACACAGAGCTATCAAAAAGCAGTACAACTGGAAAGGTAATTTGCTTCTTCCTCAAAGAGGGCAAAGGAAGCTTGTTGGCTGTTTTGCTTTCTTTTTGCAAATTGACGTAACTAGTGCAGATCCTGTGAAAAGGATCAGGGCTGGAAACAAGGACCATTGTGCAGTCCAGCCTTGTGCAGCAAGTTAGGAAACTGGAAAGTGGTGATCAGAGGAAAGGTTTTATTAATGTTTCAAGCTGCCTGAGAGCAAAATGAACCAGGTAAAGAGCACTAGAAATACATCTCGGCACGATGGAGACTCTCTGATGAAAGAATATCTCTTTATGCTCATGAGGAGCATATGAGAGGAGTCCAAATGGGTGTTTACTTATCTGTGTTTCTAAAAAGGAAAACTAAATAGATTACACAGCTAATTTTACAGTCACCTCATGCGCTGCTACTGCAAAACAAATTGGCCTGTGAGGAAAGATCCCACCTTTCTAAGATCCAATTGACTTTTGGTGATTTGCTAGTCCCAGAATTTGCTCCAGTTCTTCCTACTTGACAAACTGTTCTTCATTGCAGTGTCTCTTGAGGCCTCCAGTGGGATGCTTTCACTTTCCTCTGTTGAGCTTGCTATTGTTTATGATCTTTATGTTCTTTAGGAGCCACCAGTTTATTAAGAAAGAGCCCTGTGCTATCTGGCAGTGATGTGCAAGGCTCCTGAATGAAGCTCATGAACGTCTCGACACAGAACTTTTGAACTTTGTCATCTGAGTACAGTGCTTTGCATGGCAGAGAAGAAATGTGAGCCTAAAGCATTTGTGGTCATTAGCTTAAAATCTTTTCCCTGCAAAGGCTAGCTTAAAATCTTTTCCTTGCAAAGGCTAATACTGATTCCATATTTTTATTCAAGTAGAATCTTCAGGTGTTGTTTCTTTTTCTTCACCAGTAGTGTTGCTCTTGCTTTCTCCATGCAATGACTGTTAGCCCTTTTATCTATTTGTACTTTTGAGGTTTTAGGGTTTTTTAATGCAAAATTAGTTTCAATTGCACCATTCTAAATGTAAAAGCCTTAATTTACATTTTTGTGTTATAGATGACATAGCGTGTTATAGGTCCCTGGAGCCCTGAATTTCTGCTGAGGATTTACTGCAGCAGTTCCTGAAAACAGTGTGGTGAAGCAGTAACCCCTTGGTTTCTGGGTTGGTGCCATAGGCAGCTAGGGCTGCACGTGGTGGCTCAGTGCTGGTGTTTTGTACCTTTGGAAGAGCTTGTGATACCTCACAAGTTGCTACATGGAAAGTGACTCAATTTCTTTCATTTAGGCTGGGCTGTCTGATGCTTTATGTGTGCTGCTCTTCTGTAACTGGCACAGCTGAGGTTTGAGGTGACCATGACTTCACATGCAATCCAGCAGGAGGATCCTGGGGGTTGTTTCCTCTCCTTGCAGTCTGGGTGTGGTCTGCCTTTTCTATGTGTCCTTGTGTTTGTTCTGCCTCCAGGATCTTGGGAAGATATTTCTGTTCTTTCCCAGCTGTTTCCCAGTAGTGCTCTTGGACTCTGTGTGTTGCCCTTCTCTGGGATGAAGGCAGGATGCAGTGGAGAGAAACTACTAAATTTAGGGCTGTGGGGAGGACATAGATGGTCCAAGAAAAGTGAAAGTGTATGTTTAATGAGTAAATGGTGGCAAAAGAAAGCCCTTTGTTGCTCAGTGTTGACTTAGGTGTTTTGAAAACTACTTGCTGCTAAGTATACTTAGCTTGCTACATGGATTTTTCTTATTGCAGCACTGGTTATTGTCCCCTGATTGTCTTGTCCATTGCTGTCATCTCAGTCATGAGCTGTGAAATGACGTTTTTTATTCTGCAGGCAACTTTGAGACTTGCTGCAAGGCGGAAACTGGTTTTCACTGCTTACCAAAGAAGTTTACGTGTGATGTCTGGTGTTTTAAGTGATTCTGGTGCAATGGATTCATTTTTGTTGTTAGAACAATCTTCTGTTGTAGTGCCAGAAGTGTTCGGGCTTCTCCTTCAAGGTTTTGGGTTTTATTTTATGTGCTGTTCTTGAATATGTGTCTTTGTAAGTTGCAGATTCGTGCTGGATGCAGTGAATTGCTACGGCTGAAGCCCATGAGTTTGGCTCTGTGCATAGTACTTCCAGAGGAGATCCTTGAAGACCTGCTGTTTCTTTGGTTACCCTGAGCCACCAGAAAGCATCCATGTCTTAACCAGGGTTGAGTTTCTCTGAGTAAGCAAAATGCAGCATCTTGAGCTCTGGGTATGTTTTGTGTAGTAAAACAGTTGCTGAAGGCGTATTGTAGATAGATGTGAGCAGATGAGAGGGTGTGAGAGGTATTTTTCTAGTCTGTATTCTTTTGGTGAAGCTTCAGAATATTTGTTTTTCAGCAGGAATGTTTGGACACAAAATGCTCCTTCAATATATCGTGTAAAAGCACATTACCTGGCTGTTTGGAAACAGAAGTCTTACAGAACTTCTAACAGACAGGAGAATGAATTTCTGTGTTGCTTTGATCTGCCTTCAGTGTGCAAGAGCCTGCAACAAAAATACTGTTGCAGGTATTTTGTTTTAAAGTTTTAAGTCCTCACAGTTATGAAAGTGGAATTCATAAACTTGTTATTTCTGTTTAAGACTTTTTCCTCCTTTCTTCTTCAGGTAACGATATTAATATTGCTGCTTAGCTTATGATCTTGCGTTTTCCAAAGATCCCATCAACAAAATTACGTTCAGTATATTTTGTGCTCCTCACCATTTATTTTGTGTCTGCAGGCTGCAGTGAGCAGTCATGCCTTAAATTGTTGTAAATATCTGTCAAATAAGAAAAATAGTAGTAAAACGATCAAGGAAGCAGCATTCTGTTACAATATGCTGCTCTGTTCCTGGATTTGATTTCTATCTTCCTTAATATTTGAACTTTGCTATGAGATGCATAATAATGTTTTTAGAGAGGGTGGTGAGATACACACTGTAAGTGATACACTGATGAGTTGGAAGTCATTTAGTAAGTGCCTCATTTTTACACATGCAAAATGAATGTAATGCTGTTTACTCAGGACACTTTTAGGTCTACCATTGGGAAAAATACATACAAAAGCTGAGTAATACAATGGTTATAAGATGTGTGCTTCAGATGGCAGGGTCCAGAGAGATTTCTGTCGATGCTTGCTGCGTACATTACTTCAGTTGCCTCTGCATGCTGATATGTTTTTTTGGAAGATACAAGGAAAAGCGTACCTTCTTTGTCAGACTGAGAATAACTTCTGTGAGCCTTGTAGCCCTGAAAAGTGTATTCAAGGAGGCTGTTTGCAAGAGGTATTACCCACTTGGTTTCCTTGGAAACATGAAGCATGATTTACAAATATTGACTTCAGAAAGCTGCAGCTTAGAGGAAATCCTAAACTGTTGGTTCAGGCTTTTAAATTAATATCTCTTTAGAGTTCTGGCCATGTTGAAAGTCACTGCATGTCCAAGGACTGACATTTATAATAATTCTGTATTTCTTGGTGTAATAGCCAATTCAGAATGCTGGAGGACTGGGGAAAAAAAATATCTGAGTTTCAATGGAAAAGGGATTCTGAAAAGGGATACTGGGAGCCCTGGCTCCAGTTTCACCTGTGTTGAACAGATCAACTCCAGACAAAATGAAAAAATGGTCTCTCTTAAAAGTCAGATAATGCCTTACCACTTATAGAGTGCAACGTGGAATACTTTCTTCATGTTGAAGTTTAGATACTGCAAATTGTCATTCATGTCTTGTAAATGTTTTAAAACTGTGGAGGGAGTTGAATGCTCCTTGTTATGTTCATGCAAGAGATCGTGTGATAAGCTTAAGTAAATTACATTTACTGGATAACTTTTATTGTATAAGAATTTTCATATACACTTGCTTTTAAAAACTTCTGGTTATAATTTGGTCTTGCTGGCCTCATTGAATTTTTTTAAATGGAAGGCTGCTTTATCCCTGGAGCACAGTGTTGGGTTATCTTGAAATTGGTGTTAGATTTATGGTAGGGGGATGGAAAGGGGCACCAGTATGAGAGAGGCATACAGCAGTGTTGCCTTCATGTTGTGAGTGCTGACTGCTGGGTGAAGATTGCCTCTGTGCACTCTTTAGTGAGGAGCAGGTCTCAGTTCAGTCAATCTGAGGTCCTGGTGGCCATGGTTTAATTTCTTCTTCTGATGTCAGTACTGGCTTATGTGGTTCCAGTTACCACCCATCTCCTATGGTGTGTGTCCCTCTGTCACTCAGACAGCTTCTGCTGTCAGCAGACTGGAGAGGGTCAAGAAATTGCCCAAACTTCTTCTTTTTCACTGAGTTATTCTTAACATATGTTATTTTCCCAGTTCATCTCCCAAAACAGCTATGGCTGTGCAGGAGCAATCAGGTGGTTGGAGGCATGAAAGCACCTCAAGCCATTCCCAAAGTTAAGAGTGGGAAAGCCTTGTATTCCCTGCTCTCTTAATCTGGAGGAGAACACCTCCAGAGCAGAGATGAGGTGATATCTTGGATTTTCCTGCAGAAAAGCCTTGTGTTTTTCTGCTGGTTGTAGTGCTAGTAGTTTCGTGGCCGTGAGGAGGTGGCAAGGCAGAGTTTTTAAGAAGATATGATATATTGAGATGAAAAGATAAGGTATTTTGAAGGAATATGAACATGCAAGTCTGTGCCTCTGTTTTAGACTGGGGTAAGATCTTGTGTCTCAAGCCATTCGATTCTTTTCCCCCAAGATGTCTTCCATGTTTTATACAAAACATCCTTACTCCCTATGAGCTCTGCTTTGCTTGGAGATTATAAAGGTGTTTTTGGCAGGTTGCCTTATGTAGCTATATTAATTAAGGCAAGGATGAGCCTAGGTCTGCCTTCGTCTGGGGTTGCAGGAGGATTTAATCCTGGAAATGGGAGGAGGGATGCAGGCAGGTGGCTGCACAGGTGCTGGTAAGGATCAGGTCCTCAATATGCAGTGACATTGGTGGTGTGGGCAAGCAAGGAGTGCTGAAACCTGTAGGTCAGTGTCTGAGATAAGATGGCTGTGTCTGTGAGTTGTGAGACCAAGGGCTGAGAGCAGGTAGGACACCACAGAAACCTCCCTGCATGGGCCAAGCAGTGCTACTTTTCTCATCAGCCAGTTGAACTAAGCAGAAATGCTTTGCCCAGTGATTCTGTAAATAGTGTCTGACATACTGAAGGCTATCTGTTTGTCTCTCTGGATGCTAAGGAAGGATTCAACTGTATTGTTTTTCAGGCTGGTTCTAGCTGGTGAGGGCAGCTTGCTTTTGACTTACCCCATGCAATGGCTATGGATTACCGTGGAAGAGGCTGTGAAGAGGCAGGAAGATTAATGAACAGGAGGAGGGAATTAGGGACCTGTGGAAATGAAATTTCATATGCAGAAAAAATACAAAAAAGTGGAAAATGGCAATGTTGCAAAATCCCAGAAAACAGTGGAGACTCTTGTTGGTAACTTGTGTGTTGAAGCTTTAAGCTGAAGGGGAGGTCAGTAAACTGCAAAAAAGTCTTCTTGGTGTTTGTAGAGGGAAGACTGAGAAAGGGCACTGCTTGAGTTTTAGGGTGGGGTGTTTTTTTTTTTTTATTTGGTTATTTTTAAAGTCCACAGATAACCAAAGCAGAAGATAGGGTTGTGTATGGCTGAAGTCAGAACAGGTATACAGAATTGTTCATTGAGGATCATAACCGTGCCTCTAAAATTGAGTGTGAAGGCTTAAGGATAGCAAACATAGGAAGATAATGATATCAAAGTAACTCTAGTTCTTTGTGTAGCCAAATAAACTACATGGATTACTGCAAAGTCAGTCAAGATGGGAACAAGGGTTTACAGCATAAGAATCCTGCTAAAATTAGGATTGTTTTCATGTGAAGCCGTTGTGACAATACAAAATGAATTTCATATTGCAGGATTGATTGTAAGATAAATGCCTCCAGAGGAGTCTGGAGAGAAGACACTAACTTAAACTTAGAAGGATGAAGGAATAACTGCAGTGAAGATGTATAGAGAATTCTTAAAATACAGAAGTAGACAATAAAAATGTATGAGATGGCAGTGTGATATTGCTTCCATTATTCTGGGTTTTTTCATTTCATAATATGATGAGTGTCTTCTGAGTATCACTCACTTTAAGTGATTAAATCATAGCCATAGAAGGTATGCAACCTCTAAGGGAGAAACTGGGGAAAAAAACCACCCTTAGACCTATTGTTTTTTACTGATTTTTCTAGGGTGTCACACTAAATTGGTAGTTGGAAAAACTCACTCCTGTAGAATCATCAAGGGAACTTCATATATTTACTGTTTTTTCTGGCAGAATATTGATATTATTTTTAGTTTTAGAATCCTTGTTGTTTTTAGCATGGATAGGTAGATTTAGAAACAATTATGTGATTTTTTTTAAGCTGTTGCTTGTATAATACTGGAGGCACAGAGCACCTCTTGTCTTTGTGGTGGCTCTAAAGCAGCTCCAGCCCAGCATCAGTGTCAGTCCTCAGACATCATACATCACCTCTTACTCGAGGTTGTATTGACTTTTGTGAAGAAGGTGATGAAAGAAGTGAGAAATGACATTAGGCACAGATAAAGAGAAATATCAGTTCAAGTGGAAAGTAAGTATCTCTTTCTTGCTTACCTTCAGCTTGTGACCTGTGTGAATCTCTGTCTGCCAGTTGTCTTACCAGGCATGAGAGCTACAAGGTGTTAAAGCTTTCTGGACAGAGCACTTGTGTTATCTGTAACACAATTACGAAAGAAAGGAGAGCTATTTCTGCTAGAGGAAGATGGAGACTTCTGTTTTCAGCTCCATGATAAGATGTTTTTCATGATGAAGCTGAAATTGCCATTTGAAGTGTTCAAGGCCAGGTTGGATGGGGCTTTGAGCAACTTGGTTTAGTCAAGTGTCCCTGCCCAAGGCAGGGGGGTTTGGAACCTGGGAAGTTGATCTTCAAAGACCCTTCCAATCTGAGCCATTCTGTGATTCTACATGAGAGAAGCTAGTGTGGAGGTAGGTTGGAGACGCCAAGTCCTTCAAATCAGAAAGGGCTATTTCATGTCTTCTGTTCTGTGTCTGTCACCAAGCTGTCATTGCTGAGTGTGAGGTTTGAGCCAGTGGCAGATGGCTTCCTCTGAGAAGAGGAAAGGATGAGGAAGAGAAGTTGTGGTAGAATTGGCAAAGCCCAAAGAGTCATTCTCACTGACTGGAAGGAACTAATTAATCTGGACTTGTGTTTCAGATTTACTTGATCTGGGCTCAGATCTGTGTGACTTGAAAATACATTCACCAAACAGCAATATACTGGACTGGGCACAAGTAAATAGTAAAGTTACTGGGAGAGTGAAAATTACTAGGTTTAAGGGAGAATGATTCAATTGTCAAATGGCAAGTTAAAACAGCCCATTTTTCATGTACTCTTAAAAAAGCCAGCCCCAAATCTGAGATACTGCCAGACACCCTCTTTAGTTGGCAAACTGCAGAATCATGTCTGTGGAAAATGGGAAATGTGTTTACTTGGCTAGCTTTTTTGAAATGAAACATTATATGTGTTGTGAAATACTGCAGAATGTACAAATGAGCATGTTCAGAAAATCACACTGCAACACAGGGGGCAGTTCATACACTGTGGTGTTCATACCTTAGTCATGGTGGTGGTCTCAAACTAAAGAATGTTCAGATTTTGTAGACAGGACTTAAGAATGTACTCTTAAATGGAGCATTATGAGTATTTTTCTATGTGTGGGGTGAGATAGAGGTGGAAATGGAGAGGAGGGAGGAGGAGCATCTGCCTCTTACTGAAATGAAGGTGTTTTGTTTTTCTGAAATTAATCAGTAATTGAATTAAAGCAGGGAGGAGTTGGGGATCAAGGCAGGTAATTGGGAGGGGAGCTGCTGGAGGACAAAAGTGACTTTTGGTAAGGGGGCAGTGGGAGGTAGGTGGACCACAACATGTTGTATCTTCCAGGGGAATCTGAGAACTGGTTGGGTTCCCACTTGCCAATTTAGGAGAATAACAGATGAGAACAGAGCAAGGGCAGCAAGACCCAGATTGACTCCCCAGATAGCATGGAGTGAGGGAATAAGGTTGTGCTGCTCAGAAGTGGTAAACTACTGCAAGTGCTGTGCTGAAAGTGCTAGGGTGCCACCTGCATTGGTGAACAGGAAATATTAAAAATATGCCTTGGTGGGCTTTGTGATTCCCAGCTGAAGAGCCTGTGCTTCTGCAGGGGTACATCCAGGTTGTTTGGCTGTAAGAGCAGCTCTTTGCCCAGAGTTGTGCACCTGCACAGGATCTGGCTCTTTTCTGACTGTGTCACTTCCCACTCATTAGCAGAAGCTTTATCCTTGCAGGGGACTAGAGAGCACATCTCTCTGAACCAGAGGTTCATCTCAGCTGGAGCTGACATGCTCTACAAATATACAGAAACTGTGGCGTAGGGGAAAAAAAAGTGTGTTAACACTGGATTTACTGAAAGTTTAAAGAGTGAAATTTTCACTGTTTACACAGTAGATAGACGAGTATCTATTCAGGGAAATAAACCACTTCATGTCAAAATCTAAAATGGCCACTGAGGGATTTTTTTTTAAACAACTGTGCTTTTGAAAAGTCAAGGTTTTTTTTTAATTTGCGAGCAGCAGAGACATTGCACAGTGGAGTTTCACTTTCAGTTCTGTCACTAGCAGCTTTTTGCTTGGGTTGTTACTTTGGTGTGTCCTGAATGTCACTATAGCTAAACTGAAGTATTCATATAGTTTCATTGTAATGTTTGGATTTCCAATAGCAAAAAATCCTGTCATTTGTAGATACTCTGGGGCCTTCTTTGCTTCTTTTCATAGATACTTAAGCTAACTTTCCTTCTTGCAGATTTTTATATTTTATAATTTTGTTTGGGCTTCAAGTTAAAAAAAAGGTTAATTTTTTTCCTTTTTAATACTTGACAATTTGAGCTGCTGTTTGCTTCCTTTTCATAATAAAAGCACAGCAGATAAATAGAGCCCTCCATTCACATGCAGGTGATAGCAAAGGAATTAAATGCAGACTGCTGCATTGTCTACTTTCATTTCCCTGTCTAAGAAAATAGCTAACTTCATTAGGAAAATACAGGAACTCAGCATTGTTCATCTTGTTCAAGCATAATACATAGAAGAAACTATTAATTCAAGCTTGGACTTATATTCTTCATAGCACTTAAAAGTCCCTCTAGTCTTGTTGCCAGCTGTTCCCTCTTAATTAATCTCTGTGTGTATAATTTCCTTTTCCCTTTTTTTTTTTTTTTGTGTTGTTGTTACACTGTCCTTTACTTTTTGGGCTTTGAAATCTAACCAGGTAAATGGGCAACAGCCTTCTTCAAATTCACTTCTTAGTGACTAACTTCTCTGGCTGATGCCGTAGTGTACAGAGGAAGATGAAGACTGGGGATTGTGGAGTGTAGGCAAGGGCTTTCCCTTTCAGTCCCTGGTACAGGTTGTCTGTGAATCTGGAGATGGTATCAGTGTTCATTTTTCTCTTGTTTAAATATTGATGATAATACTTGAGGGAGGTGAGTGTTGTTGTAAAGCTACTAAAACTGGGGATTGTATTAGACTGGATTGAGACAGACTGGAAGTGCAGAGTTTCAGCACCTGAAGGAGTTTCATTTAGAGATGCAGAGTTTCATTTACTGAAGGAGTAAAATTAGCCTGAAAATTTACCCATGGGGTAAACAGTAGGTATCTGTAGAGGGTACTGAAAGAAATGCATCTGGTTTTGAAACAGAACAGATTCTGGTGTTAGTCTTCATATTGAGAGTTTGAAAAATGGGAGGGTTGTATGTATTTATATATAAGCATAGAATGCTAATGAGAAGCATTCTTGTTAATGAGAAGCCATACATGGCTCTCCTTAAAAGTTCTTGCATGAGTAAGAAACTGGAGACAATTATTGCGCTTCCACATTTGCGAGGTACTGAGGGGCAACCGAAGAAATTATTACTTTTGCATCCTTTGCCTTTGTGTTCACAGGCATAAAACTTGGTTTAATATCAACACAAAGGAGATATTAACTACCCTTTTCTCAAGAAGTGTTGTCATCATTTTCATCAGTAGAGATTGTGAATGGTATGAGTTGTTCTTCATTGTGTCACTTTAAATGTTTACATATTTTATCAGGATAACGGTTTCAGACAGATGAAAATGTGATTCAGGTTTTAACTCATGCAAATTGTAGCATAGCAGTGACAAGGAGATGAAATCTTGGAGAGGCTGGATTTGGATAGTATGGGATTTCTGTCAATGCTTCTAGAATGAAGGAAGAATGATTTTGACCTTTCTCTTCAGGTACCAACTACATGAACACATAACCCTATCTGTGGTTAGTGCATCAGAATTCTGTTAAACTGAAATCAGAAAAGGAAAGTTTTAAAACTAATTTTTCTGTCTTCATACTGAATTATATCAGAGCTACAGTGCATCCAAATCGATTATTCTTCTTTAGTAAGTCTTTCAGGAAGTGTATGAATACTATAATCAACCTGTTTGCCAAGATCTTTCATACAGGATTTTTTGTAATTAAATCAGTACTCAAAACACACTTCAATTTTGCTAACAGTAGTGCCTGATCAGAAGGCCATGAAGAATAACAAAGAGTACATGGGTGGTCCCTTCGAAGAGAAGCTGATCTCCTCATTTGGGTCTGTCCAAAGACTCAGCGACTGTAAATTGTGTAATTTGCTTTGAGAGCACAAAAGCTATTCAGTTATGTTAATCAGCAGTTCTGTATCATCACAGACTTGAGCTGTGCTTTTCTTGTTCTGTTGGAGAATTTTATTTGTAAATGTGTTGTAAATGTTCAATTTTCAAATAATTTATTAGTATTATTTGTACAAGACAGGTCATAGGTTAGTATCCTCTTATTAAAAGCTTTCCACAAAGGAATTTTTAAGAGTCTTTAGAGTAACACACTGGGGAGTAGATGGATGCAAGCAGACACACAGGAGAGACATGAGGTGATACTTGTCACAGAAAAAGAAGCCACAAAAGAATTGAGACAAATGGAAAAAAAGTCTTAGCACATCGGCATTATGCTGAAAGTTGGAATGTGGACAAACCCTTCTTGTGACTACAAAATGCCCTATGTACTGTTTGTAGATATATATATGTGTGTGTGTGTATATATATATATATATATCTTTGTGTGTGTGTGTTCTATAGATACTGCACTTACATATGTAGATAAAGATGGTCTTTTCTGTGTGTTTCAGCCATTCTTCATTTGATTGTTGCTGTGTTGTACATGAGCTGCTTTACTCTTTTCTGAGTGTCATTTCAGTACAACTGGCGCTTGCGCAGCAAAGGAGCTTGTTCATGGCAGTGATGGTTCACTGCTTTCACTGGCTCTTTGCTCTTCTTGACCTGCTCTTGTTCTTCCTCTCTATTTAGAAGGCAGCTCCTTGCATCAAATCTATCCGAGATGCCACAAAATTACTTCCTTGTTGTTGCCATTTTGTTGTTGTTCCTCCTGTTTTACCTAAATGGTTGACATTCTGGCCATTTCAGAGTAAAGGATACATGCATTCTCTTCTGTCATATTTACTCAGAATTTTTATTTTTCAAGGAGACACCTTTGTCCCTTACTGTGTGTTGAGCATCTTCTGGTCTGTGTCTTTACTGTGCCGCCTTTTAAAGATTTTAAGTCCTCCTGGATACAAACATAATCTGAAATTGGGCTTCATGATGGGTGCTCAAAACTGTTCCCCCACTCCAGCAACCTGTTAACCTACACCCATCTGTAAAAGCAGTGAAAGACAGACTTAAGGCTGCCAGAGTCTGGTGAGGGCAGACAGGACACACAGAGTTAAGGGCTTTGCTGCCACTGGAAGTGGAGTGCACCTCTGCCTGTGGCAGCTGCTTTGCTCTTGGCACACCTTTCATTTTGGTGCTCTAGCCTGCTCTGTGCATGGGGAGGATGCTTGCAGGCAGGACTGGTCCTGCTGGGTTTGCAGCCCTGTGCACAGGAAAAGAGTGTTTTGGGTGGATAAGAGGGTTACTGCTGTGTGAGCTGTGAGAGTAAGAAAGGTGAAATGTGATGCTGTGTGGTCAGCAACTTTGATGAAAAGAAGAAAGTGAGGGGCAAAAGACAATGCTAATGCTTTAATGGCAGCTGGGAGGTTTTTGCAGGAGTCTGGGAAATTTATGACAGTTGTTGATAATATCATGCAAATCCTTATGCTTTACAAAGCTTTAGTCAGCTATCAGGTGACACTAGCTACTGCCATGGTGCTTAACTCTCATGCCATAACATGTATAGCTGAACAAGAAATGTGAAAATGAGGTTGCTTCATGTCATTTCAGGCTGAAAATGCCATCAGAGGAGTAGTGGTTATAATTTTTTTTCTTCTGGTGCATTACTGCGGGTAGAGAGAGATCTTCGGGCAAGAGTGACTGGTTCCTCAGCTGAGGCATTTTCTGTGATGTGCTGGAATGGTTTGGTCCCTGTGGTTCTGTGGTGTTGGTGCTTTGTGTGGGGGAGCTTCCGGCATCCTGTGGGACGGCCTTTGCACAGCCAGGCTTCAAAGCTCACTCCCTCACCTCTGATTCTCACAGCAGCTGGGGCACTGACATGGAATCCTGCTGTGCTGGAAGTGGACAAGAAAGTTGGCTGTGGACTGTTTTTAGAGAAAACTTCACGGACAAAGAATTTCCTCAAGGAGCCCAGAATAGAGTTTTGTACTTCCATGCATCTTTGTGGGAGGGAGTGGTTGGAGAGAGGAGGCAGCATGGGGCATACCAGGGCCTGCATGTATTTTTCAAGGATCACTTATATTTTCACCAGTGGTAACTCTCTTTTTCAAATACATGACTTAAAAATGGGGCAAATAAATTCCTAATATTTCTTGTATGGTTTCAGAAGTAAAAGAGATTTTAAAGTAGGTGAGGCTCTGCTGCATCTCTGATTCTCATCTCCATTTTTCTTTGCCATTCAGTTGTCTTACACATGTGTGTAACTTCAGTTGAAGTTAGAAACTCAGATAAGTTCAAGGTCAGACTTTTCCAGATCATGACCTCCACCGTCTGGAGCTTGAGCAGGCCAGATAGATTCTTACTTGGCAATTATATCTGCTCAGCAGTAACAAATGTAGCAAGGTACTAAAGAGTTTTTAATGCTCACTTTGAACAAGTTGATAAAGCATGATGGAAATAAGCCAGAGGTGAATTGAATGCAGTTTGTTAATAGTACTGCAGCGATTCACGGTAGTTTGAGTGTTGCCCATCAGCCTAGTTCCTCCCTTTACATTCCTCTTTATAGCTTCCACCATCATCACACCTCATTGTCCTTATTGTCCTTAAGTTTTTGGCAGCATTCTGCTTTGGTCAGTCAGAGCCCAATCCCACAGTTACTCCTCTGCAGGCTGCAGGAAGGTGTGCTGCTGGTGGTGAGTGTCCCTCACTGTGCTCTGTGCTGCTGACATTGGAAGAGATACTAAGTGCTGCACACCAGCAAAGTCTCTAACCTCTTAGGTGTTTACTTAATTTTGACTTGAAGAATGAGCCTTAGATGTAAGTAATAAATATGCTTCCAATAGTGGTTCTTGACCTGTGTCTTCATACCTCTCTTTGTCCCCCAAGAAATTAAAATTCTATGAGTTTTGTATGTTTTCTCTAGGTTATTTTCTTCCAAGTGCCCAGTAATTCTGTCACCTTGCAGACTGAGAGTGTGAAAGTTGAGGAGGCTGATTCAGAAAATATTGAGTAACAAAACCCGAAGAGGGTGCAATAGTTTTGGTGTTTGAGATATCCCCACAACAAGGCCTGAGTAAAAGGTAAAGTTTCTTGGAAACTTGATTTACATAACGTGCAAGGGTATGGTTATCAGATCAGTCAGGCACTGAGGTGAACATGCATGTGTAAATTTTCTCATTAGTCATTCTTTCCTTTCCTTTTACTCTAAATTCCTGTCCTTCTGTTCCATGATTTAGTGGAGCTATTAAAAAATCAAAACAAATTACTTGCTTTTTTCTTCTTTTTTCCTCTGAATTTCTTCCCCACTTCTGATCTACCTCTTTGCAATCAGGTTTATTCCCTCACTCCCTTCACTCACCAGTAAGTATATTCAGTCTTGGCTGGGGAAGAGGCATGAAATGGTCATTTTCCTCTCTTCCCTCTGAGAAGTTTATTTGGCAAGTTAATGAATTTCCTTTATTCCCAAGAGCAGCTCATAAAGGGGAGACTTCTTCTCCCAAGGGCAGTGAATGTGAGGTGATTGCCAGAGCATTGTTCTTCTAAATAGCTTATTTTTCTCTGTGGCTGGACCCTCCCCCCCAGTTATTTTTAGACTACTGATTAAGTGATAATTTGTGTTGAGGCTTCCTTGCAGTACCCAGTAGGTTAATGCCGATTTGCCTGTGAGTTTGGTGTTCTGGGTGGAGTATCAGCAAACTTGTTAATTGAAGCTCAGATGAA
Source organism: Melospiza georgiana (assembly GCF_028018845.1). Lineage (NCBI taxonomy): Eukaryota > Metazoa > Chordata > Aves > Passeriformes > Passerellidae > Melospiza > Melospiza georgiana. The sequence continues at coordinate 42,096,134 of NC_080431.1, forward strand.
AAATGTAACTCAAGTTTTCCCAGGAGATTTCAGGGATCCTTTAGCCCATCTATTCCACTATGCAATATCACCAGTTTTCAGCTGGGCTGTTTGAGGTGGCAAGGAGAAGATGGATCACCATGGTGAAGTGGCTGGATCAGTACAGTTCATATGTAAGCAGAAGTGTCCAAGAGCGGGGCTGCTCTGGCACAGAGCTTTGAGATGGCTGGAATGCACAGCTGTAGGAGGAGGTGAGCCAACAGCCTCTCCCGAGGCTGAAGTTTCTGGACTTCGTCACACAGAGCACCATGGCCTGTGCTTGAGAATGGGACCCCCTGAGATCCATCTTCACCTCCCCCTACCTCCTTCAAGGCTGATGTACATGTTTTGTGTTCCTCAGAGCACAGGGTGAGTTTGGAATGTGGGCTTGGCCATTCTGGCCTGCCTGCCTTGCTGCCTGTCTGAGGAACTTCCTTCCCTCTCCTGCGCTCTCACTCAGTGCAGCTGGGTTGTGTCCTGGCTGCTGCTCTGCCTCTCTTCCCTGCTGTGAAAGGCTTGTGAACCTTGCTGTTGACCTCTCTCCTTTGCTAGGAGGTTGATGCATCTCCAGCACAGTCTCTGTATCCTGGGAAGAAGTGTTGCTTTCTTTCCCTGGCCACTAGCTCAAGTAGTCACTGGCCCAGTTGCAGTGTCGTGCAGGGATTGAATAATTTGTGCTGGTGAGCCCTTTCAGAGGCCTATGGGCCTGACAGGTGTGAAATGACTCCTTAGTGGACATTCCCCAGCAACTTTCCCGTGATTTTTTAGTAGTGTTTTCTAGGTTTTGTAAAAAGTTTTCACTTTGGGCTTGCAGCGGTTGCAGTGCTATGGGGCTGGAGACAACTGAGCAGTTCTGTTGTGTTCTGGGCTCTGGTCATCCTGACTCTGAGGAGCTCTCACCTGCAATAACCTGCCAAGTAATTGCTGTTGAAAATTCTACTGATGCTCTTGGGCTGTCAGCTGGGATTTGTTTCTTTTGAAGTACAAAACTCTCAGAAGTATTTACAGCAATGATACAATCTGTGAGAGCGTTCACAGAAGACAGCTAACGTTTGTGCAGAAGATTGCACTCACAAGCTAGCCCTGAAGCATTAGGGTAAACAATGGCTGTTTTATTAAAAGTAGAAATGTTTCCTTAGGAGTGCTTTCTTGCAAAGAGTCCTTTTTAGTAGGGAGGAAGTGAATGCCTGTGCAGCCAGGAGACAGGTGACCAGGGCACTCTGCCTTGCTGCCATCATGATGATTTCCTGGTGTGAATGTCACAGCTGCTCTTAAAACTAGTGCCTTGTCCAGTTCCTTCCTATTTAATGGTTTCTCATAGCCAATTTTTCTATTCAAACTACCCATATTTAAGTTTATTTCTGGGCATAAATCATGAGTTAAAATTTCAAAAAGCTTCTCTGTGATCTTGACTATGAATGAGAATAGGCTCCAAGACCTAGCAGCTTTAGTAATGTTTCTGAAACATCTGAAGTGGAGAGATGAATGGGAAAATGACCTGGGTGGTAGTGAAGTAGTTAGCATAGATTTTTCATATCTACTCAGTTCAAGCATTTTTGTCTTACAAAACTTCCTGTAATATTGATACCCTTGACTGCTGCCAGTGTATCATGACCACCCACACCTGGGCTCAGGTTAATATCTTACATGGATGACTCACATCTTTGGTAATCTGATTCTTAAAAGATGTGGAGTGGTTATGGGTCAGAAAAAAATCAAACTGTGTTGACCATGCCACCTCTCCTGTAAACATAATTCGAGCTTACTCCTCTGCATCTTGAGGTGCACAAGGGAGATGCTGAAGTCTCCTGACACACAGCTCTGCAAGCTTAAGTGGTTGGGGTAGATGCAACTGTGGCAGCATTACTCTTCAGGCTCTGCCTGGAGGCAGGGCTGTGTAGCTGTGATGCACTACAGGCACTTGCACTCTGCATTAGTTTGTGCATTGAAATGTAAAGCATTGATTGTAAAATATCGCCCACTCACAATCTTGTTGGGGCAAAGCTTACCACAAATGCCCTTATGGTGAACTTGCTGATGTGCGTTTAAGAAAGTGTGCTGAATTTAGATTATCTTCTGGATTATCTTGTACTGTTTAGCAGGCTGAACATCCATCTCCTACTGCTCCTGGTTCCATTGGAGGTATTTTGGGCACTTTCACTCTTGCATGCTTTTCTTAACTGTCCTGTTTTTGTGTCTCCCTGTAGCTTTTTACATCTCTTTCTCATCAATTTCTCCAGAGTACCCTAAAGTTATGGAAGAATAGCAGAAGTGTGACATTTGGGCTTGCGTGTCAGTTTTGGGGGGTGTCCCCAGGTTTTCTGAACAGGAACGCTTTTGCTGTGAAGTGGTGCAAAGAATTAGTGGGAACATTTCTGTAGCTCATTGCTTTGCTATAAATTTCCTCATGTTTGAGAGGTGCAGTCATAACTTTTAGGTTGTCTTAGTTTTCAAACAGAAGATTAATTTTTGCAGAACCAGATTACACTGGTGAAGTTTTCTTACTTGCTAGGAGTAGGTGGATGTGTGAATTTTTCAGATTATGTGTTCAACAGAGAAACATTTTCTTTTTTTTCCCATGTAGTCAAAATGAAAGTGAACATTCATACTTGGGGAACAGGAAATAATAAACTATCCTTTTCTACCCGGAGCAGGACTGCTGCCTCTGCCAACTGGTGTCTCTCAGAGAGCCAGTGAAGTTGTCAAGCCCATCTGTTTTCATTCACTGACACAGTGCATCAAGGCAGCTGGAGGTGCAGACACAGAACAAGCTGGGGAGTGACGGTGGGGTTTATTTTTCCTTCCTTTGCTCCCTGAGCAGCAGAAATTTTTTCTTGCTCACTGACAGCATCACCGTTTCAATCCTGTCAAGATTTTGGTAGATGGAGTGATCTGAAGGGGATGGAAACTTCTCAGCTAGAAGTGTTGAAGGGGCACCTCACATATGTCATCTTGTTGTGTTGTGTTGGTTTTGTTCTGTTCCCCCTCTGTTTTAAAATGATTCCGCCCTTCTTCTCCCTCCAAGGAACTGTCAGTTTCCCCGGTTGCTATGGTTACAGTACTCTGCCAGTCACTCCTTGCCACCACCTTTTTCTCTGGAAACTTCTGTGTAGGGCTTGGAGTGATTGGTTCTGAGGCCAGGGCCCCTCCCTTCATTTGTTATTATTGGAGTTCCTCTTGTGTCAATCCCCTATACCCCACTCCCCACTGGATTCCTCTTTGTTCCTAAGTTGGTTCCACCCCTGCCTCCCACCCCCTTTATAATCTTGTGCAACTCCTTCCCTTGCTCTCTTCGGTTCCTGGCGCCCCCTGGACTTAATAAACCGGATTTGCCACAAGCTGAAGAGTGCTCTCCTTTTTCCTGTGGATGGAAGCTTCTAAGGTGGCCATGTCTCTCCACAAGGCAGCATTGCGACTTTTATGTAGGGTGCTGACCTTAGGCGCTGTGCCTGACAGTGAGTTGGGATAGTGCCCCCATTGGCTGAAAGCGGTGCTAGCTGTGCTAGCTGGGATGTCACCAGGAGTTGCCGCTTCAGTTCTGGCGCCCAATGTGGGGCCTGAGAGCAGCTCCTGGCATCGCCTCACCTGAGTACTTTGCCTGAGGGCATCTGCAGATGCTATGGATGGGACTCACCAGAGTCCCACTGGCCGCAGAACTACCCCCAGTGGGAGCAGACCCAGTTCTTGCAGGTGGCACTCCTGGGGGACCGGGAATGGCAGCTCCTCGTGCCCAGGGAGTCGTTCCCTTCGCAGGACCCTTCGCTCCAGATTTCTTTTGGCCCCCATTGGATCTGTGTTTTCTCTTTTCTGTCCTGTTTTTTTAGTCCTCTTTTATTCCTTTGCACTGCAGGTAGTGTTAAAGGCTTTTACTGTTTTTGCTGCGCAGCTTTACCCTTTTGACAGGGGCTGGTGCGGGGCTCTTCCTTGTTTTCTTTGTAATTTTCCGGGGGCGGGGGGGGGGGCAGTTTGGGTTGCACCACTTAAGATCTTTAGTGATGGGTGCCCGACTTTCTGCAACCCCAAGGAGGGCTTACACCCAAGTTGCAGGTATGCTAGCTGGGATGCCATCCTCAGCCTTCTGTTGGACCCTCCTCCCACTCTACACTTCATGCTGGAAGTCTGTGCCTGAAAGGTCTCATTGTCATTGAAAGACCCTGAACGGAGGGCCAAACCACCGCCTCGCCATGTTGCTGCTGCCGACTCTGCTACCATGAACATCGCACCAGCAGAGCAGCACACCCCCTCAATGAACCAGCTGCCACATCCTAATGCTCTGGGACTGGCCCAGAGAGGGACCTCTCCATGCCACTTGTGTGGGAAGCTGGGGCACTGGATGCCTGACTTCCCCTTGAGGAGGGAGTTTTATGAGTTTAAGAAAGAGCAGGGAATTCGAGGGAATCCCCCGCCGCAAAAAAACTAGGAGCTAAGCGCAGTCCCCCCCTGCGCAAAGACATAAATAAGGCAGGTCTAATATCATCATACGGGGAGGGGAAGAAGGGAGAGCTGCCTGCCACCTCCACCAAATGTGACCTTTTTTCACCGGCCTTGTCTTGTTTGCTATGCCTTTGACCAATGCCCGTTTTAACAACTTCTTCCAAATTTGAACCTTTTAGACTGCAGCTGATGGAGCCTTTCCATCTGAGGAACTCCGATTTTCATCTTGTAACTGTGTGCCCGGAGTGCCCAGGTAACTGGGGACGGATCTGTGGGTATGTAGTTGTCGGAGACACAAAGTTCACACCGTCAGAGGTGAACATTGTCCCAGGTCTCTTGACATCAGACCCAGGGCAATTCTCGATGGGGCTGTACTGTGTCCGCCCTCCCCTCTTCCTGCCCAAGGGTCAGATCATTGCTCAGGCCATCCCAGTGCCTGAGCTAACCTGGATCCCAGGACTGCCCTCCATGCCAACTTCAGATGAACATCCCATGGTGGCCTGGGCTCAGGTCCTTGGGTGGGAGAAACCAAAAATCATTTGTCATCTCATGAAGGGAGGAGATCAGATACCCCTTAAGGGTCTTTTGGACACAGGGGCAGATGTGACGATCATTCCGTCTGAGGAATGGCCGTCACATTGGGAATTGCAGGACGTGGCTGGTCACGTCCATGGTGTTGGGGGTTTACAATTGGCAAGACAATCAAGGAGCACGTACAAATTAAGGGGCCGGATGGGCAATTGGCGTCTGTATGCCCATTCGTGTTAGGCTATATGGAACCCTTGTGGGGGAGGGACCTTCTTGCCCAGTGGGGAGCCCGAATTGATTTACCAGTGGCTCCCCAAGTTTTTCGGGTAGCGATCCCTGAAGAGCACCCTACCTGGAAGCTGAATTGGAAGTCAGATAAACCAGTGTGGGTAATGCAGTGGCTGCTCAATAAACAAAAATTAAAGGCACTCAGTGAGCTCGTCAAGGAGCAGCTACGTAAGGGCAACCTGGTGGAGACCATGTCAGAGTGGAACTCCCCAGTGTTTGTCATTAAGAAACCGAACAAGGATAAGTGGCAGCTCCTTCATGACTTCCACCAAATTAATAATATTATTGAAGATGTGGGTCCCCTCCAGCCAGGGATGCCATCCCCGACGATGCTCCCTTGAGATTGGAATCTGGCAGTCACTGACGTCAAGGACTGTTTCTTCCAAATTCCCTTTCACCCGGACGATGCCCCGCGTTTTGCCTTCACGGTTCCTGCCATCAACTGTGAAGGCCCAAGCAAGCGCTACCATTGGCGTGTTCTTCCACAGGGAATGAAGAACAGCCCTGTTATCTGCCAGTGGTACGTCGCTTCCTTGCTGTCCCCCACATACCTGCAGCCGCCGAGGATGCAATAATATATCACTATATGGATGACATCCTCATTTGTGCTCTGACAGATGACATACTTGCCCATGCGCTTGACCTGACAATCAATGTGTTGGTTGCTGCAGGGTTCGAGCTTCAGCAGGCCAAGATTCAACTGATGCCGCCGTGGAAGTATCTGGGTTTGGAGATAAATAAGTGGACCATTGTGCCGCAAAAGTTGGCTATTCATACAAACATCAAGACCTTGGCAGATGTCCATCACCTATGTGGGTCTTTAAACTGGGTGAGGCCCTGGCTGGGGATTCTGACTGATGACTTAGTCCCCCTTTTCAATCTGTTGAAAGGAGGAGAGGAGCTCAGTTCTCCTAGGACTCTTACCCCAGAGGCTCAGGCAGCGCTGGAGAAAATCCAGCAGTCCATTTTGGCCAGGCAGACCCACAGATACCAACCAGGCCTGCTGTTCAAATTTGTTATCTTGGGAAAGTTGCCACACCTCCACAGATGTGGATCACCTCCAGTGATTTTTCAATGGAATGATTCCATCAAGGGCAAGGACCGAGGCTCGGGGGATCCCCTGTTGATCATAGAGTGGGTTTTCCTCAGCCACCACAGGTCCAAAAGGATAACACAGCCATCAGAGCTGGTGGCAGAACTGATCAGAAAAGCGAGATTGAGGATCAGGGAGTTGGCAGGGTGTGACTTCGACTGCATCCACATTCCCATCAAATTAGAGTCGGGCCAATTCAAAAAGAAAACCTTTGATGAACTGCTTGAAATAAATGAGATGTTACAATTTGTTCTGGATAGTTACACCGGCCAAATTGCTGTTGATCGGCTGGCCCGCAAATTGTTTAATCAGGAATTCTTTTTGTCTTTAAAAAGGGTCTAGATTTGAACCCCTTTGAAGGCACTGACAGTGTTTACCGATGTGTCTGGAGCATCCCACAAGTCAGTGATGACTTGGAAGGATCCTCAAACTCAGCAGTGGGAGGCCGATGTTGCCAAAGTGGAGGGTTCTCCACAAGTAGCTTAGTTGGACGCTGTCGTCAGGGCCTTTGAGAGCTTCTCTGAACCGTTCAATTTAGTAACAGATTCAGCGTATGTTGCAGGTGTAGTGTCCAGAGCAGAAGAAGCAGTTCTTCACGAGGTATCCGGCATCCCCCTATTTAACTTGCTCTCGTAATTAGTCATATTGGTCTCCTGCCGAGAGCAGCCCTTCTTCGTGATGCATGTCAGGTCACACACTGACCTGCCAGGGTTCATTGCAGAGGGCAATCGGAGAGCCGATGCCCTAGCTGCTCCGGTGCAGATGGCCCCCCTCCTGGATCTGTTTGGTCAATCTAAGGTCAACCACCAGCAGTTCCATCAGAATGCCCCTGGCCTGGTTCGGCAGTTCCAGCTCATGCACGAACAGGCCAAGGTGATCATGGTTACATGTCCACAATGCCAATCCCATCAGCTCCCATCAATCACCTCTGGAGCTAACCCCAGAGGTCTCTCTAGCTGTGAGGTGTGGTAAATGGATGTTACACACATCCCTTCTTTTGCCTGATTGAGCTACGGACATGTGTCAGTGGATACTTTCTCTGGTGCTGTCCATGCCTCTGCCCACACAGGGGAGAGGGCAGTCGACACCGAAAGATATCTTGTGCAGGCATTTGCTGTCCTGGGCATCCCCAAGGCCATCAGAACCGATAACGGCCCAGCATACAAGTCCAGGGAACTGCGAAGTTTCCTGCAGCAATGGGGAATAGAGCATAAGACGGACATCCCCTATTCCCCAACAGGCCAAGCCGTGGTGGAGAGGACCCACCGGAGCCTTAAGAGGGTTTTAGAACAACAATGTGTGGCTGTGAAGGTGGAGTCCCCCCATATCCGTCTCACGAAAGCTTTATTTACCATCAATTTTGTAAACTGTTCTTTTGAGAATTTATACCCGCCAATCGTGCAACACTTCGGGAGGCACAACCTGCTGCAGCTGAAAGCCAGGCCCCTGGTCCTGGTTAAGGACCCGGAGACCTGGAAGATGGAAGGGCCTTTTGATTTGGTTACCTGGGGGAGGGAATATGCTTGCATGTCCACCCCCTCGGGTCTGAGATGGGTACCATCCAGGTGGGTTAGGCCCTTCCTACCGAAGAAGGCACTACAGGTCGGGGATGTAGCGCAGGTTGAGGAGGCTTGTTGGCGGAGGAGGAGGAAGCCCTTTTCCCTGGACTTTGATCTTGTCTAAGCTTCCCCTTTGGGCAGAACCAGAATTTTAAGTTCCCTTTCTCACGTTGTTTTTTTTTGACATTTCGGTGACCCCAACCGAATGGCTCCTTCCCCAACTATGGTCATCCTGCTGTGTCTCAGCCTCACATGCATTTGTTTTAGTGTCAAGCTGCTGTTACTGACCGACTTGCTGGGGGTGGCTGAAACAGTGACTCTTAGGGGCTGCAGGCAGAATCCTTGATTTAAACAGCAGAATTGTAATTTTTTTTTGATGAAGTAAAGGTCAGACATGCTAAGGCTTCTATTAGCTGACTCAATCCTGGAAGAGATAAGAAAAGTGGTACTACCCGAAGTAGGACACACATAATTTATAATTTATCAGTGTATAGGAAAACACATTTAATGCCCTGCTGTGCAATAAATGTATCTGCTACAGGATCACCAGAGAGTGATAAGATGCTCTGCTTGTTCTTTTAATTCACCTTTTTTTCATCTAGTTAAAAAGAAGTTGCTTTTGTTCTTTATTGTCCACTTAATCCAAGATCTTTATTTCCTGTACTTGAATCTGCAGGGAATGACGAGTAGGAGCCTGCCTTGAGGATTACATATTTGCCACTACAGCATATTTAAAGGTGTACCATGAAGTTCATATTGCGGCAATTAGTGAGAACTGATATTTCTGAAACATGAAAATGCGATTAACTGAAGGCAGCCTGAAGGAGTGTGCTGGCGGCCTCTTGGCCGGCTTAGGGAAGGGGCCGGCTGTTCTGGAGGTAGGCACAGAAGGGCTATCTCACTGCAGTGTAGTTAATGGAACTAGACAGAGTTGTGGCATGACTGCGTTCGGGGGTCACGGCGGTGAGGGATGCCATGATTCAACCTGATGTAGCAGGGGAGCCTTGGCAGGGAGCCGCTGTGTTTGTACGGAGCCCAGTAACCACAACTGCCAGCGGCCTTGAAAGACTCCGCTGTGGCTTTCGCTATGAATAGCAGCCACGGCTGCTGAAAGCTCGGGGGAAAAAAAACGTAGATACCAGCAGGAGACACCGTGTGAAGGCGACATGAGTTCTGTCTCCCAATAACAATAAAAATTTGTGGTTCTGCACCTGTCATGGTTGTCGTAAGACAGAAAAAGATTGAAGATCAAATAATTCCAAAACACCAATTACGCTGATGTGTGGGAGGAGCCGGGAAACAGGAGAGCCACCATAGTTCTGGTTTGTTTCAGTAGACGTGGGAAAGATGAACTCCTTACAGTTTGCTGCTCGCTATTGGTTTAAAAGACCTCTCCTGTCAGTGGATTTGTTCTGTTGCAGAAATCAGATGGCTTTGTTTTTTATTTTAAAATGCTTTCTGAAAATGATAGGCTGCATTAGCCCAACTGTAGATATATCCTAATCATTTGACTGCTACACAAATATATCTCACTTGCAGCTTGACTTGGAATTTAGATAAAAACTGTTAAATAAACTCTTAAGTTCTGCGGTAGTTTTTATTTTGTACAAGGGATGTGCTCTTCTGTCTTAAGGAAAGGGAAATCCGTGTAAGTTACATACCTCAGTTAAGGCTGACTGTATCCCAGTGTGTTTTGCAGTGTGGGTAGATTATATTTATGCATAAAGCGTCAGATGTGAACTTCCTAGTCTGTGGCTGTGATAACAAATGAAGCATAAGAGCCAAGATTTTTGGCTGATGTGTTGCGAAACAAAGTGTCAGTCAGTTTTGCCTTCTCAACGTCATTTATGTGAAAATGGTTTAAATTGCCCAAGATAAATTGAGAATTTTTGGCCAAGCTTTTGCACTGCAAATCTGTTTCTCTGCCATGAAGGAGGCATGGATTTTGCTTTTAACCTGGTATATTATTCCACATAAGAGGTGGTATAAATCAACTTTCAAAAGAAGTTTTGTTTTCTTTGTTGGCTTTTCATTCTGCAGCCTATTAATCTCTTTACTCTTTCAAGTCTTGGGTATCTTACTCTGGTGTGTTACTGTGAATGCTTAAAAGGATACTGAGTCTTTGTGGTACCAGGTTCAGTCCTGACTTTTGTTTCTTCTGCGTCAGTATTGACTTCTATGAGATTTCTCCTATTTTGTAGCTTCGAGCCAAGCTTGCCTTGATCCTTGTAGGACTGGGTACCTGGTTGCCAAAACTCAGTGCCTTGTGCTGCTTCTGCTGTGCCTGGGGCATCTGTGCTGGCTTTGCTTGCCCTCCCAGGGAGTCAGGACAAGGGCAGCCTGCCCCTGCCACCCTTAGCTAACCTGCCACAAGGTTATTTGTGATGAATTGCATAAGCACAGTGCATGAAATTAGTACAGAAGGGAACGGGTGGGGGGTGTTCAGAAAAGTTGTTGCATATTTGTAGTTTTGTTCTTCGTTGGTGCTTCTTGGCATTCTGCATCAGAGAGGAATTTGACAAAACGTGGTTAGTTTTGAACTTCAGTGGTGTTACCTGCTTCAGGAGTCAGGAAAAAGAAAACTTGAGCTTGGTTTGGTCGCCGCTGGGTTTGAATTACTGGTAGGGCATGTGAGTTGGGCATATGAGATGCGCCCTCCAGCTGGGAAGGGAGGAACAGAGAGGTGGAATCTGGCTGGTCTACACCTCATTTTGTAACTGAATAACTAGATCAAGAGTCTTTTTACCAGGTACCTTGCTCTTGCCCAGCATTCACAAGTAACAGTTATGGGTGGTCTAGATTCCTGATAACTTGGTTAAACATAGAGATATTGTCATAGAATGTCTTCATAGGTTGCAGAAGTGTTTATGCCAGTCCTCTGTCTTGTGATGCTTTGTAGAGAATATGAAATTTCCTTCTACAGGTTGTTTTTGTGGCTTTTTGTTTGACTTCCCATGTAGTAAATCTCTGGGGAGCAGCATGTGTAAGAACCCCTTTCTCTTCCTCTCAGATACCTCTGCTCTTGTGATGAGAAGAATTACTCAAACCAGACTCCTTACCACATTGAGACTGTTACTAACAAGACAGTCTCCGTGGGAGCTTTGGACTTTGGACTTGATAAATTTGCCCCGATCGCTGTTTATTGTAGAGCACAGTGCAAGCCACACCTGCTTAGATGTCTTCTGAAGAGCAAGGATCATTGTAATTTGTGTGCTAAGAAATGAATTTTGCAGCTGGCTTGGGTTTTGCCTTTGGATTTCAGCGAACAGTTCCTGGCTGCTTTCTTGTGTTTGTAAATTTAGCAGACTCGTGAAGTGCCTAAAACTATGTAGAGGAGGTGATTTTTGCTTGTTTTTTCCCTTTTGCTCCCCTGTGATACAGATCTGAAGCTGCTGGGTTGGAAAACCTCAGTGTTGCAGAGCAGTGTAAATACACAGGAAGCTGTGATGCCATTAAATCTATTACAACAAATTAGTCTTGTAATGTCTGCATGCAAGAGCTGAAGTTCAGAGTGCTGCTTTGCATTGACTCTCAAACTTTCTGAAAGCCACAAGAGTCTTAGATTTTTTGATTATTTGCTTCCAGCCTTAAAGACTAGCTTTGAAAGGAATAGCAAACATAAAATCTAACCACTTTAGGACATCTCCAGTTGGATACATAAGTTCTGAGAAGACCAGCCTCCTCTGAAAATTCTGGCTGACAATGCAGGTTTTGTTTCATTTTTTAAATGTTCTCGGGGTTTGGATTTTTGTCTGTATACTCCAGAGTTGGCAAAGTTGTGACCAAGGGGTTTGCAGCAGCCTGAAAGAGCCCTGTGAGGGAGTCAGGGATGCATTGGAGATTGGACACCCTTGCTCTTCCATTCCGTGTCTGTCCCCAGCACCAGGGTTTTGGTGGAGCACTTCATCTGGTGAAAGAAGCCTGGGTTTAATTTCTTGCTGCTGTGGTGCAATCAAGGGATGTGTAACTGAATGCAAAGACCTGAGGGTGTTTGGGTCAGGGCAGATGAGAAACCAGCAGCCCAGAGGACTGATCTGTCTGAGAGGTGGGGGAGTGCAAGTGGGTGTGGGGAATGGTGGTGGGGAGGGACAGGCACGACACATGGTGTGGGATCTTGCACCCTGTCACATTTCTAGACATGGTCCTCCAGTGGGAAGGAAGGGGTTTACAGTCCTGTGTGCTGCTGGCCTGGCTGGAGCAGGTGATTGCTGCCTGTGAGAGCGTGACCCAGTGGTCGTTAGTACCAGATACCCACAAGAGGGTTTTTTTTGCTCCTAAGTGGAATTTGTCAGGTTTTATGATAAACTTCTGGCTTTGGGTCCTCCCACCTAACTGTCCAGAGCTTTCAAAAGACATCGAAGAACTATTTGGGTTGAGCCTCAGAGAACTAAAACTTATAATGGGCTGGTAGGACAAGATTTGATTTTTGGAATTTCAGAGTGACTTCCCTTACTTTCCCTGAAGTCTAAGGGCAGAAATGTGCTATATCTTAAAAGCCTGTGTGTGGATGAGAAAGGTACAATCCGTTTGCCAAATCAAAGAGCAGGTGATCTGATGACAGTAAGGGAAGCCCTGGGAAGTAAGCATAGTGATTGAAGAGAGTTTCCCAGCACAGATATTTAAGTGAAATCTGAGTTTCTTTTTTAGGGGGGAGGAGAGGAAGAAGGGAAGATCTTTGAAGATGTGTTGGCGGTGATGGTGCAAGTCATGATTGAGTAGAATTAATTCAGTTGTGGACATGCTTACATTTTTGCCTCTTCTGTGCTTCAAAATTGGGCAGAAAGCTGTAATCTTTGTCTTTTCCAAACCAAATTCTGCTTTCCAGGCACAGTGTAAGTGTGGGAACTCTAATGCTGAATGGGTAGGAGCTTCCTGCTGAAGTGGCTGCAAGAGACTGAGGGTGGCAATGCTTGTGTGACTCCAGGGTTAGACTGTCTAATTTAACACCCTGTAATTAATCATATTACCCACTTTCCTTTTTGAGTATCTTCTAAAGAGAGAGACATTAAACTTCATATTGCTTGGTGACTGTAAATATCTCCTTGTGTTTGGGTGTGTGATGTGGTAACCAGTTAACAACTGGGTTATTTTAAAATTACCTACAGTGCCTGAAAGATGAAATAAAGCCTGGGTGACTTCTCAGGTGTTACCTGGTGGTTGTTACCAAATACTTTGCAGCTTTGTCTTCCTCTTTGGGGCTGTTTCCTGTTTGAACGTGGTGGGGTTACAGGAAGAGGCTTAGGTACTTTTTTGTCTGTTTATAGATCTCGAAGAGTGGGAACTTGGGTTCTTTTGGGAACTGCAAGAGCACAGGAGGGAGGCAGAGCATTCCTTGTGCTGGATATGGAAAGCAGTTTTGAAGCTTGGAGCTACATTTCCAGATACTCAAGTTGTAATTGCCTTAAAGTATTAAGAAACAAAAAGGGAAACTGCTTTTATGGTGAGAGGTGATTGAAATGAAGCAAGCATGTTCGGGGTCTGTACCTTATGACAGAAAACCTTGAGAAATTTGATCTTCTATAATATAATCCTTTTTTCTAGTTATTTATAAAACTGAAGATGCACATTGGTGTGTGTTAATTTTTATACAGCAAGATGTGTTGGATAAAGTGAGTTGTAGCTTATGTTTTTTTCTTCTTGGCTTTTCTCAGTTTCTTGCTACAGACCATCTATTTCCTTAATGATGCTTGTACTCATCTAGATCTTGCTGCTCCATCCGTCTTCCCTGAGGCCATTATCAAATCATCCATGTTCTCATGACTAAGGATAAACAAATGTGCAGATGCATGTGAGGCACAAAAAGAATGAAAAAACCGCAAATCCCCCAAACACTGCAGTGCATATGTGTTTTTTCCCAGGAGAGATTTGATAGACTGAGCCTAAGATGACATCTATTAATTATGTTTCTTTGCATCCTTTTAGAAGATGCTGAGACACTGTAGAGCAAAGGACCTGAATTCATTCTATTTGTTTAAATATACTTGTACCTTTTGCATTTTGCTTTCTTTGTGGTCAGTGGACTTGAGATTGTTCTATAACTGCTTGATCTTTTTTCCTGCCTAAGGCAAACATTTAAAATGTACTAACAATGCATGAAACCCTTTTTGAAACTCTCGCATTTTTTTCTTATTTAGAACTACTCATACACCAAAAAATACCAGTATGTTGCAAGAGAGCTTTTCTTTTAGTACATTGATCTCTGCAGTTGTGAAACCCCTTACAGGATAATAATCTAAAATTTCTGTGACAAAGATTTGGCTTCTTAATCCCAAAGCATTTCCTGGATTTGGTTTTTACCTAGTATTTGTCAAGACAGTGGCATTTTTGATTTCAAAGCAGCTCAGTTCTCAGCTGGCAGAAGTATGAAACTGTGTTTTTGATTCCAGACAAGAAGCTGGAAAGCTAGCAATGCATTCTTCCTTCTGTGACAGGCTTCCTATAGAAAGCTGCTGAACTGCTCAGCTCTTCTGCACTTCACTGTGTGCTTTAGTAATTTCAAATGTTAATGCACTGGAAATTATCACTTTGGTAACTTAACTAAATTTGGAGATCATTGCATGAAGGTGATCTCATGCAGAGTTGATATCTTTCTTATATAAATATATAATTTATATAAATTACATACATTTAATGCCTTATATTTAAAGGTAAATATCTTAGCAATAAATGATGCTATACAGAAGAGAAGGTTTTTCAATCTTTAAAATTCAAAATGATTCTTTTGAGAGCAGCTTACCTTTTGCTCTTGATATATTTTATGTTTTGGCTTTCAGAATTCAGCATAGGTTAGTTGTGATTCTTTTCTCAGCCATTATTGGGGGATGTGATAAATATTTCAGAGCTGGGAGGTGATGAGTAAGAGCTGGAAAATAAGGAAGGGTGGTTCAAAGAAGCAGCAGGAGCCAAGCAGAGTAAAGGGAACCATAAAACCTCCAACAAATACTGATCTAGTAATATTAACGAACAATATGTCTTATGTCAGCAGCATGACTTCTTTTTAAAAGGGATTTAAAGTGGTTGCAGGACCTTGAAATGACCAGATTTAGAGTTGTTTTTCCTAACTATGTGCTGGAGGCCATGTCTGCATGCACAGGTAGAGCTCCTGAGCTGTGCAGCAGCAGATGTAAAAGAGGGGAGCAGTTGTTATTGCAGCCCTTGTTACCTTGTTGGGGTTTGGAGTACATTTTTTGTGCCACTGGAGGGGGGCTTCTGGTTTAGCTTCCTCCAGAAGCAACCTGGTTTACATGCACTGTGGTTCTCCCGGGAACCAGGGTGAGCTGATAGTCCAGGCCAACCTGCTGGTGCAGAGGTGGTCTCTGTTGGAAGTATCTCCTGGGATGGACACATCTGCAAGGAAAGTTCAGCTCTTCTGTCTCTCTTGAGTGCATTTGAAACCTAATCCTAAACTGATTAGGATGATTTGGCATTTAGAGTTTACATGCAGTGAAGCTCAACTGCTTAAAGATTGGTAAAAAGTTGCTTCTTTTGCTGTGGGGTCCTGTGATATGACTCTTGTTCTCACTTGTTTTGATGAAAGATTTCTTGCACACTAATTTTTCTGAAGTTTAAAGCAGACCCAAATTTACTTTAAAAAGCTTCTTCCCCTTCTCAGAAAGGTAAGAGGTCTCACTTCATTTATTTACTCTGAACTTGGTTTGTGGAGGGATTGTCTCTTTTCTGGCATCTTTGTTTGGCCTGGATATTCCTCAGGGCACATGGATGAATCATTTATCTCTGCACAGGGTGAGACACTTCAGTTTTTTAATGAACAGTACTGTGGCAGAACTTGAGCTGTGTTTTTTTCCTTGGGAATTGCTGCTGCATATAAGATCAGCCAAGTAGGATGTAGCTGTACAAAAACAATTCACCCCTTGCTTTGCTGGGTACTGGAGGATGTCTCTGGGGTCACAGTGCAATGTGCCATGTGCATGCTGTTCATTTAGGATGTAACCTTATAGAGAACCATTCCCCCATGTCCCCTCACTTGGGGTCTCTGTCCCTTTTGGCACCTGGAGTCAATTCTTTACTATTCCTATATCTCCTACAAGCAGGATGTGTTGCCTTATAGTAGATAGATACCTGGAGCTTTAGATGTGTTTTATAATTCATGTATCTTGCTTAATGTATCATAATCATTTGGACTTTCTTGCCCATCTGATAAATGAGCTGTAGAATTGTATAATTCTTGGCTTACACCATAATTTGTGTTCTATTTGTGCCTTGGACCAAAGGGCAAGGCAAAAGCAGAGAGTGTCATCAGTGGTTTAAAATTATTGGACTTAAGTCAAACCCCCCGAAAGTTAATGCTCAGAATACTGGAACAGGAATGTGTTTGAGGATTTCAAATGCATAGGCTTGCAGCATGGCTAATTACCTTAAATTTCCTTTAAAATACCTTAAAATTCAGTTAACTATTACATGCAAATGACTGGGTCTTTTGTGCTATGTGCAGGTTTTTGTAGCACGAAAGAAATTGATTGCCCAAGTGGATTAATGCCTCTCACATGTGCAAGTCTTAGTTCAGGTCAAAAGTGAAATAAGCCATACGTGTTCAGAGCAGACATGTGCATACGTCACAAATGCTGCACAGCCTGGCCTGGTCTGAGAGTTAAGAGCTCCTTTTTTCTGTAGGAAGGATTCATGCTAAAATCCAAGTGTTTCATAAGCAATACAGATTTAGCTTCAATTGTTACAGTTTTAAAATTATTATTTGGATTAATCCCCAAATCACTTTTACTGGAAAATTTCAGTCAAACTTTTTTCCTTAAAAAAAACGAAAAATATAAATGTGTGTTACAATTTTGAAGTCGTATAGTCACAGGATTTGAAGGACTTGCATTGTCTGGCATTTTTCCAGCTAGTCCAGCTGTCTGCAGAGGAACTGAGTAGGCTGGCAAAGTGTGGTGTGAGCTCCTTTGTTAAATGCATCAGAGAGGGAGAAACAGGCAGTAGCTGTGGTGAGGGCTTTATTGTATGAGAACTTTCTGTCTTTTCATCTGGATCTCCTAAAATTCTCTGTTCTTCCAAGGCTTCCCTTTTTTTGTACCCGGTTTCCTGAGGATGTTCAGACTTGGCAAGCCTGGAGTTACTGCTCTGCTGTCTTCTCAGGAGCTGCTGGGAGAGCAGCATGAGATTCTGTTGCATTTTTCTCTGGTGTCTGTGCTGCCCCGAGATGTCCTGCAAAAATACGTGGCACAGCTTTGTCCTGAGGGTCTCCAGCTACAGGAATGGCCTCTGAGCATCCTCCTAGAAGGCAGGAGCAGCTTTCTCATCTTTCGGTCATAATGTGTGAGGGATAGGATTTCTGAGTCTTGTTATGGCCACTGGTGAATGTGGGGCTGGGGCTCTCAGGTGCTCATTTGACATGGCTTACTTGGAAGTAGGGATGAACAAATACAAAGATTAAAGCAAGCAGTGAGCTGCAGGTGTGGACACTTCAGCAAACACAGCCTAGAAAAATCAATTTTTCACAAATGAAAGAGGAGGGAAAAAATCAATAGGGAAAAGACTGTTATTTTCAATTTAAAGCTAGAGGATTTAGGTTTTGATCTCAGAGTTTATGCATTCCTGTTCTCATTCACATGTTGCAGGGCTCTGTTATTGGGAGAACTGTAGACTGTGTTGTATAGAGATCATTAAATATAAATGGTTGAAAGAATGTGAAATGCTCCCCATCCTTATTTATTTATTTACTTGTCTGCCTGCAGACACTTCTCCCACTGTAGTTAACTCTTGTGGATGCTACATCCCTCTGTGGAGTGTTGGAGTGCCTTGAGATTTCTGTGCTGTGAAGTCCACCAGCCTTTTCCTCCTGCATGTTTTGACAATATTTAAAGCACACAAATCAGACTGTAGTTATTGATCTGTGTTTGTTTCTTTTCAACAGACTGTGATTCCATCTGTCTACCTGATGGTGTGTGAGTGCCCCACAAAAACATAACCCATATTTTAAGTAGAAATACAGAACTTGACTTTGCAGTACAAGCTGCATGAGGTCTGGTAAACACAGTATGAGTGGACAGAACAAGGTGGAATGCAGAGGACCCTCTTGTCTCATCTTGGTTCAGCCTGCTGTAATGGCAGGGCAGAGTACCAGTTTTTGATGTTAAAAACAGAAGCAAATCAGTATTTTTGGCTGATTCCTAATTTCTAGATTCCACATTGCCAAATGTATGTCCATGATTGGTAACTGTGTGAGAGCTGTGTTACCTTGTAAATCCCCTTGTCTGGGAAGTAGAGGGCAAAAGCATGAAATCATTCTTCTGACTCCTTCTTTACTAAAGCTCTGCCTGCTTGGAAGCAGGTGCTTGCCAGGTTTTGGCTGCACTGACAACTCAGGAAAGCATGCAGAAGCAATCATTAGGAAGGTGGTGCCAAATTCATGAGTGATCTGCAGAACTACACATCTGTCACTGTTTTTAATCTATGGTAGCTACTTTTTCTAGAATATATTTTTTGACTTAGTTGGGATTATTTCTCTGCTGTGTGTAACTCTAGCTATGCCAGTGTAAAAGTCTTTTGGGAGAGGCACCCTCACCCACTACAGGCTTAGAGGTTCTATAAAGGTGGGTGGAAGAAATGTCTGTCCTGGCTTGCGTCAGCTAATTTCTTTGCCAAAGCAGTTTACTGCTTGAGTGCAAGAATACCAAGAACAGTTTTGCTGAGGACTGTAAGTGCATGTATATGTATATATTTGTATGTACTCATTCATGAAGATGTGCAGGTGGTTATGAAATACATCAGTAAGGGAAGGTGACCTAGGCTTATTTCATTTAACACCTGGTGGGGGTACAGTGCTCAGGTAAATGTATAGCCAGCACAGTGCTGTGGCCAAGGGAGAGCTAAAAAGCCGTTCTAGATCTTGTGTGGTCTGTGACAACCTCCAGAGATGCCTGTTCCAGTGTAAATTGCCTGTAGTGAGAGTCTGGGACACCTTGGGTCCCCATCTGATTCGCTGAGTAGATGCCTGACGTTGGGGGAAAAGAGACACAGACTATGATGGCAAAAGTAATGTAAAAGGTAGGAATTTTCAAATGGAATGAGGCAACTAAATGTGTCTCTGGCTTGCAATGGGATGTGTCTGAATGGCTGAGATGCTCCTGAAAATGCCCTTTAGGCTAATGTGGAAGGACTTTCAAACTAAACTATAAGAAGCATACAAATGGCAAACTAACTGCCACGTGAGACTACGTTCCCATATTCTAGGAGCTCCATGGAAACCTGATACCCCAGCCTCACCTCATCACAAGTTGCTGCATACTCAAGTGTTTAGGGTATTTGAGTGTGTTAGTGTTCCCTAACAAGAAATACTGGGTCTGAAGAGAGGGTACACTCTGGCTGGAACAGATGTGCCCGAGCCCTCTGGCACATTGTGTCACTGTGTGGAGAGTGGTGGGAAACCGCAGCTCAGTCCTGTGTTACTCTCCCTCCCTTCTTCGGCAGTTTCTTGAGGCTGTGCAGCGTTTTGTCCCTGCAACTTCTGATGTGAAGTGAACCTGGTGCATCTAATGAGGGAGAGTTGTTGAAGAAAATCCTTGCCAAGTGTTTAGGAAAGGTGGTGTTGCCATTCTGAATCTTTTTTTGGCTGGAACGGAATGAAGATATGAGAGGCAAACAGGGATGAAGAAAAGAGAATAATTTATGTTGGAAAAGATCTTTAAGATCATTGAGTCAAACTGTTACTCCTCATGAATACTCAGACTAACATTTTTAGGGAATTCTTATAGTTATTATGTGTATGCATCTGGTGGGAAAACAGCCAAAGAAGCTGGAAGAAAACAAGATGTTTACTAACCGGAGAGCAGAAAATACGGAAGTGTGCTGGACCTAGAGTGCTGCTCCACTTCTAGGTGAGGGTAATGGTGGAGGGAGTAAAACCAGCTCAAGGCTTTAAAAGCAGTCATCAGCTTTAGTTTGCTACTCGCCAGTAAGGGTTGGAAAAAGCAGGAACTTCTCTAGGATAGTACAGATCTGTTTTGCTGTGGGGTTTTATCCCTTCAACTGAGGTTGCTGTAGTAGCCAGCGATGGGAAGTACTTTAAGGAACTGTTCTTCAAGTAAAGCAGCAACCTGTATGGAGAGAGGACTCCCATGCTCCTGCAGAGCTGGAGCATGAGTATAGTAGATGTTGTTTTCTCTTTGTGTCTTGCTACTGGTTTGCTAAAACTCAGAATAGCCAGAAATACTGGTATAATGAAAGTATTTCTGCCTTTCTATCACCATTTTAATATGCTTGTAAATACAGGACATTGTCAGATATGTGTATTGTAGAGCACAAACATTACAGCTGTGTAACTTGATATTCTGCACTTTTCTGAATTTTTTGTCTTCTAATTTCTTTGAATGCATTTGTTATCTCTGTGTCTGGATCATCTTCATACTAGTGTCTTATATTTGTCTGACAGTTCCTTTTTATGGTTCACTCGCTCACCTTTTTGTGTCTCATTTCATTCTAGTCTCTTGCTCATGAGTATGCATATGCAAGATGCTCTTGCTATTTAAAAACTTGTAAAATCAATAGATACAGCTTGTCTCAATGACTTCATTTTACTTCCTGATAGTGGCTAACTCACTCAATTTTCTGATCCAACAATTTCTATATAAGCAGAAGCAGGGGAAAAAAAACCTCCACTACACTTAATAAAACAACAGCAATTGAAAGGACTTTTTTTCCATGAGAGGAGTATTCTGAAGATTATTAATGTACTTTATAATTTTCCATACTGAAAGAGCAATTGAAGTGTACACCATTTCTTTTATATTTTATCTCTCCATCTCGTAGCCTGTTTTTCTTCTTTTGCCCATCATGTTTTACATTGTATATTCTGTTCTTGTCCTCATGTTTATCCATCTAGTGCTCTTCTCCCTTCCTTTGTCCATAATTTTTCTTTTTAGAGAGGAGGTTATACTGCTGCTGTTCTTCCTGTCCCTAAAGGTAACTGCTCCTGCTTGCCATCTCCCTCTCTTTGTTTTCCTCTGTTAGTGAAAGACTTGGAGGACACTCCTCTGCTCTTGTGCAGCTGCGTTCTTTGTTGCATGGCTGATGTGCTTGGTCTGTTCATCTTGTTCCTGCAGGGTAAAAGTTTGTGAGTGCCTAAATTCGATTGAAAAATTAGCGTATGCTTATGTACTGATGAAACTACTGCACCAGTGAGTGTTCTAGGAGCTTCAGAGAAGAATCTGTTCTAATAACAGAGCAAGGCAACTTGATGTTCACCAGGGAGGGTCATCCAAGGTATGCATGAGGCTGGACCTCAGTGAAGGATTTAGCAACTTTCTCCAGCAAATATCCAAATGAATGAAACAGGATTGGGAAGGTGGCTCTGCCTTTGCTGTACACCTGGTTGTGCTGTCCCATGCTTCTCAGTGCCTTCTAGAAGAGTGACTCTGTTTTTCCTGGCTGGGAGAAGCTGGCATGGATTTTGACCCTCCTGACCCAATAGGAGCCCCTTAGCCTGCTCTGCAGCTTCTGATGGGTGTATAGAGTGATGCTGACCCCCTGTTACTGCTGCCCTGTCTTAGCCTAGAAGAATGGAACATTGTCCGCTCTTCTCAAGTGAATAATATTTGTTCTTTGGTTGTGGGAACCACCTAACTGGTACCTTGTGCAGAGGATTTGGGTTCAAGATCAGCCTCTTTTTGGTACATTAGAAGTTTGCTAATTCTGGTCAGCTCTTAAAAGTGTGGGTGGAGGTTTTGATCCTGCTTTTCTCTTACCATTCACAAAATCCTCATCATGGGCTTTGGGTGCCAGAGCCTGAGGACTGGGTGCCTGTGAGCTTGGAGCTGCAGTGGGGGATTGTGGACACTGCTGTGTATTCAATCTGATCTTCAGCTCTGTTTGTGGGTGCCAAATAATTCCACAAAATGAGGAAGTTCCTTTAGTCTTGCCTTCTAAGCATCATAGTTTATGGGATCTTTTTGTTTGCGGTTCTGATACTAGAAGGTAGTTGGGGTTATGAATAGGTAGCTAGTGGTGAAAAATCATTGGGACAAAGTCAAAATGAAGCAGTTTGGTCTGTAGTTTGAAGAATACTTCATTGCAGGAAATCATATAAAAGAAAGGAAAAAGCTTTTAAAGTGAAGGCTGAGATAAGCACTATCAGTGAAAGTACTTTAAAAATGTTGTAGCTTGCAGTCATAAAGATAGGACATGTATGGAAGCAATTGTAGATAATGGTTTACCTTGAACTGTCCATTTCTTTTTATATTGTTACCATAAAAGTTTTTGATAATTTTAAGTAGCTGAAACCCCCTATTTCTTTTACCATCTCAAGTTAAATATGTCTGCTGGAATTGTTGGAAATGTCTTCAGGGACTGATAATTCTCAGCTGTAAAAATGTGTTCTGAGCAGAAACTTAGCATAGGATAACTTAACAGAAATATTCACGTCAGGTATATATTACAGTCTGCCTGAAGAAAACAACAGGACTGGGGGAAGATCCATTGTACTGTACTGCAAGGGAGTCCTCTATGTAATGGAAATGATGTATTGTCCAGAAAAGGAAGCTAGTGGTCTGGACATGAGTGGAGTTAAGGTGTTGCTCAGTAGTACAGGTAGCTTTGAATTACCTTGAAGGGATCAGCTTCCTTAAAGAAAAAGGAAATGAAAATCTCTGTAGAGACTATGCCGAGCTATTCCTAGATGTATGTAGGAGTATGTGCTCTCCATTGGCTTAGCAGGTGGGTCCAGAATACTGGTTCTCTTTTGCTGGCAAATCTTGGAGGTTTGATTCTAATTTTATTTTGTTTTCCTCAGCAAATAAAAATGTAACTGAAATATAACTTCTGTGCTGCCTGCTGTCAGAGGCCATGCATGTATAGATTGGAACGTTCACTTGTATGGAAGCCAGGTGAAAGTCATCACAGCATATTCCACCTGGTCTCTGATTATCTGGTCTTTGTTAAAGTGCCTGTTGGCATTGTATCTGACAGATAAATAGCACTCGTGGGTTAATTCAGATTGCTTCTGAGTATATCTGTAAAGTAAAGAGAGTGTTTTAAGAAATAAAAATACTTCTGTGGCCCCTTCATATCCTCTTTTTTTAAGAGTTCTATTTATGTTTCACTTACTGTTTTGGGAGTACAGTTACATTAAAGATTGAACCCAGTGAAGTTTAATGAGAAAATGTATAGATATCTCTGTCAACAGTAGACGAGTCCTGAGACAATTTCAGAATTACAGGAAGAATGAAATGTTTGCAGAGCCAGAGGACATCATTCTGCCAGCTCTTGCTGCTGAATTCTTGACGTCTCTATCTTGATACACCAATCTAAAGTGCTGTCTTACATAATTTAACAAATTCATGCCACTAATGAAGAATGGGAAAAGTTCTGGGAAGTTTTTCAGTTCTGGAGTAGAAGCAGCTTGCATGTTCTCTGATTTGTCCGCCAGTTGTGGGTTTGATGAGGCTCTAACCAAACCCTGCACCTTGCTGTGCTGGAAGCAGCGGTCTCCATCTGTGCTTCTCCTGCTATTCGTCTTCCCTTCTCTGTGTTGGTTCCAGCAGTGATTTGGCCTTTGGGCAAGCAGAGTTCACTAATCTGGCTGAAAACCAGTTATTTTTAAAAGTCAGTTGTAGATTTGCCCATTTGGTGACCTTAGTTCTCCAAAGCATTCAGTTCAACATCAGAGGTGGAGAACTCTTGTGAGCCAAGAGTCAGTAATGTCAGCTGAAAGTGGGGGCAAGGATGGGAAAGAAGGAGCTAGGGGCAGCATTGCTTTTAGATGTGTCCCTCTGTTTTGATGAATCGTGCCCTCACCAAGAACATGACTGTCTTCTGGTAGAGTTGCTGCGCTGTTTTACAGCTGAGGAAGCTGTGGCTGGGGTGGACAAAGGTGATAAAGCATGAAAAACATTGCTGGAGTTGGGGACTACCTTGTGCTCTCTCTGCCACCTCACACAATGGAGGCAATGTTTTTATGTGTGGATGAAGGAAACACTAGGCCTGTAGCATTACTGATACATTATCTTGAAGGATTAGTTACAAATTTCTGATACTAAAAATTGGAACTGACCAATGTGGGGTTTTTTCCCCTGCCTTGGTTTATATTTATGCAGTTGTAATAATTGTCATAAATGTTTTTTTTCCTCTGATTTTCAGTGAGAGCTAGTATATAAAACTGTGTTTGCCATACTTCCCTAAATGCTTTTATTACTCACCAATATAATAATTAACTTAAATCACCTGTGTTTTCCTCTTCAAAATCCATGAGGGTGAAACTGGCTTTGTGTTTCATGGATAGTAGTAGGACAGTAAATGTGTCAATTAACGGGTTTTTAAAAGGTCTTAGGCAACATGTATGTATCCTCCTGCCTTCCATCCGTCCCCTGGAAAATATGGGTTAAAAGTTAAAACAGCTAAGACTTGTGACTATATTTTGAGAAAGAAAATTCTTGCCTTTTGTGGTTTGGTTGTGTTTTTTTCTTTCTTGGTGGTATAGGGTTTTTGGGTTGTTTTTCCTCTTTTGTCTCCAGAGCTATATATTTTTGTTAGCATATGATTTGTTCATGTAAAAAATGTGGTGTTTCTCTTTGAAATTACTGTTGCAATGCACAGATGGTAATGGGACGGAGAGTTGGATATTTAGTGTCAGCTCTGGGGTTTGTTGGTTTGTTTTTCTAAATTTTTTTATTTTGCACTGAGTATTGC
Organism: Melospiza georgiana; assembly: GCF_028018845.1. Taxonomy (NCBI): domain Eukaryota; kingdom Metazoa; phylum Chordata; class Aves; order Passeriformes; family Passerellidae; genus Melospiza; species Melospiza georgiana. The sequence continues at coordinate 42,120,707 of NC_080431.1, forward strand.
TGCCAGTTTCTTGGTTGCTGCTTGCTTGTGCAGAAATGCTGAATGCTGATTACCCCTGGTGTGGTGATGCACAGATAGGAAGGTATGATTGCTTGCCCTTGGGCACCTGATGGTGTAGTCTGTGGAGAGCCATGCTGGTGAGCATTCGTTGCTGGGGGCAGTGGCTGCTCTGGAGAGATGCCCAAAGGTGCTGTGCCTGTAGTGAGCTGGACCAAGTCAGAGCTGCTTTGCTCTCTTTGAGATATTTCCCAAGGATAGGTTTGTCCCACGACCCGAAACCAAGCATGACCTTCATGATTTATGGTTGAAATGCAAGCAGAATTTTCCACAGTCTGCTTTGTGTTCCTTCTTACTGTTTCTATATGGAATCAGTTTTACCACTGGAAAAAAAATTTAAAAATTACTGATGTTGCTGAAAACCACACTTTCAATGTGGAGTTGTTAAGTATTTTGAAATTGACATACAATCTGGACACAGTTATCTTTCTAGAAGGGAGAAATAATATCATCTGAGGCTGTACCACTTTTGAAGTGAAAAGGGAACTGAACTTGTTCTCTCAGTGCTGTGTGGAGTCTAACTTTAGCATCAAAGTATAATAATAGTTGTGGATTCCATATGTAATTCTGCTGATGCAATCTGTGGAGTCCTGGGTGATTAATATCATGTATGTGTCCTGGTGCTCTGTTCACAGATGATGGGAAACTACAGAAATCTGTTGTTCCTTCTGTTTTGTCCTGTGATCTGTATTCTTTGTACATAAAAATCTGAAACTTTAGATTTCCTTTTGGCATATATTTTATGTCTCAGATGGATTATACGTGCTTACATAAACGTATCACGTGTGCATAATAGAAAACAATCCAAACTGGTGGAATTATTATTTGGTTTTACATCTTGAAAGTTTACAAAGTCTTTGACAGAGCAGTTGATTTGAGCTACTGAAGTCCCTTAGATGTAGTCTAATAGTGTGTACTGTGGTGGCATGTGATTTAGCACTGAAGTAATGCAGGTCTTTATTTTCAGCTGAAAACATTCTGTCAGTTTTCTGCTGTCTGTATGAGCTGTGGCTATAGCTCCTGTTACACTAGTCGGCATCACGAATATAGGAAAACTGTGGCACAGGAACTGATTTAAAACACAGTTTGTATTATGAGAAAGCTGAAATGTCAGTGAGATAAATAAACAATAAACACTGAGAATTAACTATATGATTTGTATTTTGGTGGTATAGTACTTAAATATGAAGCTGCTGTGTTTTTTTACCTCTTCAGAACCATGAGTATTTGGAGGCTTCAAGATATGTTAGCAAATACATATAAATAGACAATAAATATTTTTATATACACACTTATCTGCGTATTTATGATTAGGTGTTCTGAAGAAAAATCGCATTTTTTTAGCAGTTTAGAGGGAAAACATGTAGGGGGATAGAATGTAAGTAAATAAAGGAAGTATAGAATGTAATCTTACCCCCTAAAGAGTTGCAGCTGAGGTAATTACTAAGGCTTTGGAGTAAGCCTGATGTTAACCGGCCACACCTGTAGCCAATCAGAAGAGTGTTATAAAAGAGTGGATTGGTTGGCTGTAGGGGACCTGGAGTCAGTTGGTTACTGTGAGAATAATGAAGAGTCAGTGCCTAGAGGAGCTGCCTACGAGAAACATCAAGAAGGTATGAAACTCTAGCAATATGGAACCTTTGTAATGTAATGACAATAGAACTCTTGCACTATAATGACAACAAATGGTGACCCTGACATGATTCAGGATTCTGGAGGAAAGGACTCGACTGTATGACCCCGTGGATTTGGGATGACCCTGTGAATTTGGGACTAAACTATATTACACTGTGGTTTATGGGGAAACAGGACTCGACTATATGACGCTATGGGTTTGGGGAAACAGGATTCGACTATATAACCCTGTGGATTTGGGAAAAAGGACTTGAATACTAAAGTCTTGATAAAATATATCAGTTGTAGCTATTAATGTTTGTTAAATATGAGTATAAAAGATCTTGAAGATAGTACTTTGTAGACAGAGAAAAGCTGCAACAGTGAATTAATATTAGAAATATATATATTTGTACTATTATATGTTTTTTGAACATTTGTATAGCTCTTAGTTCTAAATGAAATGTATGAATGTGTGATAATGTTAATTTATTTGAATATGTCCTTCTAGAAATGCTGCAACTCCTTAATTAAAAGAAAAAGGGGGAATAGAATGTAAGTAAATAAAGGTAGCATAGAATGTAATCTTACCCTCTAAAGAGTTGCAGCTGAGCTAATTACTAAGGATTGGGAGCAGGCCTGATGTTAACAGGCCACACCTGTAGCCAATCAGAAGAGTGTTATAAAAGAGTGGATTTGTTGGTTGAGGGGAAGTGGAGTCAGTTGGTTACTGTGAGGACAAGGAAGAGTCGGTGCCTAGAGGAGCTGCCTACGAGAAACAGCAAGGAGGTACGAAACTCTAGCAGTATGGAACCCTTGCAATGTAAGGACAATAGAACTCTTGCACTGTAATGACCACAAAAGCAGAAATTGGAGGGTTTTTTTCATTCCAAATGTACTAATGCTAAAACTTGTGTGAAGCTGCCCTGAACTTTGGGTCTTAAAAATTTGTGTCGCTGGGATGGAATTTTTTATACTCTCAAAAACTGTATTGTCAAAGTCTTAATGCTTGGAGAAACCTAATATACACGGCGGGGGTGGGGGGGGAAAACCTCTGAATGACAGACTGACATAGGTTGCAAGGTGTGTCTGTAGACCATTCATTTGGTCTAGTCCCTGCACAAAGCAGAGCCAAGTTCATTGAGGTTGCTCCACTCCTTGGGTAGTCAAGTGTTGAGTATCTCCACGGATGAAGATTCAGTGACCTTTTAGTCAATCTGTTGTGTTTTTGATAACCCTTATCATAAAAAATTCATTTTCTAATTTCCTTAATTGAAATTCCACTTGCTGCAATTGTGGCCTTTACCTTGGGTTGTGTTCCTGCCTGCTTCAGAGAGTTGGACTCCTCTGTTGCCTCTGCAGCATATTAAGTAATTGCAGAGACTGCTGAGTTCCCCACCAGTTCTTCCTGAGGCTCAACAGCTCCCACTCTTACAGCTCTCTTTTTGGCCCATAAGTACTGCCATCTATTTCAGGTTGGTCCCTGTCCGGGATGCTGCTGTGTTCATGTTGGTCTTCTACTGGGAAGCTCAGTACTGGACTCAGGACTCCAACTGCCTCACCAGAGCAGAGGAGAAGGATCATCTCCCTCAATTTGCTGATGATGCTCTTCCTAATGTATTCCATGAGGCTGTTGACCTTCTTTTCCAAGAAGGCCCATTTCTGGCTCATGGTGAAGTTTTCATCCACTGGGACCCCAGCTCCTTTTCTGCCAAGTTGCTTGTTGGCCCCCAGCATGTATTGGTGCTTGGACTTATTCTTCCCTAGGTGCAGGATCTGCCATTTGCCTTTGCTGAATTTCACAATATTCCTGACAAAACACTCCTCGAACTTGCTGAGATCACTTTGAATGGCAGTGCTGCCCTTGAGTGTGTTCTGCCTCCCCAAATTTTGTCACCTACAAACCTGCTGAAACTTCGTCCTGTCATACCAGTTCTAATGAAGCTGTTGTACAGTTGGCACCTAGAAATTGGCTGCTAGTGGAACTTGGAGTAGCTGGTGAATACATCATGAGGCCAAGTGATCTAGCTGTGCTGTGTAGTCCATTAATTGGAGACGAAAGGCAATTTATCTGCTGTACGTGAGAAATCATAGTGGGTTTTTTGCTTTGCTCTAGATAGCAATTTTAACCCTTCCTCTTCTAGACTGCTTATCTATTATCTCGTTTTTCTGGTTTTACATGAAAATTTCTGTCTTGGCCATGCTTCTCCCTTGCACCTCTCCCTGCACCCTGTTTGCAGCTTTGGAGGCAGGGTTTCCTGTTGGCGTGTGAAACAAAACACTTAGGCTCAGGCTTGTTCACACAGGAAGGAATCGCTAAAAATGACAACTGGGGCACTGGAGTGTGAGCAAGACAGCAAAAATTTACAGATACACCTGTTTCAAAGGCAGTAGGAGGGCAGTCACAAAAGAGCAGTCAGTTGCTGGACTCACCTGCTACTTTCCTGAAAAAACTCATAAAAATACTAGACTTCCACAGAGAAATTACAAAGCAAAATAAATTTAAATTGTATTTTTCCCATTAGTTATATTTTGCATATCTGTTTAATATTTATAAAGAAATTTTGTGTAGAACTCTAGTTTTACACTTCAGGGTTTGAATTTTCTTGTGTGCTGGCAGTAAGCTTGGTGGTCTTCCCTAAGATGAATATGCCTATGCTTCCATTTCTGAGGAGTGGAGAAAGTGCAGATGAAGTAGACTGAGTTCCAGCAAACGTATTTGTTTTCCTTCTCTACTTCTCATCTGCTTTTGAGTAATTTTCCCCCCCTTCTTGCTATTTTCTTTCCATTCCTGTTAGTCTGGCCTTGTCTTTCACAAGTGTGTATTGATGCTTGTTACTGCTCTTAACAGCATTGTCTCTTGTGACTGTAACATATAAGAGAAGACAATTAAAAGTTATATAATTGGTCTGTACCAGTGAAAGCTTACAATAATGGATTTACTAATACCCTTTTCAATCAGTGCATCCCCTATGCCACAGTACAGCAGTGAATCATTCTGATCATTACTTACCTAAATATCTGTATAGCCAAATCTATATTAACATTGTATGATCAAATTATAGTAATATTAAATAAATTAGCTTGTCAGGTCTTGTTATGCAATATGAAAAAAATCCTGGTATTATTTGTGGTGACTCTCGGGCTGTGGCTTATTAGATATAACCAAATCCCAAGAGACCAGAGGTATTTAGAAGTGTCTAGATACAACTTCTAGACTTGTTACCTTGTGGTTACCTTGAGAGTGTTGAAATTTTCTTGTGTCTTTTTACTGTACTAAAAAGATTTTTATTGTAGTTGTGAAAACAGTGTTGAGCACATTTACTACTGTTCATTGCTAACATGCAGAGTTGCGTGTAGATTTATGGTCACAAATTTATGTTTGTCTTTTTGTACCTTGAGATGCATTGAAGTTAAAACACAAACTGAAACATGGACCAAGTACTGACTCTTATTTCACTAGGGATCACAACCAATTAGATCATCAGCTTCACAGACTTTGTAATGACCTAGATGTGCCAGTATTAGAGTGCAGTGGTATCTTGAAACTTCATCTAACTAGGGTTAGCAATAGCCTTGCCTCTCTGGGAAAATAAATTTAGCCAGGGGAACATGGACTTCTGCATGAAGGAACTGCCTTTTGTTTTTGGAGGGGAGTGGATCACAAAGCTTGTATATGAAATCATTTTTAAACAAGCTGGGGGAATGATTGGGATTGTGTATGCATATTTTTTTTTCTTTTCAATTTAAAGGAGTACTCTATCTCATGCTGAGGAATGAAAACACATTGTTCTTACATTCCCTCTTGTTCAGGACAACTAAAACTATCATAGAAGTTCATATTGCTTTCTGTCTTCAAATAATTTTGCAGACATAATCTATGATAGTTGATTTGGAAAACATCCTTAAAAGACATAATTAGTCATATTTTGTGGGCGGATTTGATCCTAATTTTGTGTTGAAAAATGTTTACTTCATAGATGTCTTTAGGAGCAATTGAAGTAAATATCAGAGCTCTGGCAAGCTCCCAGCTCCATATCCTGAGTATTGTTCAATTTATGGTCCTAGTGGTATGCTAAAGCAGATGTTCTGTCTTTAGAATGAATCAGGATGCAATCTTGGTGCTGCAGGCAGTTTTTCTTCACAGGTCCAGTCATTCTTTTCCTGAAGTTTATCTATAATAGATATAATTAAGATGGAATGATATTTTGAGGTAATCACAGTGGTGCGAATTGCTGGGGAGAGACTGGATGATCTTTTGAGGTTTCCTTTCTCCTAGTTTTTACAATTTGTGTGAGTTTTCAATTGATGGCTCTTTAGGTGGCAACAGAGAGAATGGAATTGTGAAAGCAGCAGAGGGCCAGGTGATGAGGATACTGATCTGGCTTACTGCTGGCAGGAGTGGAGGAAAAAGTCAGATACTGTTTTAGCTATGCAACCCCTTCCTGTTCAGTTCTTTCAGTTTGGGAACAGCTTGGAAAATGCCGTGGTCTTGTGGGGCCTTGCCTCCAGAGTGGTGACAGCTTCAGCTCAAGCTAATGTGGACCAGCTGCTTGAAGTTTAATGTTTGCTTAATATGGTGTAAATGCCCCTCACTTATGTGGAAGGGGTGTTTGTCTTGGTCTAGCCTGGGAGATGACTTGGGCAGGAAGCTGAGTCCTGGAGCAGTAGAACTCAACACAGCTGCATCTTTTCCTTGTTGCCCTCCTCAAGAGAAGGCATGTTACCACTATCGACTAAGTCTTCTGTCTTGAGAATTTATTCTCCTTCTCAGTCCAGAGACAGTGACAGTCTGGGCATGCTGGGTGCAGGGTATGGAAAAGCTCGTAAGACAGAGCAGGTGCTGTGGTTGCCCTTTCTGGAATGCTGGTCCTCAGGAAGCTTCTCAAGAGACTTCTGCATCCCTGAAACAGTGTAGAGATGTTTGTTTTGAGGGCATTTGCAGGATAGTAGGAAGACATTTGTGAATGTCATCCCTGGATATTAATACAAATATGCATATTTAGATAATATGCTCCTCCTGAACTCACTCAATAGCGTGTTTCCTTGTGGGCTTTTTTCAAATGCAGATAAGAAAAACAGCAATAAAGAAAATGTGGCATTATTTCTTTAAGTACATGTTTGAAAGAGCTTACTTTTATTTGCTGACATACTGCAGGTTAAGATGTTTCCAGTTAAGCTTGTGGCTTTTTGGTGAATTTGCTTATTAGGAAGCCAGACCTCTCTGCTTTTCATTTTGAAATGGTGCTGGCTTGTTCTAATCCTTCTCCGCTTGTCAAAGGCCTTTAAACTCCTGGCCCTAGTCCATGAGATTTTTTTTCCCATAAAAGAGGATAACTTAACCATATTTGATGCCCTTAAGATTAGGGGCTTGTCGAGATTTGGTGACTGCTTGACACTTGTATTTTAGCGTGCCTGCTGTGCACAGCAGGACATGGAAGCAGAGGGGAGGGGGGTCACCGGACTGATCTCATGTTCTTGTCACTTGGTCAGTTGATAAAGGAAAGAGAGATGAGAAAAGTGGGCTCTCTCCATGTATCAGGTTGGAAAAGCAAAATAATCTGACTAATGCATGAATGGGATTAAGACTAAAAGTGATGGAGCTGGTGAAAATGTCACTTAAATGTAAGAAGCCCTATTAACCCTCCCAGCTGTAAGCCTTTGGTTTGGTACCATGGCCTGATGGGCCAAGGAGGAATAGTAAATCTGTGTGTGCTGAATATGGCCCTGTTGGAAGCAGTTTGAATTTTAACCCTTATGTGCATTCCCTGTGTGGATTTGTATAAATATCTGCAGGCATTTTTAAATAATTTTTTTTTTAAGCTAAGCTGTGAAGGGTCTAGTAGAGCAGACATTGTTTTCACCTCCATATTTTCTCCCATATCAACTTCAGGGCTATAACACTGATTTTTGTTCTGTTCTTTTTAAACTGTAAATGCACACTTAGGGGACTCTTATTTTCAGTGGTTTACTTTTTTATTATCTCTAAAACTTGGTCTGTGTAAAAAAAAACATATAATTTTTATTTTTATTGACTTATATTACTTTTTCCCATATATATTGAAATTGGTTTGATTTCCTTTTCCTCCCCAAGAGGCTAATCTTTATTTTGTTTTTCTAATCTTTAATTCATTGTCTTATGAAAATCATCAAGATCATCAAGTTACAACCTGCTTCATATTATAAGTCTGAATTACAGTTAATTAAAAATAGATATTTGTAATGGGTATTTTAACAGAATCTTAATTGTGATAATGCTACAGGATGCAACTCGGTAGGGGTTATCATTAGGATGATGACACTTGCCACTTGTGGGAACGTTAAGTTGTTTGCAGTATTCCTTATGTTTATTACAAAGACTGTTTCAGCTACCTCTGCTTTTAATAAATCTGTTTTCAGAACATCTTAGTATTCCAACATGCAGTGAAATCTGCTGTTTGCTTCTGGACCACTGTCAGGGTTTTGATTGTGTCTGGTGGTGTTATTAACTGAAGTTTGCTCCTGTGGTGATGCTCTCATAATTGCTTTGTCTTTGGTAACAAAACCTCTCCAGTAGGGAGAGCATTGTGTGAGACAAGTTGTGATCCATGGTGTCTTGGAGTAGGTAGTATTGCCTTCTTTTCTGCTAGCAGTGAATTCAGGATATTGAAAACTCAGAAGGTGGAGAACGGGGAATATTTGTACCTAATGAATAATCAGGAGCACAACTTAGGATAAGGAGAAATAATTAGCTTTTGTATTAAAAAAGAAACCCAACCTTGAAATCGTTCATAGTAATGGATTAAACAGCAGGATGGAGTCAGGATTTTGCTTTCTAGTGGGAATAAAGCCACTTACAGCAATACTGAGAGGGTTGTTGTTGGATTAGTGCCACTGGATGAGTGATCTGCCCAAGACTGAAACTCAGGGAAGAGAGTGAAGGGAGAGCTGTGGTAAGAGTAGTGATGAGGGTAGGTGGGACAAGTCACAGAGGAGTGTTGGGCTCACAAATTCTACATCACCTTGTTTTGGACTATAATTTTAAATTCTCTTGAAGCCACTGAATGTCAGGTAGTGGAACATGAGACTGCTTACTCCATGGGATGAGAACAGGGTGGTCTGGTTAGCAGGCTCACATGGCTCAGCTGTGAGCTGTGAAGGTGCCAGTTATGGCACTGATGGTGGGGTGTGCGCAGGGGCAGCTGCCTCTGAGCTGCAGAAGCTGCCAACTCACCGACCAGGAGCCTATCCTGGAAGCAAGGGAAGGTGGAAAGGGATGTCCACTGGTTGAGAGGGGAGCGTTTCCCTCCTGGGCAAGGACCCTGTGTCTCAAGGGTGGCTGAAGGGTTCTTGAACCTGAGAAAGATGGGAGCATCCTTAAGGCTTGAGATGGACAACTGTGGTGTTCCTGTGTTAGAGTAACGTGGAAAGAAGAAGCTGTGTCACCTACTTGGTAGAAAAGGCATGGTAAACTACACCATACTGATGGTAGATGATGGGCAACTGTTTGGTAAAATAGCAGAAGTTGTGTTGGCTATCTCTTAATCAAATTACAGAAATATTTTTCAATAGTTGATCTAATTTAGGAGTTTCCTCAAAATTGCAGAATACCAGATATATGTGTTTCTGGCAATAAGCTGAGGATAGGTTAACCCCAATCCATCTTCAGCTAATGTGTCTCCTATTGCCAGTTGAACTGCTTTAAGCATTTGAAGTCATGTATCATGTCAGGTGTTACCTGCAAATCAAAAAAGTAATCAAAGGAAACTGGTAAAAAAACAAAAGCTTTGACTGTCAAGGAGTTGTTGAATTTAATCCTTGGGGAAGTGGTGAGTCAATTTGTTCATGTAATCCATGGTGTTCTGAGTCACGATAGTTTGTGGGGGTTATGGATCATGTAGGTTAGGAAAGAACAGTTTTTTGGGTGTCTCAGATAGAAGGCATGTTTAATTCTAAACAGCATCTATATCATCACACTGTTTTTGTTACACCTGGAGTATTGAGGGGGAAGAAAAAAATGTTTCTCCTCAGTGGTATTGCCTCTGGTTTTCATGTCTCTTGTGATTATGTTTGTTAATATATTTGTTGCATTCTCTTCCCTGAAAGATAATTAAATACAGTGAGTCTGCTTTCTACTATGGGAGTGATAATATTGGGAGCATAAACTTGGAGGTGACTTGTTACACTAACATAGAATACGGGATCAGCAGTCTGGCCAAGTTCATGAAAAACTTTGGTTTTACAATTGTATGTTTCCCCATAAAATACAGGATTTTTGCATTGCAGTGTTTTTGTCTCTCATTTACTAAATCAGGCAACGTGACTTTCTTACCATTCTCATTTTCTAATTTTTGTAATAGTTTTTTATGGTGATGTCTGTACAACTGATGAGCTTTGGTATACAGGAAACTTAGCATGGCTGGTGTCACCAGTTCCTGCTTTACAGTAATATTTAACCAGATTAAGTTACTTTTCTGTTTTTCCTTTTTTCTTCTCTAAGCTCTTGTAGAAATGGCATTCTTTTCCAGGTCCTTGTGGCTCCATTGAAATGGTCTCTTCTTAAGTATTAAAATTTAGAGTGTTTGATCAGGAAAACAAAGGAACCTAAGACTGGTTTAAAAAAACAAAGCTATTAAAACTTACAGTACCCTTCACTTTGCAGACAACATGTATTTAAAATGATTTTTGGTCAAGAGCAGTTGCTGGACTGGCTGCAGTGCCAGTGGCTCAGGCCCTTTCACTGCCCCTTTCTGTCCTTAGCTGCAGAGCCATGAAGGACAGCTAGCACAGGTGTAGTCTGTCCATCAGTAGGTGAGATGAACCTGCCACTTGCCAAGAACTTTATCTGCTAAAGTTGCTGTTGAGGTTATGGTTTCTGGGCTGTGAATGTGAACAATTGCCAAGCTATGATTAAGGGGGGGTTGTTTGCCTGTGCTGGTCTGCAGAATGAAATGTCACTGGCTTGCTGCATGCAGATGGTGAGTCCTGCAGGCTGCTGCAGTCATCTCGGTAGGAGACTGGAAAGTACAAATTACCTTTGGAAATCAGGCTACTTTTGGATTTTGGATTTAAGTATGTAGTCAGATTTGCAGATTAATGTCCCCCTGGAATACTGCATGAAATTATTTCCCAAACTTCCCCTTTTCCAAAGGAGAGAAGCAAATATATTTCTGTCTAAGCAAGAACAGGAAAATAATCAGAGCATCTGTGTGTCCTGTCAAAATTGAGGGCTTTTGGAACAAGGAGGAAAATGATGAGGCCTAGGGAGGCTGATGGAATATGACCAGGTGTATATTGGGTGGATCTCCAGACACATGTGCCATTTCCTAAGGTTAATGTGATCGTTTTTGCTGAGGTTTACCATGTATTGGGAAGCTTGAAAAGCTGGGGAGAGTCTACAGTGGAAATTCTCTAGGAACAGTACAAAGATAAATTTTATTCTCCTCATTCCTTCTGAAGGCGTCAAGAGCATGAGTATGCTTCAGTGATTTCCTCTGGATTTCAAATTGCTACTAAAAGATTTGTAACTGCTGAATCTGGTAGTGAAGCTATTTCAAGCTGGTCAGTGCCTGATGGGAATGTTGTACTGACAGATTTTGGGATTTCTCCCTTTTTGGAACCTTTTGCCTCCAATATGCTGAGAGATGCTTATTAGTAATAATGCCAGTCTGCACTTCCGAGGAACGGCAGGCTAGGAGAAAAGACATTAAAAATTATTAATTGAAACACTTGTGGTCAATTGATCAATTTTAAGGAGTGTACTTTCCTATTAAAATAGACACTCATCACCCACATTTGTAGGATGCCGGCCAAATAGGCTCCTTAAATTGATTAATAGCATCACTGGTGTCATGTAGTGCCCCTCATTTAGAGCCTGATTATGTAACTACCCAGGCACATAGATAGATACAATGCTGTAGATACCATGCTGTTTTCTTGGAAAAAAAAAAAAAAAACATTTATTGATATATTTCTAATGGAAAGCAAAAGAAGGGGCTCAAGTTGTCAAAAATCCGGTGCTGGAATTTGTTGTGTGAAGGCAGGAATAGGACCTGAGTATTATGACCTACTATGTAGAGCAGGATGCATCCAGCTTATAACTTTATTTCTTAGAAACATAGCTGAGCCTGGAAGTTGGGTTTCTTCAGTGTGTATCACAAGTTGGAATAGCATGTGCTGGGTTTTCTTTGCTCTTTTTTCCCAGCTTTAGGGTAAATTGTGGAAGCCTGTCCTTAGATGCTGTGGCTGTAGTTAGAGAGGTCAAGACCACCTCATACCTATTGCCACCTCTGCTTTGGAGGATCAAAATAGATTTGTTAAGGCAGTTTGGGTTTTTGCTAACTTATCTTGCATTTATTGACACAGTGAGGTAGAAGTTGAATATGTGGGTGCTTCTGAAGTGGTGACCATCTCCAGGCTGGGGCTTGGTGGGACGAGGTGTTGACTCTTGCTGCCTGTGCAGGCATCAGCAATATCCACACTGATTTTACTACCAACTTCTGGTGATGTATAAACTTGAAGCTTGTTCACATTTTTTTCTATTGCTTGTGGGAACAATTTTGTTCCCTCATTTAAAGGAATTTTAATGGGCACAACTTCTCTGTTTTTGCTTATTCTTTAGGTGTCTTTGCTGTGAAAATTGGCTCAGAGTGCTTGACACTGTGGTGGAGAGCTGCACAGTATTTTGTCTGCAGTGGGATGGTTGTTACTGCCATTTTCTAACTTCTTTTACAACATCTTGCACAGTGCAAACAGGGAAGACATGCCAGGGTTTATATAAACTACTACATAGCGTTACATTTTTTATTTCTGCTCTGATTTTTCAATTGTCTTGGTGTTCCCTCTGAAGTCAACTGTGAGGATACACTTTTGAAATTTTGAGTCATTTAAGGATAGTATTTGCCATCTGAGGCAGTATTAATCTGTTTCAGACTTTCTTGCAGGCTAAACCACCTCTAGCTCTGCTCACTACAGTTGGCTTGACCACAGAGCAGATTTTGACACAGGTGTGCTGTGAAGTTGTCCTCATCCCTTTGGACTTGTAGCACGAGGCCTTGGGGGTTCATCCACCCTCCCTCTCATCAGGTAATCAGGAGGTTGCCATCGCATTGAGAAACATCAGAGACATGGTCCACACAGAAATTGTATTCCTAAGTAAATTGGTTCTTAAAATCTGGTCATTTCATTTATAAGTGCATACAAGTGTGAGGCTACTTTATTCCTCTTGTGGTCTCTGGGATTCAGAACGTAAAGAAAATAATTGTTTTTTTTTGGAATGAGTTAGAATATAGAAGATTATATTGCAACTTTGAAAAGAGAGATTAAGTACTGCTGCCTGTACCTCAGGTAAAGCTGACTTGATTCTGGACTGCGCATAAACCTAGTTTGAGTAAAAGCATTAAACCAGAAGTGGGACAGAATGCGTGATAGTATCTGGTAATGCTAGTCTGTGTTATGAGAGCAAAATAAGAGTAAGGAACATATAAAGTTAGGATCTTTCCTGTGCATCATCTATTGTGTCAACCTAGTCTTGATGGAACTCTGCTGCTGCCGAGGTTGATCTTTATCCCTTCCCCCATTGTGGAGATAGGGAAAAATCACTAGCAGGTCTCTTCGCTCTTACCTTACTTGTGGCACAAGCAGTTTTCCTGTGGTTTACCTTCCTTTTGATTTAAAGTTTGACTTCATTTTTAGTATGCCTAATCACATTTGTTTCATCTGAAGTCCAAACAAAATGTACAAACAGAATATATATAATCCCAATCTGAATTAGGAATAACCACTTTTAAATATTTAAATATTATTTTAAACACCTCTTTCAGATGCTCATAAACCCTTATGAGTATGAATGTTGAATAATCCTTATATGGAGAGTAACATATACTGTTTGCTGAAGAAAGGGGAAAAAGAAAGTCTGAACAGGAAAAGATGACTTGTTTTTTGTTAATTGCAGTTCTTTGTCAATTCAGAAATGGAGTTAGGCTTTTCATCCAAGCTTTAAAATATGTGTTGTTTTGAATGATATATTAGCAAGTATTCTTTCTGCACATTCCTTCAGAAAATAACTTTTTAAAAAAACATCATAAATTTGTGAGCAGATACGTGCATATTTTTATATACAAGTGTGTGTGTATATATATATTAAAAAATAAATTTTTTGTAGCAAGAAAAGACTCATCAAGTCCTTTGACATAGTCCACAGGCTACTATAAAATTTTCACTCTAAGAGAGTTTGAACTATGTGTGAGGATAAGGTGGTGAACTGACAGACCTTGTCCCGCACAGTAACATGAGATTTCTGTATGTCAGAGAAGCTGCCCAAAGTGATGGGTGATTGTGTTTATCACTATTTGTTTCATTTGAATCTAATGAAAAACAATGTCATTCTGTTTAAGCTAGAATTGTGAAGGGAGTATCAAGGTTTCAGAGCTATCCTTTCAAACAACTGAGTGTTGAAGTTCACTACTTTTAGAAGTCAAGGAGTAGTATTTGACTGTGTTTTTCTCTGCTCCCTGCAATTTATTGCACTCTTCTAGATTGACCACTGATTATTACCTAAATCCAGTCATTTGAGGACTCCACTCAAACTTCTCCCGGGTTTAACTTTGTCCCATTTTATGTTTAAGATATTATCGGTGTGCACATACACCTTCTAATTTCATTTGGGTACACTGATGCAGTAGCAAGGCTTTTTAAGTATTACTGAAAGATGTCCTCTTTTTCTGAAACTTTAATGGTTGTCAAACCAGACATTTAAGTTCTAAGGAGAACAAATTGTTTTTGGAATTCATCTTGAAGATTCAGAAGGTCTGGGATTGACTCTTGGAGCTGTTCAGTTTAGAATAATTCATTAATGTCAAATAAAAGACCCTGTAAAGAATAATGTTTATTCCTCTAAGCCTCTACTGAAGGACTGTGTAAGCACTTGTTGAATGTTTAGTGTAAACCTTTTAAAGTGAGGAGCAGGAGGAACACAGCATGAAGGTTGTGTGTTCAGCTGATTTATTGTTCATCCACATTTGGCCAGCTGCATACTTTTTTAATGGAAAGCTGTTGTCAGAGTGTAGTGGTTTGGGGAAGAATATCCCAAGCATCAGGAAAGCAACACTGCTTTATGGTCAGGTAGCCAAGGATGTATTTACTTCACTGCCATGATTGCAATGGTGTTGAGACCATTCTGGTTTGGCATGGATGTGTTGGAGGCGTTGCTCCTTATAGGCTCAGCAAAAACTGGGGTAGAAATTTAGGAGGAGCTGTATCATCACCATCCCAGACCACAGTCTTCTCAGGTGCCCTAGGGACCAAGCAGGTGGCAGGGTTGCTGCGTCTTACTTTGAATCGTGGTGTGCTTTAGTACAGGTGTGTGTCTCTCCTCTCTGCTAGATGTTGTTCTTCTTAGGAGTCTGGATAAATATTTCAGTCTTTAGGAGTTCAGGAGAGCTAGGTATCACCTAGCAACAAGCATCCCACTCTCTACCTCCTGCTTCCCTTTACTTTTATTAAAGTATCTGAAAACCAGAAGTTGAAACATTAAGGTAATTTTCAGAAATATTTTGAGCAACTTTAGATATTTTTGTTATGATGTTACAGCAGAGCAACAAAGATGTTGGTGTAGGGGCTGGCATATTAAAGTCCTTGTTTGAACAGCAGCTGCAATCAAAAATTAGCAAAAACTTGAGCTGGAGACAGAATAACCCTTATGATTACAATTGTTAGGATGCATAGCAAGTGATCCTTTGGTCCTGTGAGGTCTGCAGTTACACTCAGCCTAAACTGAATGACTTTTAGGCTGTACTGCATGGTTTTCCTTGCAGCTTGTAGTGACTGCTGGAGGGACTGTGCCTTACACTAGAATTCCAAAGTTACTTTTTTGTTTTTTTTTTGCAGACAGCTTTGTGGCAAAGTGTATTGGCTAGTTTCAGTTACAGTGGTACAGCACTCAGTTTACAAGTATCCTGGGGACCAGACACAGGTCAGAGTGGGAGACACTTGAAATGCAGGTGAGGAAGACTTTGGGATTTGCTCAGTACAGTGCTGGACTGTATGCCAGCATCTCCTATCCCATATCAGTTTTAAGCATCAAGAACTGTTGTGGATCTGTAGCTTATGGTTAATGTATATTTCATCTGTAGCTTATGCAAAGTGTCACTTTATGGAGATCATGAATGTTCCTGCAAGAGTCAGAAACTTAGGGAAAAAGGACAAGTGTGTGACTACTGTTACTACAAGGGTAGCTATCCTTAACACTAGGTTGAGGATAACCTCTGTTCATTTCTGAGTACTGCTGAAACTGAGCTTTCAGTGATCCTGCCTTACCTGATGGCCAGGGTGGCCTTGGTGAGTTTGGGAGAAGTCATGCTGATTTTGGGGCAGTTTAGTGGGACTGAGGGCCTTTGAAAGGAGTTGCAGAAATCAAAATACAGCACTAAGGGCTTTCAAGAGGAAAAATGCATACTTTTAAAAAATAAAATTGATGATGTAAGAAGGTGATTAGCCCATTATGTCCACATAAAGAGTTTGTTTTATAGAGGGAAAAGTTAGTAAATCCTGATTCAGCAAATGACTTAACTTTGCAAATGAGTTGCTATTTTCCAAATGTATGTTCCCATACCTATCTGAATTATAAGAGTAAAAATAGCACAAGGAGTAATTTGTTAATGTATTGATGTGAGTTTCCTTTAAAATTATCAGTATGTACAAAATAAGTACAAGTGATACCAATGTGGACTTGTGAACTAATGAACTGATGTGGGTCTGTATGTTCAAAAGTGTTTCATTTGTAGAGGGATGGCTACCTCTGCACCTGTAGGGACTTCTGTTTTTCCTGAAATATGCTCAGCGTTATTTTCCTGAAACTCTTCTCATGCTCCTTAATGTGGTCCAGGAGTCTTGCTGAGGTCCACCAGGGGGTGGGCTCTGCTGGTCGGGGTGGCACTACCAGGGCATTTAATCTGATCAAGACAGGTTTTCAAAATGGACTAGGTGTAACCAACCAAATTTACTTGGCGGCTTCTTGCTGTAGAAAAAGGAATCTAATGTTTGGTGGCATTCATAAACTCCTGGGGGGTCCTAAAACAGTTTTAAGGTGAAAGTTAGGCTTGGGTAGAAGAGGACATAATTCTGTGTTTGCTATTTACATTTTATTCTTTCGTTGAGAATGATTTGTGCTTTGCTCTATGATTACTTTTTAAGAAGAACCTTTTTAACTTAAAGATTTCAAATCAGAAATACTGTGCAGCTGTCTCATTAGGTAGATTTTTTCCTGATTGATGCAAATGGAAGGTGTTTCTACTTGGACTTCAATGTCTGATTTCATATTCCTGATAGTAGAAAGTACCATTTCACTGCAAGGGACTGGAAACCAAAGTCCAAAGCGGGTTTCATGGTGGTGACATGTGGCAGAATGGATGGGCCTTTTTTTCATAGGCATTTCAAAGTCCTTTCACATGAATTCAAAGCTTTTCAGCACTTTTGAAAATCACGGCAAACATTTGTGAAGTTACTAGTTAAATGCCATTTTCAGAGGCAAAAAGTTTGCTCCTACTCTTCTCAAAAGCAGCCTACAAGAGAAGCCCTTCCATAACGGAGAACACCCAGTGGTGCAAGGATGTGGGCAATTTAGTGCTTGTTAATTGTGCAGACCTGAAGAGCATTAAGAAGCAAACCTAGTTACTTGTCATTGCTGAAGAAGTAGCTTTTCCACGAGGAGGACCCTTGGACATGATTTAATAATGCAGAACCACAGCTGCAGCTCTGACTGGTTGGGTGGTGGTTTGTTAGTTCTGAAACACAGACCCTGTTTGCTGTGTCACCATAGCCACCGTAACATAATAGGACTCCAGCGTTGGTGTGTAACTTGAAGCTAAGTTGTGCCGTAGGAACATGTGTGTCTGTGTGCATGAAGAGAGGAGTAATGATGAGAAAACCTGGAGAGCTGGAAACAATTACAGGTCAAACTCTGTCTTCTCTCATGGAGACTCCATGAAGCTTCTGGATACATTGCATTTAATTTAAAAAAAGGAAATGGCTAAGTAATTTCTTGTACAGGTTAGGTGATCACATCGTGTAGGTCCAGGATATGGAAAATGTGGTCCAGTTGTCCCGTTTTTGGACAAGAGCACAAAGGAAAGAGCAACTATAAACTCAAAGGTGGTTCTTCAAGTGTGCAGTTTTAAAAGAAAAAAAAAGGAATCTGCCACATGAAATTTTGAAGTAATCCAAATAATGCCAAGGGAGATTAAATAAGGAAAGGGAAGGAGAGTCTACAAGATGCACAAGAGAAGATGGTCTACAACAGTTAGCATGCTTGCAGTCTATGATATTCACTTAGTGATATTCACTATGATATTCACAGTGTTTGTGGTAACTTTGCAGCTTTTTATAATTCATGCAAATATTTGAAACTTACTTTCTTCTACTAAACTTAATATTTTCTTAGAGATAAAATACAAGGGCATGATGTTTAGTCAGTGTGATAATACAACAATGTATGAATGGACTATTTTTATTTTCTTAAGGGAGCTTCTTGTCTTCTTTTCTCTGTAAAAGTTTGTGTAGTATTTGGAAACCTGTCACGTTGTCGTATATACAGCTGTAATGAAATACTGGAATGTGGTTTAAAATCGGGCAGGTGATGCTCTACTAGTATTTGAAGGATGACCTTATTTTGAATGACAGAAAAATAACAGCAGATTGTTTATAGTAAATCTGACAGCAGATTTAGATTCTTGACTTCACACCATTTCCATTATTAAGAGAGACATATGTAAGTAGCATTTGCTTCCAGACACATGCACATATTCTGTCAAGGGGTTTAAGACATCCTGTCTATTATTTAAATTTTAGACATCTGAAGATTTTTTTTCTCCCCTAAGGCTTTTTTAAAAAGTTGGACTGCTGGGTTTGTTCGTTTTCTTAAACCTGAAGGAGCCTCACAAAACATATTTGAATCTCTATATACTTTTTTTTCTTTTATAGATTAACATAGAATCATAGGATGTCTTGAGTTGGAAGGGACTTAATGTTCATCTAGTTTCAACCTCCCTGCCGTGGACAGGGATGCCACCCCTTAGGTCCGGTTGCTCAAAACCCCATCCAACCTGACCTTGAACACTTTTAGGGGTGGAGCATCCACAACTTTTCTGGGCAACCTCTGCCAATGCCTCGCCATCTTCGCAGTAAAGAATTTATTTCTAACATCTAATCTACATCTCTCCTCATTTGTTTTGAAACATTGTCTTATGCTATGTGCCCATGTAAAAAGTCCTTCTCCAGCTCTCTTGTAGTCCCTTTAGGTACTGGAAGGTGTTGTAAGGTCTCCCCAGAGCCTTCTCTTCAGGCTGAGCAACCCCAACTCTTTCAGCTCCTCTTCACAGGAGGGATGCTGCAGCTCTCTGTCCTTTGTGGCCCTCATAACTAAACTGATCATGTATCTGTGGGAAAGCCTGAAAGAAATACGTATTCAGATTTTGTGGTGGTCTTGGACAGTTTTTTAATGTGTCACTGTTGGGATTGTGCATAGTATTTCTGGGCAATACAGTTTGAAATATTGGTAAAGAACACTCATCCTCTGTAGCTGCTGGAAAGTTTACCTGTACAAATGCAGGGTACTGGTACATAGTGGTACACAGAAGACTTATTAAAGCAGTTGGGATTTGGTGAGCTGAAATAGCAGCTCAGAAGTTAAAAACACAGACCTTTGACTAAAATCATTAGTTAACAGGAAACATAAGGCTTTCTCCAATATACTTTTTTTGTTGTATTTATCCATTTTTGTTTTAAGTGCTTATAAAATTACTGTTCTGAGCTGTGTTTTACTATGGAATAGATGTCTGTGGTTAGATTTTTTTTGTATTTACATACACAACATACTTGAGAAATTGCTGAACTTCTCAGAAAATACATGGATTACATTATTTAATATTTTCTTTTTCAGGATTGAAGTGGATCTAGGGACAAATGGATGACTGAATATTCATATGAAGAGGAAAGCCATAAAAGTTGGTTGACATTTTTACAGCCATATGCATTATATGTATTAATGCCAGTATCAAAAATTTACGCTGTGTTATAAAACAGAATAGCTTAAATAACTGGCCTGAGCTTTGCATGCTGTATTGTCTTTGAGGCATGGGAATACTGTAGCTGAACAGCCGTGGCTTAATGCAGTATTTGCTGACAATACCTGAATGTAGAGCAGAAAATTCAGTAGTATGTTAAGAAAATAGGCAATTCCTTTGAAGCCAGGTGTTTGAGTGGGCTCACACATAGTGGTGTTCATCATTCTTCTGTGCACAGATGAAGGGAGAATTAGAAGGATGTTGTCTTCCATTATAGCTACTGACTGTGATGCTTAATATTGTGGAGTGGCACTCAGATGCATCATTGACAGGTGCTGTTTAAGAAGTCAAACAGGACATGATCTTTTTGAAAGTTATCTTGGTGCATTGTTTTCTTGTGATACAGAGAAGGTGGTTTTGCACTGTGAGTTTTCTGTGATGATTAAAAAGGAAGAAGCTGTTGGTGGACCTCCATGACTGGCTACTGTTTTAATGCACCAAGCCTTGATCTCTGCCAAACTGAGTTATTGGTGACTATGAGGGATAATCTTTTTCTGGGATGCTATGATAACCAATTCCCACCAACGCTGTTTAAACACAGATGATGCTGCCTGTGGATTTACACCAGAGCAAATTAATTGTATTGACAACTGCAAGGTGTGGTACAGCTGGGATGCAGGGCACAGTCCAGGGAGATGCTGTGCAGCAGCTTGGCTAAATAAAGCATTCTGAAAACTCCAGTAGTCAAGGAGGGGTGTTATTGTGGGAAGCCTGTTTCCTTGAGAGCTTTTGTCAACCCCTGAATCCCAGTCAGGGGTGGAAACTATCAAAAAACCAGCAAAAACCCCAGGTTTTGTTTTTCAAAAGCACAGTGTTAGTTCAGTACAAGAAATGTAAGTCTACAGTACTATTAACTTAGCAAAGTAGTTCAAGAAGACAGAGTCTTATTTTTCTCAGTGATAATTTGGTTTTATCAAGCTTTTAGTGATTCAGAAGTGTTACAGTTTATGAACTACTGACCTGGATACAGAAGAGTGTAATTCCTTCTTGGGTAAACTTCTTGAGTGTTCGCAACCGAGAGTGGACATGCTGATTCCACCTACCTCCAAATGCACAAGCAGCATGAGATTTGAGGGAATCGTCTATGTCTTTGAATTTTGTTTCCTAAAATAACAGCCGGCAAAACAATCTTCAGAAGCATCCATAGAACATCTCCTTTGTATGCTGCAGGTCCCAGGAAACACCTCCAGCCTCCCAGAGCCAAATTTAAACACTGATAGAGACAAAGTGGTATTAGTAGCTGTGCAGAAATGTACACAATTTTTTCCATGGGGTCAGGGACCCATATGCCCACACGAGGCAGCAGTTGTTGCCTGCTAAAAGCAGAGCACAGAATGTTGAGGAATTTCCCTTTGGTTTGATTGCTGACAGGTCAGCGGCTGCTGCCCATACCGATGTCTGATAGCTTGGGATGGGCCAGTGTTGTGGCAGAGCAAACACTTCCCTGCTCAGATCTCTTGGCTATGAATAGCAGAGTGAAAAACTGATACTTTCCAAACCTTACTTGCATTGTTCCAAAGTGCAGTGATAAAATCCTGTATTTACAAGCTTGGGGAGGCACTTCACTGACAGAAAGTGTGAGAGGGTAAAAAACCAAACTAATCTGTAAACCATCTTTGGATATAATTTTTTTACAGTGGACTACTCTTGCTGTCCAGGAGCCAGCACAGAGCAGTACTACCGTAGTGTGGTAATGTTCTATGTTGGATTGAGAAGTAACTAGGACAGGCTATGTCTTAGGTATTTGGTTTGGGAAGTGACACCAGGGCAGAAAAAGTTACGGATTTATTTCTTGAGAGGGGCTGTCATGCCCAGAGTCTGTGCAGAGGAGGGATGACTTCCAGATCAAGCAAAAGCAAAAGACTCTTGGAAGAATTTGAACTTTTTGCAGGTTTCTGTAATTGCATGAGAGCTGTATCTCTGTTATGTCTGTATTGCTGTTCCTCTCTCTGCTTTTGCTTTTCTGGTTTAACACAGTGGTGGAATGAGGAAGGAAGAACTGGAGAACAGGGTGACCTCTTTCTTGTCAAGCCACGGTTCCACTCTCTCATGCCCTTCTGATAACATCCCACAGTAATTGTGGGGAAGCTGTTCTAAATATGTGCAGATAAGGAAGGGGGTTCTGAGTTATTTCTTTACATGTATTCTGTTTGGCACTCTTTGCAAATGTAGGGCTCTGAATCCTACTGACAGTCTTTTATATAAGGAAAGTACCGTGATTAAATCATGTCACTGAATAAGAAAAAAAATGTGGTTACATGGAGGAATTCAAAGTTCAAGGCTAAAAATTCCTTTTCTGGGAAGAAATGATTCCAGAAAGCTTAAGCAATAGAGGTGGAGAAGGCTTCTCTGTGGTCACTGTTAAGATCGGTTGATAAAGTTCTGGCTCCAATAGGGAAGAGATTGGATTTCAGCCAGGACCCTGCCTTAGCTTTTTGTTTTATTGCTTCTCTACTAATCTAGTTTTGAAAGATTTTCACTGCTGACATGAAAATGTTGGTGTATTGTTGGGAGTGTAAACAGCCTGTATTGCATTGACTGTATGTTATATTGGTATACTTAAGGTGTTCCTTGGTCTGCCTCAAAATATATGTAAATGTGGTGTTGTATAAATAAATGATATCTAAGCATATATGCAATTGATGAAGGAAAAGTGAGCATAATTCTTTCTGTCTCATAAAATGAGGTTAGATGAATATCTAGCAGAAAAAAGAAATATGCAAAAGTAAACCTGACAGCAAATGTGTATATTGAATGCATGCAGCTTATGATACTTCTGCATTTTCCATAATACTCACAGCTGCATCCAGAGGTTAATTTGTCTGTTGAATCAGATATTTGAAGTTTATGTTTTTCAGTGCACAGTGGCTGAATGGGGGTGTAGGGGGGTGAGACTTGGGTAGGAGCTGGCAAGGAAATGGGTGACTGACAAAAACTGTAGCTCAAAGGTTCTGGGCAAAATAAAGGTCCAGACTTCAAAACCAGGTAAAAAGGACTGAAAGACGGTCAGAGAGCAAAACTAAAGGGGAAAAAGAGGTTGTTCAGATTGGAAAAGCACAGATCTGGGTTGTACTTAATGAGTGGCCATGGGTGCAATCACCACTCACACTGTGGTTTCATGAACAGCTTCTAGAAATAACACTGTGCAGTTCAGTTGATCAAGTTTAATAATGTTCTGAGTTATTCAATGCTGGAAAAGTGATGAACAACACTGAGTTTAATGGTGTAAGGATGACTCCTAATTTTCTGTCACGTCCTCAGAAAGCTGAAACCAAACCAACCAAGAGCCAACTTTAGCTCAGCTGTTTAGAGGAAGGGACTCAAGAAGGTGTTTCTTGAACTGTTGAACGCCCACCCCATTTCATCAACCTCCCAATCTCTTGTGTGCCCTTGCCTCCCCTCCTCTGGCTCCTGCGTGTAGCAGGGCATGGGAGGGTGCAGAACCTACTGGTTGTAGCCCTTGGGCTCTAGCCCATGCTCCACTGCCAGCTGGGCAAGCCCCTGGGTCATCTCATCTCACTCAGGATCTGCCCTGGTTTTGTGCGGAGTTTGGGTTCATTGGACTTCATTTTTTTGCTTTTTCATGCCTTTTAAAGTCTGGTCATGATAAAAAATGACTTTGTAAAATGTATTTGAGAAGGTTTCAAGGAAGTTTTATGGTTTATTTGCATAGCTAATATAGTGGTAACAGTGTGATGATATGTTTGGTTTTTCTTGACAGCTGTCCCCTCTGTATTGCAAACAAATGCAGTTTTTCTAGAAAGAAAGTGGCTGCTCTTAAGAAACCTTTCTCATCTAGCATCATTCAGTGGATTCTTGGAATATAATTATGACTAGAAACATCAACTTGGTGAAATATATTAATCTAGAGGGAATTACTTTGCACTGACCATCAATCTATCTTTTTGTCATGTGCTTTTCAGTTTAGATTACTCTCAGCAAAGAGGCTGTAGTTTGATGTTTTGTCTTAATTCATTGTGATTATAAATTAGTTGGATAAAACAATGTAACAAATGACTACTTAAAAATGACTGATGGCCCCATTCAGCAAGGCATGGGGATGTGAAGTTCTGTTGGTTTCATCTGTTGTCTAGCATTTATCAAGATGAGTCCCTTAACAGTTGATTTTTAATGAATATTTCACAATGTAAATAGATAGCAGGCAGTTGTCTGGAGCTCAGTCATTCATAGGACAGATCTGCTTTTACTTGCTGTCACTGAAAAATGTAAAAGCTAATGCTGAAACTGTAGAGTGGGAGTAAAGCCTTTCCCCAAATCTTACATTGCGGAAAGGGAGGAGCAGCAGTGATTTTCTTTCTTTTCCTGTTCCTTACATCAGCAGCCACATCCTGGGCTGTCTCTTGCTCCTGTCTTTTCCCACTGAGTGCTGGAGGGCTGTGCACAGTGCACACTGTAGCTCCAGGTTTGCTCACTGTAGGCTCAGCCCTACTGCCAGTGCGGTGAGGTGAATTTGGAGCTGATGCCCACGACTGAAAAATTGCTGGGGTCATTTCCAACACTGAAATTTTCCAAGGAGAAAAAGGCATTTAAGATGGCTTGCAACAAACCACTTCAGCTTTGTGAGTTTGCTTATGAACTCTTTCCTGTTTCCCTTGCATTTACAACATTATGGAATGATTTCTGGAAAGACCCTGGTGTTCTTATTAGGCTTTCCTTATGAACAGCAGTGCAAAAATTTTTCTATACAGCTCATTTTCTTCATTTCTGCCAGACAGATGCTTTCATAATCTCAGTTTCTTGGTTTCTTGTTTATGGATCCTGGGTCTTGGCTACATTCCTTTCATTTCCTAAGTCTTTTGGTGACACACATACATGTAGATTATGGACAAATCATATTTTGCAGTTGGCTTGTGATCTGACCTTGTTTAAATAAAATTGGGCTATGATTTTGAGGGTTTTGTTTTTGTATTTAGCTTCTGCCAGTGTGGATTGGGGGTAAAACATCCATGGGGTATCCTAACTATTGCTTTTAAGTTTTATCTATAAAAAATGCAGTATATTTCAGAAGTGTTATTTTACTGATTGAAGATAGCTGTGGTCTTTTTGCACTCTGACTCTTCAGAAAGGCATAGGAAGTAGGCACGGGGTGAGTTAAGCTTGCCCTGTCAGAGCTTGGTCTTCTGCAAAATCTCAAGCTTTGCTCTAAAACCAATACCAATATATTCACATGTTATAAATAAGTTTGTATTCTCAAATAGTCAGAACAAAGTTGCCCAAAGGCTTTGTTCATAACTTGGAGAAAAGTCTTTGGCTCAGTAGTGGTGTGGAGGCTGTCCATCCAGTGTCTGCACAGACTTCTGCTCTGCTTGGAGCTGCTGTGGAATATTTCAGGTGTATTGGTTTTTGAATTAATTTTTTTTATTGAACACTTTTCTGAAATAGGAATAATGGAGAATTGTATGAAAGAGGATGGCAGCAATTTTCATGTGAGGGGATGTGTGGGGGAAGTAAGGCAGCTCATATTATAGTGCAGTTTACAGGAAAGTCGTTTGTCTAGAATTGAAAAAAATGTGATAAGAATGTGGAATATTTAAAATTATCTTTTCACAGTTCAAGTCATGAAAATTACTAAATGTCATTTTCAAGCAAAGGTAGATCTTGCTGGTGTTGCCTGGATCACTTCTCCATAAAGAGACAGGTGGTGAGGATGGTCTGTGGGTAGTAAATTGTGGATGTAGGTGATAGCTGTTTAAGAGCTTGCTTCAGCACCTACTGACGTAACTCACTTCTGCAGAGTGCTGTTTAAACTACTTCTGAAAGTAAATAATAACCCTTTGTGATCTTACTTAGTAAATGCATTAGCATCTATCATTTGTGTTACTGCTGTTGATGATAAGGCTTGGGGTATGGTAACTTCATCTGATTATTTAAGGTCATAGGGAGCTTTTAAATGCATCCTGTGATCTCAATCCTCGTGTAAATGTTGCTTTGTTTTTTGAAGTTTGAGGAGTTTTTTGTCAGGTTGAGGGTTTTCTTTGGTTTTTAATTAATTTTGGGAGTGGAAAAAAAAATCCAAAAAACTTCATCTTTAAAAGATCACTACTTGAAAAAATCAGCAAGAGCTGAGAGCAGAGTTAACAAAAACTGGCCTGTGAGCATAAAATAACAAATGGCTTTATAGTGTGGGCAAAGACATCCTTGGTTCCCGCTTCTGGTGTTAAAAATGTGTGGTGTGTGTTGGTGTTCCCCTACTGGGAGGAAGAGATGTGTTAAAAACAGAGTTCCTGCATTTCAGGTGGAGCAGAATCTGATACCGTGGCCTCTTGTTGCCAAAATTTGTCTTGCAGGTTATATATGAAGTAGAATGGTGGAAACAGCCTAAAGATCTAGGTGAGGAGTTTTCAGGTGAGCATTTTCTCGGTTCAGGCTGTAGTGGGAAGTGAGCCAAGAGTGTTGCTACTTTAGTTTAGATCAGGAAATGCTTCCATGCATGTCCTGGCCCAGCAGGCTGTTTCACCTCAAGGCATGGTCCAGTGCTGCACAAATTAGGTTACTCGGAAGAAACCTGGTTTGGTGTTTCCAAACCACTGTCTGTTTCAAACCTCTTTCTTCAGTTCCTTTTTCAGCCTTGACATCTCTTCTGGGGACTGGTTCTAGCTGATGGGACATAATCCGCAGAGAACTAGATTGCGAATGCCTGGATTTGCTCTATTGAATTTCAGTCATTTTGCTAAAGGCTCCTGTCTTCTGCTGGTCAGCAGAGAGCAATAAGCATCTCCAGAGGGCTGTTCTTCCCATGGGATTTCTCTGTCCTCCCTGGAAGGACATCTGTTCTGCCTGTAGGATGTGATGGTACAGACACTGTGAGTACACAAGACTCCACTCTGCTGGACTCATTCTCCAGCCTTGGGTTTCCAAAACATCCTGAGCGTCCCTTGCAGCCTGACTTCTCTGCTGCCACGCGGTCTCGGGAACGAAAGAGCAGTCACCACGATCGTTTCACCTTTTAATCCTAGCACACTTAGTGAACAATCACACTAATTCTAGTAATGACTAAATTTATCCTGCTCCACAGAGGGAAGCACCAGGCATTTAATTTCAAAGCTGCTTGACAAGACCATTTTAATGTGTGTATTTTCAGAAGTATGACACCAGTTTCCAAAGTGCCTAGTGGGGACAAAAATGTTTAAATTCATGCTCTCAGGTTTACAGTTTCCAAGAAACAGAATAATCATCATTTCTGTTGAGCATGGTTCATCAAATGAAACAATTTAAGAACAGATATACAGGACTTGCTACTTCAGCTTATTTAATAATGACCCCTTTCTGGTCATTAGTTATAAGCATGTAAGTTCGCATGGAAAAAAGATACTTCTCTTGTGTGGAGATATTAATTCTCAGTGTTATGAAGCATCACAACTAATTACATTTTGGAGTTAATCTTTTCTTTGTGATGAAGAGGAGAAGAATCTTCTCCATCTGAATAGTGGTGCTGATTAAAATACATCGAACCAGATACTGAAATACTGTGTATTCTTATTTTCCTTTTCCTACATATCTGACAATAAGAATTTAGTCGTAGAAATAAATGCATTTGGATTTTAGTATTTTTGACATCCTGTGGAGAGCATGATGTTGAACAATGCCAATTTGTCACTTCTCATATGGTGCTGTAGAAGAATGTGTTAGAATTCAGTAGCTAGCACATAAGGAGAGGACAGTTTAATACTGATATCCACTGCTAACAGACCTGAATAATGATTCCACTGGATATGGTATTTCCTATACCCAAGGACATGTGTCTAAAAGAGAAAACAAGCTCCCAGTATTAATCTAAATCTCACTCTTGTGCTTCCCACATGGTGATTCATTAAGTCTTTCTTGTCCAGCGGTCTGGTGATGAGTCAGGAAAGGGCAAGTTCTCTGCTTTGAGGCTGTCACCTTCTTTTGAACTTTGCTATTTACTGAGATTTTTTTGTTGTTCAGTTTGATAGTAGTCAACTGCAGCTGTGATTGCAGTCAGCTGCGATGGACATGTGGGCATAGCTCCAGTGAAAACAAAAGCCTAGACTTTCAAACATTATAGGTAAATGTGCTGAGTTTCCACCTTAATTTTTAAGTAATATAAAAGTATTTCAGTATTTTGTATTAGGGAAAAAAAACAAAAACAAAAACCCCCAACCACTAATGGCTAAACACCTGACAAAAGGTGTCTTAGAAATAGCAAGATACAAAACATTATTTTTTCCTTGGCTTTGTTTTTCCTTTTTATTAAAAAGAGTATGGTATGACCCTCAAACCCCAGGCATTTGGAGTACAGTCTTGAGTTTAATTTAAAATATATGGACTTGGGATTAGGTATTTCTGAAGTGAGATGACAGTGAGAATCTCCCTTGCAAATTAAGGAGTGCCTGTTGGTCTTAGGAAGACGAAAATTAACTTGGATGTGTAGGTTGTCTTAAGTGCAGTGGAACTGAGATGATGTTTGCTGAACTACTCTTTGGAGATTTACATAATGGATGAGATACAGGAGCTCCAGGCAGCATGACAGTGGAGTTTATTTTATCACAGGATGTAAAACAAGCGAATTGCCTTAATAATGTCTGCAGAAAGCAAGGGTGATTTTTTTCTTTCTTTTTTTTTTTTTTTTTAATATGGAGAAAGAGAGCCAGAGAGTTCACAATATCCTGGCTTTTTATGTACAAGGAACCAAACCTTTCTTTAGAATGACCCGAATCCATTCAGCCATCATGCTTTCTTATTGAGGACTTTCAAAGCTCTTCAGGGAGGACAAGCAACATACATCTCTGAAAACATGTCTTGCATGTAGTGAAATGAGATGGTAATTCATGGCTTGATATAAGATGCTCATAACAGCTGGGGTAATTATTCTGTTATATATTTAAATATATGGAAAGCATTTATAAACCAAGCATTCCTGCTGTTAGTTCTATAGTGGTAATGATAATTTCAAAGGTTTTAGAGCCTTTGCCATTTCAAAGTGGTTGCATTTTGTCAAGATGCTTTAAGATTAAAAGGTTGTAGGATTTAATTTTTTATCAAACCAATATGATCTCTTTGGTTGATGTGGAATTTTCTGGTTTTCTACTTCAGCTGATAATATCTCTTCAGCATGGAAAACGGACAAGGAAACACTGGAAAAGTAAATAGTTGAGTGTTGGTGGTAATGAGAACAATCAACTCTTGTTGTATCCTTTTCAGCTGTGTATTTGGCTTCAAGCAAGAGTTGGACTCTTATGTTATTCTGAATATAAATGTGCCATGCTCTTTGATCTTTAGCAAAACTTCTTAACGATCAAGGCTACTTAGCACTTTTGCTTGAAGGAAAAGATTTACTTTTGGGCATAGCAAGTTTCCACAAGAGTTAATGATGTCCTTAGGTTCTGGTTTTTGTGAGCTGTATGCGGCTTAAGAATTCTTTTGTATTAATCTTATGTCAATTGCTAGTTCTTCTAGAAGAGCCTGGGTGAGTATTTTATTATAAAATGATGCACAGAAAAAAGGCATTTACTTATCTAATGTGAAACCAGGTTATCAGATAAAAAGGTCAACATTTGTTGAATGTAATATTATGTGAGCTTCTACTTTTGTTAATGAAAAAACATATTTCCAGTGATTTCAGCAGTGATGGACAATCACTAGTCAATCTACTAGGTATGCTGTGTTCCACTCATAATTCCCAGATGCAGGCTGGCATTATTTCTGCCAGATTTCCTCTGGATACTGGATATAGCATTTATTGTTTATCAGTTGATGTACAAAGTTAGATTTTTCTTTTTGCCGGTTGTTTTTTTTTCCTGTGTTTCTAGTAAATGTGTTATTTCTGTCAAGTCACAAGTGTGTATCAGTAACAGTTACTGCAGTGTGGAAGGAAGGGCACCAACGTGATAACCCATCTGCTTATATTTGCTGCTGTCTCTCCACAGTGCCGGCGTGATGGGATCAGAGACCGAGGAATCTTTTATAAGAACAGAGTTGTTTTCATCAGAAAGTGTTTTAAAACACTAAAATTCTTCCACCCCGTTGGCTCTGAAATCTCCCACGTGGGGATCTTTAGAGTAAATAAATAAAAGATCACACCAGGCAAATGTGATTTAAAGTGTTTGTAACTGTTCCCTAAACAGCAGTAAAATCCTAAATATGATATGAGCAAGGCAAACAAGGGGAAAAGTTCACTTTAGCCTCCAGACTTAGTATTTGCACTGTGTAGCTATGCAGCACCAGACCCTGTGTACACAGGAGAGGATTCTGAAGAGTCCTGGTGTCTGAAGGACATCCCCCTGGGTTAGGACAGCTTCCTCATGCCCTTCTTTGAGCCCTGTGTACATTTGTATCAGAGAAGTCTCTTATTTGTAATCCAGACCTAAGTGAACTACCAGTATTTCCTGCACAGAGACAGAAATATTGAATCATTTGAGCTGGACATGACTTGAAGGATACAGCCCCTCTGCTGTGGGAATGGACACCTTTCACTAGACCAGGCTGCTCAGAGCACCATTCAAACAGGCCATGAACACTTTAGGCATGGGGCATCCACAGCTTCTCTGGGAAACCTTTTTCATTGCTTCACCAGCCTCACAGTAAAGAATTTTTTTCCTAGTATCTAATCTAACCCTACCCTCTTTCAGTTTGAAACCATTCCCCCATGTCCTATCCCTACATACACTTGTAAGAAGTCTCTCTCCATCTTTCTTGTAGGCTCATTTCAGGTACCAGAAGGCTGCTGTAAGTTCTCCCTGAAACCTTCTCTTCCAGGCTGAACAATCCCAATTCTCCTAGCCTTTCTTCACACAAGAGCTGTTCTATCCCTCTAAACATCCTGGTGTCCCTGGTCTGGACTCACTCCCACAGTTCCATGTCCTCCCTGTGCTGGTACCCCAGAGCTGATGCAGCCCTGCAGGTGGGGTCAGAGCAGAGCAGAGGGGCAGAATCCCCTCCCTGTCCCTGCTGCCCACGCTGCTCTGGATGCAGCCCAGGACACGTTTGGCTCTCTGGGCTGTGAGTGCCCACAGCTGGGTCATGCCCAGCCCCTCACCCACCAGCACCCCCAAGCCCTTCTCTGCAGGGCTGAACTTGATCTGCTCTAGCATGGCTGTGGTGGTTTTCTTAAACTGTTGTTCATTTAGTTAAATATCCTGAAGGTTTCAGTTGCAGAAGTTTGCAAGTTGTACAGATCTTAAGGAGTAAGCATTTACTGCTTGTTGTGTTACTGTACTCTGAAGTGTCAGCTGCCTTCAGCTCTTTCTGAGATAGGAACTCAGAAATGCTTATCACATTTTGATGAACCTGTATTCCTTGCTAATGAGGAGTAAAGGTGGGCGTTTCCTGTATTGGCTTTCCTGTATTGGCTTCTACTGCTTTGAGCCCTGGGGAACATGCCATATAGTCAGCCAGGATTCTGCCCTGCATGGGTGCACATTACTACTAATCTCTTAGTAGGCATTTCAGAGTGACGAGCATGTGAAGTACTTACTGGTATCCACTTGCAAAATTTCAACAAAAACTATCCAATCCAAATATGACCTTTATATCTGACCCTGAAGCAGTTGTATTGGCAGAATGGGAAGGATTTTTTCTAGTTTTAAAAGCTTTGCCCTTTTGAGTAGGGTTCTATGGGACTTGATAATCAGATATAGTGATAACAGTATTTACAGTGATGTCTTTGATTAATCTAGTAGTTTCTCAAAGTGGAATGGGTGCTGTGACTTTTTTTTTTCTTTTCACAGTTGTGGTATATTCTGGTTAATACTTAAATTTGTACTTTGAAGTAAGAGATTAATCCATTGATTTGTGCAAGTATTCTGTCATGTTGCAAATAAATTTAGAGTTCTGTTGTTCTTCAGGCATGTGACCAACTGAGAGTTATCATTACTAAAAAAACCCCAACCAATACAATAACAAGAATAAAACCACCATAAACTCCCAAACAAGTAAACAGGAACCACCACCCACCCCTGAATGTTTCAGAGACCATTTTAAACTTTAAAATAAATAATTGTGGAATTTCGCATTTTTCACTTAAGAGTGGATAATTTATTCTCCTTGGTACCAAATAGGTAATAAAATTACCAAGCTTTTTTCTAAAATTCTTGGAATTATGAATTCATAAATATATTCAGACAGTATAGAGTATACCTCAAAACACTTAAAGGTGTGGACATGCTCACAGACACTGGATTGAAGTCTTGATGGTGCTGAGCAAGGGGATGAACATTTTAGGAAACAGCACTAACTGTGGTGTAACTTTGGTGCTTTTCATCAGAAAACCAAGATTCTTTTAGTTGAAGTCCCATGAGGAGTGATTTTTAGGAAAAGGTATGTTTTCATGAAAAAAATTCTTAAAATTATTTTTACTTTACTTGTGGGGTGGTGACTTGGCATGAGCTTTCAGCATAGAAAGCATTCTCGTGAATCAGCTACATTGATTGAGGGAATCACTCACCAGATTTGTGTCCAGCATCATTCAGTGTCTGATAAACACTGCTCTTGAAAAAACTGTGTCTGTGATTTTAGTGGTGAGAATATTTTAGTAATGTTTATTGAATTTCAGCAACCAGAATAATGATGGAGGTAGTTTGTCATGTTATTAATGTTCAAGGTCTGGGTATCTTCAGAAGGATGCACTCTATACAGAGATCGTCGTTTAAAAATATGAGCAACTTAACCCATCCAGTTCTTGTGGTGCAAAGTAAATCTAATAAAAGCATTTTAGTCTATGTGAGACATAGCTAATGTGGACAGGAAATCGTTTTCATCATTTTACACAGTGTAACTAAGCCACGTGTTGGGAATAAATATGTGATTTATACAGGCACGATTTCTTTTATGTCCTAATGAGAAATGTTAAATATATTAGTATGACTTGGGGCTTGACACACGCTCTGAAGGCTTTGTATGATGCCAAGCAACCAATTATCTCAGTGCATTATTTCTTGAAAGCCTTGACATGGGTAAGGTCACTATGCATTTTTAAAGAGAGCATGATGCTGGGTTGATACAGGATGAAAGGATGATACAAATAACAACATTTTGTTAGATCTTCCTGCTGTGCAATGTATAATCAGGTGCTCTGACTTCAAGAACACTAATGAGGATTTAAAGACCCAGTGGTGCACATTTAGTAGTCACACATGATTCTGTCAAATGCTTTTGCAAAAGGGCGCCTCTGATGTAAGGTACAGTTGAAAAGCAGGTAGGAATGAATAGTTTTATTGTACAGCTTGGTGTAAATCTTCTCAGGGTTTCAGTGAGCACAGCAATAGGTTGCTTTGCCAGGTGCTGTTGTTTGGCTGTGATTTTTCCCAGTCCTGAAGCTGGCCAGCAGCAGCAGTACACATGGGCAGGCTGTATCACTGTGTGTTCAGCAATCAAATGGTCGCTGAAAGGAACAAAGGGAAAAGGCTCTGAAGTTATTGTTTGAAGTTCATACTAAGCTGTATATGCTGTGTGTTGGCCATCTCATTTACCTCTGCAGTAAATGTCAGGTAGTGAAACCCTGCAGAAGAACAGACAGTGGCCTAGGTAGCTTTAGGTACCTTTTGGCAGTGATCCGTACCAGGTACTCGGCACAAGAATGTCAATTCATTCTGGAGTGCAGCTCTTGAGACCAGAATGCCATGGTTTAGAGCTGGTTTACCTTTGATGTTTTTGGTGTGTATTATACATAAAGAAAAGACATAAAAATAGAAATGTGTTTTCTGTTAAACAAATGGCCATCTACCTTAACCTGCTTCTGCTTTCACTAGTCAATAATGGATGCTTGGAGAAAGGCTGTAGCAAGGCTGTTGTGTGAGTGATGGTATTGCCCCAGTGCCTCTTCTGAGACTGGTCCCTCTGAGCTCTAAGTGGCAGCTGGAACAGGGCCATTGAAAAAGTACCTCTTCTGAGTTTGCATAGCCAGAGGTTGTATCTGTATTTTTGTGCTTGATGATAGCTCCTGGTAAACAAATCTGTAGAAAAGTCCAGTTGTTTTTCAACCAATATCCAGCCCATCAGACAAGCAGACTTGTCATGAGACCAGCTTCTCTCTATGTGTAAGTTACAGTTCCAGTGCAAATCCCATGGTTTCCAGTTAGCACCTGCTTTGGGTAGGAGGTTTAACTGGAGATATCCTACAATCCTAAGAAAAAACCAGCTTGGCTATAGCATTCATTGTTCCCCCAGTTTTTCCATGATATTTCATGCTGTAAAATGACTTGGTGTAAATGAATTATGCATTAGCTTGTCTTTTGCCTAGACACATACTCATACATTTTGTTTATAACCTCTGATTTAATATAACTGCCAAGTTTGATTGGCTGTATATAGCAAATTCAGTATCTCTGCCTTTTAAAGAAGTTTTAATGAAAGTTCAGGGTGTCTGTTAATGTACTAGTATGTGTGCTACTTGTATATCGCTTTCTGACGTTTTCCAGATTTTTATGGCTCTGTCTACAGTTACTTAAACTATTCTTTAATCTTGAAGTTTGCTGTTATTTTGATAATTTGCAGTAATATTGTGCAGAGCCCTTGTTTTTCAAACGTGTTTGAGGAATCACGGTTTCTTTGAGAATCTGTGGGAAATGCATGTTGGCGACATTTAAAACTTTTTGATTAGAAATTCTTAGCACTTAATTAGAATTGCCTTTAAAATTGGCCCCTATAATTTATTGCTTGTGGAATCTAATTTGACAGTTTTGTACATAAGCATTTTGATCATTCTGTCTTGAGTAAGAAGATACCTTGTGAGTAGTTAGGTATTGGCTTGATCTAGCAGTTGATGCAGCCAGTCAGATCAAAATGTTATTTTACACAATTTTTCAAAATATTTGGTGGATGCTTAAAAATTCTTATTAATGAATTGAGGTGCTTTGTATTTTATTCACTAAATGAACAGAAGTCAAGAGTTTCCCCTTTTTTTGAACTGTGGTTTCCCTTTTTTGAGCTTTGTACTACCCACCAACTTCAATATTAGTATTTTCTCATGAGTTTGCACTGAAGCGTGTGGGGAGCAGGAAACCTCAAACTGTTGTTAAATAAAACAGAGATTGGGTTGGGACAGGGTGTTAAACATTTGCAGTTTGGGAGTTTCATCACAGCATACACCCTTTCTTTAAACATGTCAGAATAAGCATCGAGTTTGCTCTATGGTGAGAAGCAGGTACAGCAATTGCTGCTCCTCCACATGCATGTAAGGTGTGGGGAAAGGTCATGGAATAATGCTTAGTTTCTGGCATGTAGTCTTTTTCATCTGAGTGTGCAGTCATTCAGTTTTGTTTAATTAATCTTGTGTTATTTTGGCCTGTCCTTGAATCAAATGAGCTTTATATGCTTTTGCTATCTGACTGTGCTTCTGAGGCTGAGACTGTGGTCACAGCTCTAACTGGCAGCTGGAACAGGGCCATTGAAAAAGCACTTGGTTTCACCACTTACTGCCTGTGGTATCTGTGACTTTGTACATGAACTGTGACAGATGGTTTCTGAGGCTCTGTGTGAACCTTCCTACGATACCTGGTGTTGGAAGGTGCAGTGCACACAAGGTGTCCTCCTCCTCAAGGCTGCTGTTCCTGTCATGGGCAGCATGACAGGCTGAGCTGGAAGTGAGCCACTGCTGGGAACAAGTTGTTCGCTTATGGGTGTCATATACTGCTCTATTTTTAATAGGAAGAAACCCCAAAAGTGTTTTAAAATTGCATGTGAACAAAGAAAATCTGAAATAAAAATTAAGTCTTAGCTGAAATTCCTGAATTTTGGTTGTTACAAAGACTGGCTTTTCCTTGCTTCGCTTTTTGTTCTGCCTCTGTGCTGGAGCTCCCAGATCAGTGAGAAACAAGGAATTACGCTTACTTACCTGCTGCATGGAAGCAGTGCCAGTTGCCTAAAATTTCTGTGCCTCAGCTGCTAGAAGGCACTAGGTGTATTTAACGTCGGCATAAGCTTATATTACTCTCGTCCAGAGGATACAGTTTGTAATGTCTGTACTTTATAAGAATCCAGATTTTGGGCCTGACCATCAGTTTATTGCCATGTTTTATTTTAGGAGAGTGATCATGGCAGCTAGAGGAGGACAAAAACCTCAGTTTGGTTGTTGAGCTGAAGGGTTGGGTATGATCCCATGCAGCAGTGGGACAGATAGTATTATTGGTAGTGTGTTTGTTTACTTTGAAACACAAATGGCAAGGGCTGGCTTAATTTCTGAAGCAAGTGATGATGCCCAGGCCTATGAAAGTGCTTATGTGGTTGTTTCAGTGCTCCCTCTGGAGCTTTGCAGTTGTAGAGCTGAAGGTGCTATTGCTTTGAGGTGATGGTCTCTTGGACTGCACGGAATGATGGTGTCAAGCAGATCCTGTAGAAAGCATCTTCGCTTCTTGGCAAAGAGCCAACAATGTTTGGCCTGCCACATAACGTCTCATGCACAAATTTTGGACTAAATTGTTGACTACTGCTACATGCTAAATATTCTTTCTGTTCTCCAGCACACAGAATCCATGTTGTATCTGTCTTCATGGAAGCAGACTTGGCACGGTATAAGTTGGGGGAACTGTGCCAGCCAGCTCCCTGTACTTTCAGCAGCTAATTTTCTGACCAGAGCAGGCCCAGTCAGAATTCAGAGTAAAATTGTAGTCACTGTGTATCTGCTGGCAAGCTCCTGGGCAATGCTCTTTAATATTCATTTGCTCAGCAAGTACAAAATAGTCACAATTTAGACAACAGTGAAGGTAACCTTTAAGTAATATGTGCAAATTTGGTCAATGTAATACTAGAAAAATTATTGTTTCCTGTTCCAATTTTTTTTTTTTGCCAGGTGGTGGTGAGGTTTGTTTTTAATTTTAAGTCTTACTCATCTTCAAACTCTTCTGTAAGCTCTTCTTCAGTTTTGAGGGCAGTTGACATACGGTATTAGAGCATTGCTCTGGAAATTGAGCAAGAGTTTTTAAAAAACACTTGTCTTATAATAGTGGTCGAGGAGAAGGGATAATTTAATTCAATTACCAAGGGGGTGGTGGTGTTGTTGTTTTTTGTTGGATTTCTGGGAAAAAGTAGTGAGTTTTGGCTTGTTAGTAGTCTTTACTACTTGTCTGTACTTCAAAAAACCCAAAGGAGAAACTATCAAGAGTTTATTTTACTATTATGTATCAAGTGTTCTAAAAAGACATCTTTTAGAATAATTCTTGTGAAAGATAAATGTAGTACATGCTTTCTGCACATGTACCCTTTCTTAAATATGTGCCACTCCTAAATGATGGCTCTTTTCCCTCTCTTTTTTTGATGGAGAGGTTGGGCTTTTTTCATTATGTGGGACTTCTAAGTGTAAGGTTAAGAAAATCCACAGATACTTAATCCATCGATATTCACAAAAATCAAATATTCTGTGCATGTTATATTAGAAGGAAAACAGTGAAGCCATTAATGTTTATGAAAGTTAAATGTGCGGCTTTGGTGTAAGTACTGTTGGTTGTCACCTATTGTGTCTGAATTCTGTACCACAGGAAGGATCCATGGTTCTTTGTAGAAGCACTAAAACTGGCGGGACAGCAGAGCTGATGTAAAGCATCAAAGCTGAAGGGTTGTGTGCTGAGTTTGAGAAATAGCAGATTGGCCTCTAGTTGCCAATGCACTTGATGATCCTCTGTCACCTGGAAGCTGCTCACGTCTCTTCAGTTCTATTTTATATTCCCTAAAACTAACCTAAAGCTAATAAAAAAGATTTTAGCAGCAAAATTTGAGTTCTCTGTTATCTTCACTG
Organism: Melospiza georgiana; assembly: GCF_028018845.1. Classification (NCBI taxonomy): domain Eukaryota; kingdom Metazoa; phylum Chordata; class Aves; order Passeriformes; family Passerellidae; genus Melospiza; species Melospiza georgiana. Next base: position 42,158,183 of record NC_080431.1, read on the forward strand.
AATGTTGTCTCAACATGAAGTCTTTTCCTGGAGAGAGATCTGTAAAAATATGTTGCAAATTACAGCATAGCTAAATCCTTAGGGATTTGAGTACTTCATGATTTTGAAGTCTGCTGTTTTCAAAACTAGTAATATTTTCTTCAAGAGATCTAGGCAATGGACTAGGAATTTGAGAAACTTGTTTTGCGTGTGCACATCTTTGTACTGGTATGAGTGGGATACAGCTGCCCAGGTCTGGTATTTCCAGCAAGGATCTGAGCTTGGGAGCATATGCTGAAGGCCAACTCTTTGCATGTGCCTCAGGCACTGACAGCATCAAGTGGCAGCCACTGTTGAGGTTTGGGCTCTACCTGACAGGCACAGTTGTAATAGGAGACCACACTCAGAATCCTTCCTAAAAAGCTCAGAGCTGTGATGCCTCCCTGTTCACTGGATGCCTGGCAGTCTGTGTCCCTTCTCACCAAAGAAAATTAATTTTGAATTGAAATGAACTAGAATGAACCCCACCCAGTTTCATATGAAAACAGTAAGAAGTCTAAAGCTTTACTTCACTTTTTTTGTCCACATTGTTTTGACTTTCCTTGAAGCATCAGTAAAGGCAAACTGTAGTTTTCTGGTGAGTTTGACTGAAAATTCAAGTTTGGAGTAAAATACAGAACTACCAGAATCTCTTCTTTCATTATGAACATTTCACACAGCTATGGATATAATTACATATGATGAAGATCTTATGGCAAGACATGGGCTGTTACCCCCAGTTCCCTGGCAGAACTCCCAGTTAAGTGATTCTTTTCTAGCCACATGAATATACTTTCTTTAACTGGTATGTTTCATCTTAGAGGGAACTGCATTAAAGTGAATAACAGATCTCATTGTATGGTATATAAAGGTCTTCAGAAAACTAACTTAGTTGTCTGGTTTCCTTGGCTTCCTCTCCCTATGAAGATTGCTATATTTGATAAGAGATGCTAATCCTTGATTTTTCTATTATCCCTCGAAACTAAGAGAAAATAACAATTTCACATTTTGAAAAACTTACCTATTCATGCCATTAAAAGGTTCTACTTTACCTCAAGTGGATCACTTCACATTTTTTGTCTTGGTGTGTTTTGCTGATTCTTACTTTGATGAATAGCTTTAGTGTAGTAATGTAAGCAAAGAGAATAATATAAATTTGGGTATACTTGTTGGGAAAAATTAACAAAGTGATCATATTCATAGGGCATATAACTGACATAGGTTACTTCATGGTTAGTTCAGTGGTATTTCTAAGATGTCTGTATAAAAAAGCAAGACTTAAACCCCTGCATTTATCAACTGTCAAGAATATTGTTATAGCAAAAATTGCCTCAAGAATATAATGATGAATTAGGAAATTATTGCAGGTACAGAAGACTTGTGTAAAAAAACCTGAAGACGAGGTGGGAGAAGTTTTGTGTCGTAGCTTTGGGTCAGAAGGACAGCCTGAAAACTGTTCATGGCTCTTAGCTGTTCAAGTCTACTCTCCTCAAGCTTGAAACGTTGTACTGTAAGCTTGAATGGTGAATTTGAGACTGCTCTTCCCTCAACTGATACTTCATTTCTCAAAATCAAAGAGTGTAATGTTAAAAGTTAAGTTTGTACAGAAAAGTAAAGGAATATTTGGAATGAAGCTGGGCCTGGGCAGAAGAAAGCTGGGGGTGGAGGTGCTTAGTTTTAGTCTTTGTTTCTCTTTCTTTTCATCCAACTCTATTTGCAATAAATTAATTTTCCCCAAATGAAGTCCATTTTGCCTGTGTCAGTACCCTATAAGTGATTTTCTTGTCATTATCTTGTCTCCTGAGCTTTTCTATGTTCTGTTCTTCCCTTGTGCTGTTGAGGGAGAGGAAGAATGCAGCAGTGGCTTGGATGCATATAGCCATGTGGTAGATTCCTAAGGTCAAGCCCACCAGAGTTTTGAAAACTGAATTGTCAGCTGAACCTTTCAGGTCACCATGGGAAAAAGCAGAACCATCAGTGTCTCTGTCTTACCAGTGTGCAGCTCTGTTCACACTTCAGTGAGAACTAAGTTCTCTTCAGTGAGGAGAGTGAGACTAAGCCTTTCGTTAGTGGCAGCAGTATCAAGCATCATCTGCCTTGCCTCTGTATTGCTTGTTTGTTCAGGAGTGGAAAAAGACGAGGAGACTTTCTTTCACAGGAATGTAAATGTTTGTCAATCCACGCAGGAAATGTGAGGTTTGAGTTCTGGGTGCTCTGAAGCCTGAGCTCAGTGCTTGCTTTTTGGGGTTACCAGGAGTAGGGCTTTAGTACTGAGCAGCTAGTTGTAAAAATCTTGGAGAGGGAGAAAAAACTGTGATGTGGGGTGGGGATATCTGGTTTCTGTCATCTTATGCTTAGAAGAAATTATAAAGGGGGTTTCAGGGTGTCTTTGGTGGTGTCTCAGAACAGGAGGTCTGTTGTGGCATCAGATACTCTCTGGTTGTTAAAAGTTTGCAGTGTGTCCCAAAGTGAAAAACTTGCCTACAAAACCTTAGCACTTATTGTGAATGGCAAATATCATAATATTGCAATTTATTATTAAATAAACACTACAGGATGCTGAGGGAGTTTGCGTCAGGATGAAATAATGAGATTTTAGGGGATTTTTTTGTTCCTATAAAGTAGTGAAGGATAATTTGATTAAAAGTTGCAATGGAAAGCTATTTTCATGAAGAAAATGCCAGCGATGGCTGTGGAGGTGATGAAAATTCAGGCTTTTTAGGAGTGGGAGAGTCTGGTATTGCCACAGCTTCACAGAAGAGCTTGTAAGCTTGAAAACTTATCTGTCTTGTGTAACAACTGCTCTAGTAGCAGTTGCCCATACAGACCTGGGTATGATTTGTGTTTTTAATTAATATTTCAAGGGAATAAGTGTCCAAAAGTGATTAGTGGCAGGTTCCAGTGGATGGCACTGAGAAAGAGAGCATTATCTCTTTTAGGATGAGTTACTCATCTGAGAGAACAGATGTTTTGGTAAGGTCATGCAGTGTTTGGCTTGATTGTCTGCCTGGTTGAGGACCTACATCTGCTGTGCATTTTACAAAGGTGGTAAAGGAGTCCACCAGGAGGGTTCAAGTGGGAGACTAGAAAAGGAAGGACTGTCACACAAATTAAGGTACCCTTCACCTGAGCGATTTTGGGGGCTGGAATTTAGCTACCACAGTTAATGAAGAAAATGAGTTTGCCTGAATAATGCATTGGCTCAATACATCACGTCACCTATCTCTGCCGGTGGGTCTCATGAGTGTCATCAGTTAATGTGGGCACTGGAGCAGCCTGGCCTCACTCTGCTGTGGATGCTCCATCTGCTTGCCTGACCTTGAAGGCTCCTGGAAGAGCTCAATTCATATCTCCAGCCCCAGTGGGAGTAACTCAAGCCCCTTTGCCTTAAGTGACAGCCCACTCTGCGCAAACTTCAACAATTGTACCTGGTTTGCTGCGTGGCTTTGAACATACTGTGGTGCAAGCGCTGGTTATGGCAGGAGAGCACTGTTTGGAAGGATCAGCTCTCTGGGTGACTTTGGGCTGATTGTGTTGTCCCTGTGATCACACACAGACTGGATCTTCTCGGCAGGGGCCTCTCAGGATGTGTCACACAACATACTTCTAGTTATAAATGCAGAAGAGATCAGATAGTTTGGAAATAATTTACTCCTGTGATTATTGCTCCTGTGAATTATAAATTACCCAAAAGGCAGAGCAGTTCGCAGCCAGAGTATTTGCTCTTTAGACCAGCACTCGAAAGGCTGCTTTTAAGAAATAAGATTTTTGGAGAACAAAAGGAGAAGAAAACACGATGAAAATTTAGTTAAATGTAAATGTGTTAAATGGTACATGAACTAGTCAGGTTTTCATGATTTATCAGTTTTAAACTTCAAAGGCTCTGTTTAGCTTGCATTTTTAAAACTAATGAGTTTATCACAGCCAGTGGGGAAAAAATGGTTCAAGTATATCAGCTGTAAATTGGTACAAAGCACTAAAAGGGACATTAGCCTCTAATCAGATTCTAACAGTTCATTAAACCTGCCTTTCCTCCGTGGCACTTTGTCTTCCCCCCTCCTTCTGCCTGTGCCTCCTGTGTAAGCCAGCCTCATCCCTTTGCTCAGGCGGGTAGAACTTCCTCAGGGACACGGTGCAGCATCAGCTCATCCTTCTTTGTCTGTGAGCTAAAGAGCCTAAGGGGTGTTTGATGATGGTGTGTTCCTGATCCTGCTGTAAAATTCAACTGTGCTGCCTATAAATCAAGAAAGCAGAGGGACTCTCAACTTGCAAAATAGGCACTGGGGGAGCCAGGAACGCCACGCTGGCTTCTGCTCTTTATCCACCTCAAACCACAGCCAAACTGATGGGGCTCAGTGACACTTGAGATCTGCTGCTAATTAGTAAACAGTGCAGGGCCCTTGTTGGGGAGAAAGATGTAAAGCCAGGCACAATTTCATCCAGCTTCTTTGTGGCATCAGAGACCCTTCCTGTGTTTTTTCCACCTTGTTCCTCAAACACTGAATAAAGATCAAGGTGCACAAAATAATTTGCTCAGCAAACATAGGAAGAACTTGTTTTTCTTCCCCTTCTTGTTGTGTCAGCTTTTAAAAGTACAGTAGATGCACAGCAGCACCATAGCGTGGAGTGAGACATCTCAATAGCTTGACTGGTTTCCATTCTCACATGTTTGAATGCACAGGTGTCCTGCTGAAAATTAGTTGTTCAATCTGAAATTTTATAACTCTAAGCCCTTAGAGCTTTTTGTTAATGATCTAAATCTACTTTTAAAGGAAAGAAATAGAGATGGCACTTGCTTATCTGCTTCACCATCAAGCTTCTTCCAGTCCTGTAGTAAATAACCACAGCTCTGGGTGCTAAAATACACAGGACTTAAAGTGAGGGTGACAGGGATTTTAAGCAGATAATTTGTTCTGCTTTTGGCAGCATGTTGGGCATATCAGTTTCCTTTTTCAGCATGTTCTTTAAATTACAATAAAGGAGTATGCAAAAAATAAGCAGTTTCTGCAGTATTTATATCCTGGAAAGTGGAGGTCCTGGGATGAGATCTGTCAATTGGAAAAAAGAAACTGTTTAGAGTAGTTTAAGGTTTTAATATGTGCCTTTGGAAGCTCCATTCCAATAGACCATTTTCCTTAAATTTCCACTGAAGCAACCATGATAAGGAACAGGGCTATGAATACATTCCTTACGAATAATGGCACCATGCAGTGCTGAATGGATCTGCTGCCTGTGAAACTCAGCGAAAATGTGTTTTTTTTCCATTCTCATGCAGTTAGAGGACTATGAGGTACCAGAGCAGAGGTGAGTTTCCAGTCTAGAGTCTTCCAGGCAGGGCTGCAGATTAATAATAATAACTGACTGTGAATGAGTCACTTGTAGGTGAGGTGTGCTCCAGTTACATTGTTTGAAAAATGGGTGTGATGTCTCCAGATTTCTGTAGCACTGACCAAGGTGTCTGCTCACATTCTAGCTTGAAGGATAAAATGGTTTTTATTCTCTCCATGTTATCCAGACCAAATGGCAGCTGAAGACACTTGCTTTCAAACACCAGCCTTGAGCCTTGGCTGGAGTAGAAAATTGATTCAGGTTGAGGTGCTGTTTGAATTGAAGGCACATGAGGATTGTTTTGTATGTCCTCATAAACTGCTCCGGTAACAGCAGGAATGTTGATTCAGAGAACCACAGTTCTGCAAATCTTTTTCAGCTTGAAGCTCTCAGCATATAGTGCCCATAACTACATGGACAGTGCATATTTTTAACTTGCTTTTTTATCTCTCTCAGAGATAATTTCTTTTGTCTCAGAGGTGTGTAAAGATTTTCATTAGCAAATGCTGATAACTTTATAAGACAATGGTAAGAAATTTGAGCAATTGTATTAATTTGTAATGTGTGTGGGTACAGGCCTTCACTGTAACTTCTCTCCATAAAAGCTTTCTCTATCAGAAGTACAAGTGTTTTGACTGAAATCAGCTATATCTAAGCATACTGCCAAAACCTTCAAACTGTTTGACACCACTGCTTTCCTTTTCAGTTCTAAAGCAAGGAATTAATTAATATACGTGTACCTCTGTAATTAATTTCAAATTAAAAAATAGTAATTGGAGATGATTTTTCCTTGTTGCTTACGAAGACTTAGTTCTCTTTTAAGGATAACTGAAAGAGTGATTTACTGGTGTAGCAGAAGTAGTAACTTGGCAGCTACTCCTTGAAATTGCTATTGCATCCTCCTCGTTAACTTCATTTCCGCTGAAAGAAACATACTTCTACAGTATTGTAGAACTTAGACCAGTGAATTGAAACAAGTGGTTTTTCCATAATTTTTTGATTAACCTTGTCCTTTTTTTGCCTTAGGACATCAGCGCCTTTGAGAACAGAATGTTAATGCTTGATGGGATGCCGGCAGTCAGAGTCAAAACAGAGCTGCTGGAATCTGAGCAAGGGGTAAGCAGAGGTTTGTGTGACCCCACTCTGGTAACCCTTCCCCAGCTTCTCTGTGGTTAGCTGTCCCTCCCATTTTCTTTTCTATGTTTTCCTTTATTTCTGCTCTTCTGGAACATATTTCCTTGGGACTTGTACTGGTGAGCATCTAGTCTGATCTGCTGGGAGCATAGAACACAACTCTGCAGAACACTTACTAAAATCATCTGGGATGGCTAGGATGCTGTTGGTGTAATTTTACACTAATAAAAAACGGCGCAGTTTAATTTTAAGAAAAGGAAAAAAGAATAGATTTCAGTAAAGGAAACCACGTGTCTGGGAAGTCCATGTATGTATGTATCTTTGCTGTTCTGCCTTCTTGGGATATTTGCCTTACTGCAATTGTTTAATCCTTTTTATGCTCGTCCTACTCCATTTTCTGTTTGTGGAAACCTGCTCTCTCTCTGGTGAAATGCACTTTTTTATCATTAAGATAAAGGACTAAAGCTGGTATCACATCAGCTGCTGGATGTGGTACAGATCATGAATTGGATTTTGATTTTTTATGCAGAACTTAGTGTTGGAGTGACAGCTTTTAGGAACATGGGAGGAGGGTGTTTTCTTGGAAATGTGGTATCAATGACTGTAGGTTACAGCAAGGGTATCTGTTCAAGTTGATTTTTTTTAATCATGAAACTTTGTTTTCTTCTGCACATGTATGTTATTCCAAACAGTCCAAGCCACTTTACTAACCTGAAGACAGATGCCTTCAACAAGCAGCCTAATAGAAGCAGCAATGCTATTGCCTTGTAGGAATGGGCTTTCACCTAATTCTGTTACTTGGCTTTTCCCCTTTCTGCTATTTTTTCAGTTATTTAATTGAGAATTTGAATGATATAGAAAAGAGGGAATTGACTTTCAGGATAACTTGATTTGAAATACTTGCAAGGAAATACCGGTTTTTCAGGGTGTTTTTGAGGCTTTAAGTTTCAGAGGAAGAAAAAGGTTGGCATTTAATCGAGTTCTTGCTCACCTCTGTCTTCTTGAGAGCAAGAACCCTCAGAAATTACTCCAATATCAATGTAGTTTGTGGGAATGTAAAAATTGAACTATTGTGTGAGCTGAGATGATGAGAAGACAGATCCATTCATTTTTAATACCTTCTGGATGCTTTGCATTATGTCTTTTTATGTAATAGAGATGTTTCTGTATAGTGTTCAGAAGACAAAGGTTCCATTGCCATTTGCCTTTGTTCAGTATAAAATGAATTCTGTGCATGATACATATTGCTGGGTCCTTTATGAAGAGTACTTCTTTAGCAAACTGTGAGTTGTTTCTGGAAGACCTGCTTGGTGTCTTAGGAACTGGAAGGAAATGAATAATCTATATAATTTTTTAATTTCCTTAGACTTTTTAAATAAAATTTTATGGACTACTGTATAAGCAGAAAATTATGTCACTTTTTCCTCCAGTGGCTGAGCCATTGGACAAAGAGCTTGTTTGATTTTGAATTTTATGCACTTTAGTACTAATTAAGTAGTGTCTGGTCAAGAGTCTCTGGCACCTTTATGATTCTTCATTAGGGAACAATCAATAAACACAAAATGAATTCTCCAGTTCACTGGCAGAGGAGCTGGCCGTTAGGATGGCAATTTTCCAGCAAACAGCTTAAAACTCTAAAGAGAGCTGGTTGAAACAGATGTTTGGCATGTACTTCGGAGACTGCTTTGAATGTAGATGTTGGTGTACATAACAGGGACAAGTGTTTGAAGGATGTGATTACCAAAATCAGCACGTGGAGCTATTTGGGAAGATGAATATCATAACTGGGAAACACGGAGTGGGAACTAAAGTGTGATCCAAGTAGTAGGAGTTAGAAATTGTGGTGTCTGTGTTGTTATAGCGCCCAAAGTCCCTAGATTTGCACCTCCATCACAGCATATGTGTGTACAGGGAGATGCAACTTCTTCTTGAAACTTTAGGAGCTAAGATGGCATTTTGAGTCCTGTGAGCATAATGGCCAAAGCTTCATCACTTAAGAGCTGAACATCAGACAAACTCTTCCAAAATTCAGAGGAAGACATTTGGGTTTTTGCTGTTCTGGCTTGGTATCAGCTGTTGGCTCTAGGTTTGCAAGGGCAAAAGTGAGATATGGGTTAAGGGTTATGTAAAAAAGGTTTCATCTGTGATTGGAGAATCATGAAGGCAAATATCAGTTGTGGAGGAGGAAAACCAACAGGGTCTGGAGCACCAGTAGCCCTTGACCAGGATGGTGGGCATTATCTATCAGACCAGAGAACACTGAGTTGTCATGCTTGCCCATGAGGCTTTAGGGTGTTATTGTCTTAGAAGTGCTTTCTAAGGACCACTTTGAGTTGTCGCCTGTTTAAGTCTGAGCCCATATTTCAAATAAACATCTTCTTAATTTTAAAGAATTTTTTAAGGATATGTGCCTGTTCCTTGTAGGTATGTTGAATGCTTTTCTGCAGGACACATGAATATGTCATCCAGAAAAGGTGTTTTCTCTGTGGTTGTGCCTTGGATAACTCTGCCTTGTGATTCATAGCTTCCAAGGTGGGCTTCACACACAGAACCTTGCTGGGGGATTTTGGGTGTTGTCTGGCCATTTATGAGTGCAGGACTGTGTTGCACACCCAGCTGGTCCTCCCTTGACCTATTTACTAAAGAAATAGAAAATAACCCAGCTTAGAATTCTTGGTAAAGTGAAAAAGGATCATTCCAGTAACTGGACAACGTGGAAGTAAAAAAAAAAAAAACTCAGAAGGAGCATTCCTACCTGCAGCACCAAAATGAAAGTTTTTATAGAAACAACACCAGCTTTTAACCTTGAGTTACTTTTTCACTTACTTTTTGTGACATACAGTTGTGAAAAATGTGCCATGTGGCCATGCACATTTCATTCGTAAGAAATTCATCTTCCCTGTACTGCTCTGGGCAACTTGGTCTTCACCAGGTTGTCTCTTGACTGTGTATGGTGGTAGCAGAAGTCATGCATGATGTAGATGAGAACCAGGACAGAGCACATACTAGCAAGGCAATCAATCCGTTTTATATTCCCTTGTTTCCTGTTTTAATTTGGAGCCTTAAGTCCTTTTGCAAAAGAGGTTAAGTATAATATAAGATTCTTCTCTGCCATTTGTGCATGAGCTCCAAGATCTTTTAACTTTTGTGTTACATGTTTTGTTTTGTTTCATGATTGCTCTTTTGCTGTATTTGGGTGCTCTGTCCAAACTTAGTCTGATACCACTGAAAAGTTTTTTAAGTAGTTTTCTTAAAAAGTAGTCCCAGCCATTACACTGCACAAGTGTTACTTATCTAGAGCAAGTGAAGGTGAATTTATGATGCAATACTACAGAAGGAATAAGCACAGAAAGTGTAATCCAGCTGAGATTTTAGGGTAGCCCTAGGAGAATGAAACTCCTGGTTTCATTCTGAAGGTACCTCCTGAAGGTACTCCTGGCTGCAGAGCAGCCCAGCCTCTCGCTGAGTCTGAAAGGAAATTGGAGCTGGCATTTCAGCTATGCCCCATGCACTAGGTCCTTGGAGCCTGTGACTGGAGAAGAGGTGAGCAGGACTCTGGAACTGCAGCCTGTGTTGGTGTAGCGAAGACAAACCTTTACCAGCCCTGGTTTAAGACACTGAGTTGAAGTTAGGTCATTGTGGGAGACTAGGGTTTAGGCAGTCTATAAGGAAGACATGCCTTTTGAGATAGGGGTTACTAGTCAGATTTGGAACAAAGAGGTGTTTACAAGGGAAATAGATTTTTTTCTTTGCTTTGGAAAAACTTAAACCAGTTCTGCATTGTTTTATTGTCACCAATTTAGAGTAGTTTAATGTTTATTAGAAGGCCATTTGCATTAGCAAGAGCACATGCTTATTTTTCCAGTGAGCTACTGTCCTTAATTTTGCACAGGAGATTTAATGCAGTCTCTTGTTTGAGGCTTCAGGAAGACACAGTGCTGCTTTAATGACTTTATCACAAATGAAAAAAAGACATTACATAAAAGATATCGCATCGCCCTTTAACAAGGCTTCATTATTATCTCCCCTACTGTGGAACAGGAGCTAGCATTGCTAATAAATTGGGAGAATTACTTTAGAAATATGAATTTGCTTATCATTTAATATCGTCCAGTGACCTACAACTTTAGATCTTTTTGGCTGAAGTGAAATCTTTCTCAGTTACCAGCTTCAAAAAAGGATATGAAGAAGAAGGTGGTCCTTCTCCATGAGACTGAAGGTGGGGTACTTGAGCAGGAAAAAAAAAAAATCTTCATTCTTTGTGCCAAAAACTATTCTGGGAGTAATACTTCTTATTGCAAAAATGTGTGGAAGCTGGATTAATGTATTGGTAATAAAGACTGGGCGGAGAATTTAATAGCTGATGGCTACTATTAAGAAGTTAGGGTGTATAGTGTTGACTGGCTTTAGTGTTGAGTCTGCTTGTCATTGCAGAATGTGGCTCAGTTTCTAAAAATTGGTGAATGTGTGCAACTTGGTGTTCAGTTGCACTTTTTCAAGTATTTGCTGAGTTGGCCTGTAAGCTGTTGTTAAAAGGAGATATAAATGTGGGACTTAGATCCCACAATCAATCTTCAAATACAGAGAATGATGAACTGCTAATTTTCATCAGTCTTTTTGTTTTCAGATCTGCAGTCTCATCTGTTCCTTTGCCTACATTTTGTTCTCTCAAATCATCACTGGAGGATTATATATCTTACTCTGAAGTCTCCTCCTAATTCTTCTTGATCTGTCCTCATTCAAATCACTTATCATGACTGAATTATGAAAATAAATTATTAAAATGACAAAACCCTTTAATAAGCCAATATTGTTCTGTGTCTTTCATAGCCAGCCAAATTATCTTCTTGTCTCATATCTGAAAAATGCCATCCATCTTTACGTTGTTCTATTCATAAACATGTTTTACCTCAGCCTGAGTAATACTGACATAAATCTATTATTTTTAAAGATTTCCAAAAATACCAATACCTATTCACATTCAGTTGAGAATAGTCTCAGTAACAAAGCTTATTCCATGACTATATGGGGAACTGTTTTGCAGTGATTCATTCAGCTTGGGTACAGTCTTTGTATTGGTAGAAGAAAGAGCACTTCTGATATTTGCTTTTGTTGTTTGTGAGTTTCTTCTTCATTCAATTACTTAGTTGTTTTCTGAATTACTTAATGTTTAGCATGACTGATTTGGGGAAACATGTTGCATGTGGACAGTGCACATGTATCGATCTCTTCTGCAAAGAAAGCCCCTCTTGCTTTCTGTTGTTTTTCTTCATCTTGCAGTTGGCATCACTCAAGGAGTTAAGAGGTGTTAGAACCTCTGGTTCAATTCATTGGTTGCTTTACAGTGCCACAAATGTAGAACAGTCTTCAGAAAGAGGTCAAGATTTGACTCCAGATGCAGTAAGGACCTAACCTACGGGGCAGGATGCAAAGCCCTGTGAGAGGTACCTAAGGAGGTGCACTGTATTTCCTGAGCACAGCTGAAGGTTGTGCTTGCAGCCCAGAAGGGTGCAGGTCACATCCCAGAAGGGTTATGTCACTTGGATTTATTAGGTCAAATCAAGCATCACAAGCTGATGAGTACTGTTTCTTGTTGAGTGGAAGCTTGCATGACAAAAAAAGGTAGCCAACTCCTACATCTTTGCTGTCATCCTGGCATTCTTGCTCGATCTATTGCCAGTGACTCAATGACATTGGGGAATGTAGGGTCAACTGATCACTGGTCCAAGAAAAACCTACCCAAAGGAGGAAGGGAATGGTGTTGTATGTCCTGCAAGTCATACTTCCATGTGAAGTCATGGATATCCTCTATTAAATGGAGATGGGGAGAGTGGGAAAAAGATCCTGGGTGCTGCTTTTTGATTGAGCTGGTGACCTGTATCTGGAACTGCATCCTGAGACATTTTTACTACTTCTGGGACCCCAGCTGCCCACTTCTGGCATGTTTCTGCAGTGCTGCATTATCAAACACTTTTAGTGTTTCATGTTTCTGATTCCTTTTGAAGTCAGCTCATGTGCAGGGAGCCAAGGTGTTTTTTCATGGATGTTGGTGTGGTTGTTTTTTTGTTTTTTCTCTCCAGGAATCAGACCCAAAAATGCAATAGGAAGGTAATAGATTTAAGACTAACAGGAAATGATAGCTTAACCAGCTCAGCACACTTGCCAGGCAGACTTTTTGCCAAGTTAACCAAGACTGCAGAGTAAAAATGCAGGTGGGATTGTAAGATGCACGATGCTGTCTGAAATTCACACTAAGTGAAGTATCCCAGATCCTCTGAGACTTAATTTACTGACCATTGTCTGCCATTGCTTTCCTTTCCTAGGCAGCTAAGCTGGCTGTTACAGAGCACAGCAGGGAATGTGCTCCTTACTCTGTCTGGTAGTGTTTGTTGTGTGTATGGTAGGAACAGGGGGATTTTCACTTGTGGGTGAAAACTTAATTGTGTGAGGCATTGTACTGATAAAGGGTGGTCCCAGGGTATCTAGGTTTAATTAATCAGAAGTTTAGACAGTCTTTTAATGGTGTTCTTTAGATATTAGTGGCTGTGCTTATTAGGAATTCAGCAGCAAGTGTAAAGGAGTGAAGCAGAGGAAGATCTCTGCTCCAAACAGTGTATGTTTAGCCAACAGTGCCATGCCCAAGAAATTTCCTATGTCTATAGTAATAGAAGGGCAGCAACAATATGGTTTCAATTACAAGAAATTTAGATTTTTTTATGAAGAACCATTCAATTTGTCTGCCAAGACTGGAGAAAGTTTCATAGACAACGTGGGATGTTACTCAGAAACTAACATAGCTTAATATTGTTACAGTTCCATAGCAAAAACACAGTTACAGAATATATCATGTTAGATACATAAATTGATATGTTTTCTGTGCTTGTATGGATTAGAAAAGTAAGGTTGCCTTTGAGAGAAGAAAAGTTGACCCTTTGATTGGAGTGTAGTGCTGAAGTTCATTGCAGTATTACAGTTTGGTTGCTTTCTATCCCCAGTCAGCTATTTTGTGAGCTCACCTTCGAGCCAGTCTGCTTTTTTGGCGATGTATGACCTCTCAGCTTGCACTGCTACTGGAGCTTATGATGCGAATCTCCTGAAAAATTCATTCAGCTGAGAAACTGGGAATGAAGAAAAACAAGCATGATATACACAAGCTGTATGTCTGTGGTTACTGTGAATTCCTGAATCTACATGTTTGGTTAAAAATAGATTCTTTTTTCAAGATGTGAAAGGTCAGCATTTCCATTACTGCACTAAAGAAGTCATTGAAAATGGTTAAAAAAAAACAAACAAAAAACAAAACCATCCACATATCTACAATTAATGTAATTATAGATATGATATCTCAAGGTCCCGTGACACTTGTGTGTGCTTCATTTCTTTCTCTTTGGGGACTCCAATATTGACAATTTAGCTGTAATTGTGATTGAACTTGGAATCATAGTTGAGAAACCAGTGAGATACAGATTTTTGCTTCTATGCATTGTGGCAGAAGAGTATTAACACTTAGTCATGGGTACTCAGAGCATGCCATATATCAGCTGGTATACAGCACTGTATTCTGAAATCCTGTTGCACCTCTACTTGAAACTCATCACAGGTCTGTGTTGTTTCACGTCACAGTGCAGTGGAATTCTAAGATACAGCAATGAGCATTTTAGACTTCATGTGTCAAACTATTATTGGCATATAAAAAGCAGTTACTCTTCTTGTCTGGTCACTCGCCTGGTTGGGCATCTGAAGTTTAATTCAGACTGCAATGGCAGTGAAATTCAATAGGCTGTAAGTGTACATAACCCCTCTGTTCATATTAGGAAACTAAAGAAGGTGAGTTAGGTAATCCTGCTTTTCTTAAAAGAAAGCTACCTTGAATTACCTCTTGTTTACCTCTGTCTATGATTATATATATGCAAGGATAGTGCAGGCCTGCTGATGTGTGCTCTGGACCACAAAAATTAGCTCTTGATTAAAAACGTATTCCATTGAAACATCTCTCTGAAATAATTGTTATTCACAAAATCTTTAAGTTATTTAGCAAGGAGAAAAATTGTCATTAGGTTTCATTTTGTTCTACTCACAGATGAGTGAGTAATGGAATTTTTTTGTTTGTTTTAGTGCTCATTAGAGTAGCCAGTTCATTATGACAGTCTATATTTTGCTCACTATAGCACGTTGGTTTGTTCAAAGTAGAAATGAGATGGGAGTGAGTGGGCTCTAGTCCTTTCCCTTTGACTTCAGTAAAATGAAATAATCTCTCTTCATGGCTCTCAGTTTGGTAATTGCTATACTCTATTTCTTCAAGGACTCTTGAAGTGAGAAGTATTGTGTAAGTGTGCATTGTTACTGTATTATATAGTGGTTAGCCTGAGAAAAATAAGCATAAGCCAATATAACTCAATAATTTACAATATCACGAACACTTCAGCATCATGAGACAAATGCCATTATGTTATGAAAGTACCAAAATTATTTAATCCTTGCTGTTCATTATGAGAAAGGATTACTTCTACTTTTGTCTTGTTCATTGATGTTTTGTTAGCTTTTCTTTTCTCTTGGAGGTTGTACTCTTTTTGATGTATATTTTACTCTTGTTCTGTATCTTGGTGGGGAAGTACTGAAAGAGCTGTATATATTTTTTAGCATCATTGGCTTTTTTCCTTATTTCTCCCTGTGGAGATGAGTCCTTACATAAATTACTGTAAGGTTTCTGTTTTCTTTAATTTTTTGTTGGTTTGCTTATTTTGAGGGTTTTTTGGTTTTTTTGCTTTTAGTTTTTAAATTCTCTTCACAATCTCCTCACTCTCTCCTCTCCCCACCCCCATCCTATTTCATATTGTGAGGATGAGTATTATTTATTTAGGCGGGCATCTGCTTTCAGACATCCTTTTACAGATGTTGTTATTGCTTGGTTTCATCACTTAAACATACCAGGAAACCATAGGAATTGAAGGCAGAAAAATCCAGCAGCAACCAAAGGTGGTGTTTGTCTTCTCTTGCTGGCACAGGCCTCTGCTCATGCTTCCCATTGCCCAAGGATGGAGCCCAGGCAGACAAATATGGTAACACCCAGCTCATTGGGGCAGGCAGGGAACAAGAGGATGAAGTGGAGGTGATCTGCCCAGGCAAGGCTTGTTCAGGGAAAGGATTGTGTTAGATTAGCCCACTCAGCCCTGTCTCTTCCAAATTGCTTCCATTCCCCCGGTGCCTGGAGGGAACACCAACCATGCAGATGTCACATGCACCCTGCCTCCTTTGCCTCTGTTGATGTTTGTAGCTTGTTTCCTACTTTCATGATATACACTAGGGATTGATACTGATGCTGAGACACTGACTTTGATCTTCCTCTCTGATGCTCTGTGTGGAACTTATGTCATTGCAGTGAGGGAGTTACTGGAAATTCTGTAGCAGTCATATCAGTTTGTCCTTGGAAGACAGCAGCATCACCCTCTCCTGTCTGGGTTACAGATATGCTTGATTATGTTTTCAATATCGCAGGTGCCCTTCCATGACATTTTCCACTTTCCTTGATAGCTTTTTGCCAATTTTCAACACCTTTCACATGTGGTAGAGGAAGGTGCTGCAAGGATATCAGCGTGCTGTCCCCTGTTTCAGCCATGAACCCACATTCTCCTTGTTCATCCTTGTATTGCTGATGTAATGGTAGAAGTTCTTGTTGCCTTTGATATTCCCTGCAAGTCTGAACTCCAGCTGGGCTTTGGCTTTCCCAACGCTACCCATGTGTTCCTGTGTGATATTTGTGTGTTCATTCTTTTCTTGCTCCTCCTGCTATGCTGCCTTTTTGTATTGGAGCTACTTCACGTGTTTCATGTCTCCCAAACGGGCGTCCTAATGCTTCTTGCTTTTCTGAGTGGTTACATATACTAGTGTTCTACTTTGATCTCCTTAAAACCTTCTAGTACTCCTGTGCTGTTTGAACCTTTTAGAGGTGTCTCGCATGAGATCCCACTTAATTCCCTGACACTTCTACTCTCCTCTAGTTGAGAGTCTAGATTGACCCGGACTGAGTGTTTGTTAGTACCATTCTTTCTTCACTCTCCTCTAAAACTCCATTGCTTGGAGGTCATCACACCCACTAATTACCACAGCTCCACTTATTCATTTTTCCACAGTGGTCATTTTGGTTTTGTCCATATGGGATGTTATGAGAATGCAGCAGTGATCACAGTGAACCTGATGAGAGGTTCTTTTTACACATACAATGGCAGCTGTTATCATGTACCTCCAGAAAGCCCAGGCAAAAAGCAAGCCTACAGCAGCAGTGCCCTGGTGCACCCTCCTGTACCTGTCAGTGTGCAGCTGGGAACCACGTGAGCAGAAGGTGGTGTTTAGTATTGCAAGTTTTCACTGCTCTTTGAGCTCCATGGAGATTCTCCCGCTAACCAGAGGCTGTGGTGTAGGTTTTGACGTGTAAACCTTGTTGTGCACCAGCCTTACTGCCATCCTTAGACTGCAGTAGGAGCTTAAGATGTAGTGCTATAAACAGTGGTGGCAATGAGAGCATTTCCTGTGACACTCTTGATTTATTTTCCCTTTATTTATAGTAGAACAGAACTGTGGATTTCTGGGGAGTCCATATGATGAGGTGTCTGGGGAGGACAGAAGCTATGCTTTTGAGAACAAAAGACTTTAGTTTTTCTTCCTTCAGCTGCTGGGTATTGTGGAACAATGCTCTGTGAAAACTTCATGGTACTATAAAACTTATGTTTAATAGAGTACTTAGGGCTTTGATACTGATGTGTTGTTCTGTTGTTGAGTAACAACCAGTAAAAAGTAGTAATGTTTTTGACAGCTGTCAACAAAAAAAAAGTCCCCTGTGGAAGTAGAAGTGGTCTGGTCCATGATTTATATGGCAGAACAGCAGTTTGGAAGCTCCTGTCCACTGTTTACTCCTCTGAGGTTGTGCCAGTGCAGAGATGTGCTCTAAGCTAGGGGGAAAAAAAAAAGTAAAAAACTGAAACACCTTTAAGAGTTTTCCGTCTCTAAATTCAGGTTATTTTACAGATCCAAGTTAAGGTGTAGGTATAGACTGATTGTTAAGATTTGCAACATCCACAGTTCTGTGTGATCTGCAGGTTAAAACATGCTGTGCAAACATGGTGCAGAAAACATTATTGATTTTCATTATAGAAAACTTCTGAAATAGAATAGAGAAATAGAAGCCAAAACAGTCTCGTTGTCTTCTGAATAATATTCATTTTACAGAATAAGCTAAAAATATCAAGTGAAAAGGTAAATATTATTTATGTCTGGTCTTGGAAAACAGTTTATACTTTGGTTTATTGAAGCTTGAGTTTCTTTCCTTTGTTGCTGTACATATTAGTTTTCATGAATGGATTTAGACTGAATTAATTGAAATATGTTTTTCACTGAATAACCATTCATAGTATTGATGAGATAAGGAGTCAGTTTAAGACAACATAAAATAAGTATGTACATTAGTATTGAATACTCAAGTATTAATTTATTCTTAGGTTAAATTCCATAAATACTTCTAGTCTAAAAAGAGGTTGTCTTGAGTTTCATAACAGTTTTACTGTGTAGATTGTGACCTTACTGTTTTCAGAAAGAAGAACAAGTATTTCTTAAAGGCTAAACAGTAAAATAACTGATTGCTCTAGAAATTTGGTAGCTTTAAATGGATTGTGGAGAGACACTTGGAGCTTCTTTTGAATTGGTATTTGCAAGTTTGTCTGCAAACCCCAAGCTGAAAAGGAACAAAACGATGCTCAAAGTATCATAGAGTCATTAAGGTTGGAAAAGATCTCCATGGTCATATCCAGTCTTTGACCTCATACCACCAAGTGCACTAAACCATTTCTCAAGGTGCCACGTTTACTTGTTTTTTGAACAGTTCCAGGAATGGTGACTCCACCACTTCCCTGGGGATCCTGTCCCAGTGCTTAATCAGTTTCAGTGAACAATTTTGTCCTGATATTCAACCTGATGAAGTAAATCCAGATCACACATGCAGAGTATGAATTATCTGGTGTGCATGCTGTGGGCTTGTTTTTGAAAGATACTGAATATTAAGCATTCAGCAGAGTATGTAAGTATCTGCTTGACTTTTAAGAACTGGAGGAGATCTGTTACTTACTCATGACACTGACTCAGGGCCAGGGTGTGCCATGCAGGAACCTTGAATCTATAAAAACTGCTACCATAACCTCTAGAAGTCTTTAACAGTCTTTAAAATAATTGGAATAAATCAATTGGAATAAATGTCCTTGCATTTGCAGGCAGAGTAATGCATGACATGTTAGGTAATATGTTAGTAACATGATTCTTGTTCTTAGATTTGTTTAAACCCTGCTGTTAAGCTAAAATGCAGTTCATCCACAACAAGGAAAGTTTTTGTGAAGTAGTGAACTTTAAATATTCTTAGTGGACTGATTTTATTCATATCAAATGCTGGGATGAAGTGTATATGAGAGGGTTTATTGTTGATTATGTACCCTGATTTTTTAATATGTTCATTGCCTTCACTCAAATGATTCCTAAAACCATATAACCTCTAAAAAGAAAAATGTTTTTTATTATTATCCATCAGTTAGTGGTGAGTAGAAATTACATCAGCAAATGTAGTTGGAGTGCATCCTCTGTTAAGCTAGCTTTCTGTTTAAAAAATCCATAATAACGTTACATGAATTTGCCTTACTCATTTTAAAATAAGGGAAAATATCTTTTACCATCTAAAAGATGAATGACGTAGGTCAGTAACTTAGCCATGACCATGTCTCTGGTGTGTTTAGGAGTTGCTGTTTACATTGAGTGTGTTCCTGAACTGCAGCTCCTCTACATAATGTCATTGCCAGAGAACACAATGACTGTGCACACCCATGGGTGCCAGATGCAATTTAAATAAAAGCCTGTGTGAAGGAGTGTGGTATAGAGGGTAATGGCATGAAAGGGTGAAGAGGGATCAGTGAAGCTCTCAGTCCTTGGGAACTGAAAGTAGGCAGAGGGATAGAAATTCGTGGTGGGAATAAGTTGCCATGCCAACCAAGTAATTTCTCGAACAGGAGGAAACTGGTAATGAATAACTGCTGAGTGGGAACTTTAAGAGAAAAACATGCTCTGTGGAAAACCAAAAGGTTACATTTTTGATAATCGACCTTCACCGTTCCCCCTATGAAATTCTGCACTGGCAATCTGTCTGTCGGAGCTTCCTGCTGTCCTGTACCAGACCCTGCTGTGCCCATCTGCTAATCTGGGAAGTGTCTGCCTGCGGTGTGGTGATGGGTACCAGTCCTGAGCCCCTGCTACAGGCTGACCCGAGCCCTTTGTGAATCATTTCTCAAGCAGCTGTGAAAACCAGATGTGGGTTTCACCAGTCGGTCTCCCTTAGTAGCTGTTTTGGGTATTCGCTTAAATCATTGACTAGCATATTTACTTTTTGGCTTCCCTGTTTCTTCTAATACAATGTGAAAACTCTGCAGAGAACTGACATCTTTAAAAAATACTTCTTTCTAAACCCTGTTAAGCCATGTGTTCTGGAACTTGGACATGTGTTGTTCCTGTTTTGTCTGTAACTCTTTATAGCCTTCTGATTTTATAAAAGGAGGAACAAAAAAAGACATTGAAACTTTATCTAAAATGTTGGTTTTTCCTTTTGTTTGTCTTGAGTTGTTGCAGGAGGATTTAGTAGTGCAAGGCACTTGCATTGCTTTGCCTCCAGTGCCCTTAAAGCAGAGTTCAGCTTGTGCTGTGGTCTGTGTTTGGGTGAGTACTCCCACTGTGACGGTTTGTGTTCTTAGGGTGGTGTGAGCCACCTCTGGAATCAGGAGGAGCCAGACATGTGAGTAAGGACTGTCTGGATAAATTTGCTCCTGCTGAGATCTGAATTGCTGCAGCTAGGCTGCTGCTGGTCTCTGGCATGGCCAGGTATCATGGAATCATAGCATGGTTAGGGTTGGAAGGGACCTTAAAGACCCCTAAAAAGCCTCAAAGGTTCCTCAAAGCCTTGTGCAACATGGCCTGGGACAGGTAGCTGTGCTGTCCACCTTGTGTGGATGGCTTGTGCTTCTCTGCTGCCTTCTCTCAATTCCCTTCTCCTTCTGTTGCATACGCACACACCTCCACTTTCTGTGCTTTTTTTTTAAGTTATGACCTCTGCTTTTTTGGGCAGGATGCAAGGACTGCTTACCAGCCTTAGCAAGATTTAATAGTCCTTGTAGTAGTAGTCTTACTATTAGTTGTAGTGAAAGCTAGGTCAGACATTTGATGAAGTTGTCCCATTCTTTTGTTCTTCCCACTTCTTTTCTTCCCCAACTCCTCAGCTGCCATCCCTGAACTGATGCTGGTGTAACTGCAGGATTGCTCAGTGAGCCAGTTCAGCCTGACAATCTGACATAAAAGGAGCTTGGAGGGAGAGGGTGAAAAACCCAACAAAATTTTGGCTTTCTTAGGAGTCAGGCAAATGCCAAAGTAGTCTCAAAGCAGAAGGAATGTGCGGGGAAGGGGAAGAGTGACAACACATGCTTGGATATGTGCTACCCTAATTCATGGCTCGTGCTCTTAGTCATGCCATGTGGATGAAATGCTGTTAGGGCTTTGCTTTTGCAGTTTGCAGGTGCTAAGTGACTGAACAAGGAAGGCATTTTGACTCCAGCAAAAGACAGCTAAGTGACACTGCATGAAAGAATGGAGCTGCCTGACAGCACAGCCTGTGCTTATTAGGGTGATACGGAGATTTCTTTACAGTTCTGTTTTTTCTCATGGAATCTTCTGCTGGTTTTTTTTTTGCTTTGTTTTTGAATCTGTTTTTCTGAGCATGAGAGATTGCACGTGTAAAAGAGCAGGAGTTCTCAGACACCATGGAGAGCTGTGTCTGAGGCTCATCCTTCATAGCACTCTGTGTAACCTGTGCTATTGCTGGTAATGGAGTATATCAACATTTGCAGCCACACAAGGATCAAGGCCTTTATGAGGGTGATGTATCTGTATGCTAGAAGTCTTGGGAGCATGTCATTAAAAAAAAAAAAAATTAAAATGCAGTGGCAGAGATCTCTTAAGATTTATTGCATCATTATCTCACATGAAACAGTAAGAGTGTCCTGGCATGACTGAACAAAAACAATAATGTGAGAGTGTCGTTATTTATTTTGTCGACCTGCTGATTATCCCTAGACATTTCCAGAAGCAAAGGCATCCTCAGCAGTGAGGTCTTTTGTTTCACATAGTTTCAAATACAGTCATTTCAAGGAGGGAAGCTGGATCTACATCACGTTTTCTTCTTCAGTGTGTTCCATAGATGGGATGTGTTCATCTCTGAGTTACTGAGACTCTGTAAGTGGGTATGATTTCTCCTCCTGAGTTCTGTTTGCTTCTATAAAACGTGGCAGAAAAGCCCCTGAGCACTTGACTTGGAAGTTTACACTGAAGAAATATAAAGACTGATCCCTTTCCTTATTGACCTGGAGGAAGAACGAGCTCCATACAAAATATACCCTCTCTTTTCAGTGTAATGAATCAGCAATTGCAGCTGTCCATAGAACCTGGAGACTGCACAGCTCAATATCCAGCCCATGACATAATGCTGTTCCATCTACAGTCATAGGTTTATTTTTTTGAGATCATTGCTAAGGAGTAATAATAAAGTGCTAATGTAATTCAAGAACTGTCTGGACACTGCTTGAGTAGGGAGGTTGGACCAAATGACCCACTGTGGTCCTTCCAACCTGACCCATTATGTGATTCTGTAATCTTAATATGCATCCCAGGAAAGGAGCTTGAAATTACTAAATTCGCCATTTTTGTGAGATGAGCTTCGTAACCTGTAAGTGGTGCACCAAACATGAAATTTCAATGTTTTGGCATGGATAGAGCCTATTGCTAGTGGAATGTCTTAAAAATGAAAGTCACTGGCAAGTAGTAGAAGGTATTTGTTCAGAGCAGGGATAGGATAATACTGCTTGGACATCTTTACTGTAACAACATAAAGATTTTGAAGCAGTTGCAACACCAGAGTTTTCAGTATGTGCCCAAGACTGTTCTCATTTTGGATTTCCTGTTCTCAGTATTTTATCTATAGCACTTTGTATATTTCTAGAGATGTTTCTTAAAATTCACTTATCAGTTTGCTCTAGGCAAAAAGTGGCTAAAATGAAGCTTTCAAAATAGCCCTCTTCGTATGAGATACAGATAAATGTATTCATTTTGGTCGAGCTTCAGTTAAAGGCTTGGTCTAATTTTAAATTCAGAGTGCGTCTCCTCCCAAGTAAATCATCTACTTTACAGCTACCCACCACTTCAAGTCTGACCTTGAGGAAGTCAAAGAACTTCTCATCATTCTCATAAAGCTTGGGGAGGGGAAGAAAAAAGAAGGTTGGACTCTGCTAGGCCAAGGGAAGCACTCTTGTCAGAAATGCCCAGAACATATTAATCTGGTCAGATGTTAGGTGGAGAACCTTATCTGAGTTCAGTTGTCAGGGAAGAATGTATGGAGGAGAATTTATCTGGGCTAACCAGCCTCTAAGTCAGAAAGGAATTAATAGATGAAAAACAACTGCTTCCATTGCACCCTGATAAGAACAGTAACTCTGTGCCTTTCACAAAACCCAGGTATTGCTTTTGTTGTTGTTTGGGGAGTGAGGTGAATGCTGCTCGAGATGATGTCCAAATAGACTTTGTGTCCCTAATGGGAAAAAAGAGCTTTTCATCCAATATGTCTGATTTCCTCTTTACTATGTTACACTAACCCCTGTGTCATGTTTCCTCAGTCGAAAAATCATGGCTAAAATATGGTCATCAACCTGTGTGTTTCACTACTCTTCTTAAATCTAAGTGCAGCTCTTTTTTAAAATGCTTGGCAACCTGTTCTCTATACTGGTATCAAAATGGCATCTGACTGAGTACACGGCATGACATCATGTGGTAATATCCACAAAGGAGCTTAGCTGACACTTAACCTTTGTTACGTGGGCATGTGGTGAAACATACTGTGCATTAAAGCAGTTTATGGTTGCAGTCTGGTTGTGTGGAGTGAGGTGGGAGCAGTAGCAGGCTGATTTATTTAGAATCCTCATAAGCACCATGGTGAGGCAAGCCAAAGATCCGTTTGACCACACACTGCAGCAGGATCCCCAACAAGTGAGGAAAACAGGGAAGATGGAAAAGATCCATGTTGTGTGATCCTTCCTTGGATATAACTTTGATCAGCATTTTTAGGTGATTTAAAGCCCATTGCTATACTTGAGTCATTGTATTTAATAGCAGCTGATGAGCTCCTCCCAGTAAAACGGTTTAATCCGTTTTTTAATTTGCTATCCTTCTGAGTTCTGGGATACTGGTGGCAATGTGGTGGCAAATGTAGGCTGCTTCTTTTCAGTTATTTTGCAGCTATTGTCTGCCAATTGCATTAGGTTTTATGTCGTGAACAGCACTTTCCATATCAATCGTTATTTGGATGTTTATCATAGGACTTCAGTCATCATTTTCCAAAACCTAAGCATATTATCTGCTTTATATATCCTTGAAAGTAAATGTCTCACATCAACCTTGTAAATGTATGCTAAGATACATTTTTAAATATCAGGTTCAGGGTTCTTCTTCAGTCAGTTAAGTATTTAAATGTCAAATAGCAGCGCCTGAGCTAATCATCCTTAATCTCTAGAATTGGCAAGACAAAAATCCTCTGGCCCCTTGATTTTTCTCCACTGGTAGAATGGGTACAGTAACCAGTGCAGGTTAAGGTGTCAAACACATCAATGACATCAATAGCTCCTGGATGGATGTGCCACTGGCCCTAGCTGGGGCCAATTAGAAATGGTGGTAATGCCTCTGTTAAGATTTAAGAAGGGAAAAAAAGTTATTGCGCAGATATATTTGTAGAGAGAGAAGACTAGGGTGAGAATATCTGAGAGGAACAGCCCTGCAGACAGCAAGGTCAGTGGAGAAGGAGTGGGAGGAGGTGCTCCAGGTGCCAGAGCTGGGATTTCTCTGCAGACCATGGTGAAGCAGCTGCCTCCCCTGCAGCCTGTGGAGGTCCATGGGGATGTAGAGATCCACCTGCAGCCCATGGAGGACACCAACACCAGAGCAGGTGGATGCCTTGAAGGCAGCTACGATTGTGTGGGAGGCTCATGCTGGAGAAGGATCCTAGCAGGGACCTGTGGACCCATGGGGAGAGGAGCCCATGCTGGAGCAGGTTTCCTGGTAGGACTTGGGACCCTCTGAGTGACCCGTGTTGGAGCAGACTGTGTCTGAAGGACTGCAGCTTGTGGAAGAGTGACCCATATTGGAACAATTTGTGTTGCCTGTGGGATGGACCCAGTGAAGAAGTTTGTGGAGGACAGTGACGTTTGGAAGGGACCCCACAGTGAAGCAGAGGAAGGACTCTTCTGCCTGAGCAGCAGCAGGAAAAATGCGTCATGAACTGATTGTAACTCACATCCTCAGTCTCCCTGTGCCACTGCAGGGGAGGAAGTAGAGCTGAGGAACGGGTGGAGGAAAGGGATTTTTTAGATTTATTTTGTGTCTTGTTAGCTTACTCTGATTTTTTTAGTAAGAAATTCAGTTAATATCCACAGTTTGAGTCTGTTTTGCCTGTGATGGTATTTGGTGAGTGTCCTTATCTCAACATGAACCCTTCCTTGTATTTATTTTCTCTGTCTTGTCCAGTTGTAGAGGGGAGTGATAGAGTGACTTTGGTGGGTGCCTGGCATCCAGCCAGGCTCAACCCACTACAGATTTCCAGTGAGTTTTTATGCTTTAGGTTTTGATTGGCCTAAAACAAAAATGTTACCAAAAATGTCCCTGCAATAACCAGGAAAGTCCTAAATGGGTTCATTCTTGAAAGATATGAGGTTATTATTATAATTTTGCCCATGTCTGTCTTCCATGCAGCATTTAAAAGAATGGGTTACACTTTGTATACCATAATGCGGCATTGTTTTGAAGGAAATGTTTTGTTTCCTGAGAGAAAACCCATTATTTATATTCCCAGTATAACCCATTGCCACCAAGACAGCTAGGTTTACATGTCCAGTTTATGGGTCATCAGTGTACAGGCACAGTAAGGGTTAGTTCTCCCCATGCATTTTGTGTCACTACCTTGTCACTCAGTTTTTTAAGTTCATTCTGCAAGTCTTTGTAGATGGATATTGAATATGAATATAAGGAAAGTCTCTGAAAAGTGACTTGGAAGCCAGAAATGCCGTATGTTAAGTGTTCTTTAAAGGGCCAGGAATACTGCATATTAAGTAACATGACCTTTAGTGCCAATCTCTTGATGTAATTAGCATCGGTCTTCTCACTTAAGCAACTTCTGTATGTCAAGTTCTTTCCTGGCACAGTGATGCTGAGTGTGAAGCCCTCTTGCCTAGACAATTTAACTGTGCATGTTGTGCTCTGGCCATTACTCACTTCACTTTCTCATGGATTCTGGGCTTGATTGAATGGAAAGTATATATTGTTTTTAAAATCCTTTCTGTGTTTACTTTGAAATGTAAAAAAATATCCCTCAGAAGTCACAGGATTGTATGTTTTATATCTGCAAAGTACTAATGGGTTTATTGGTTATTTCTTTAAGTAGATGCACTGTTCTTTGCAAATACATTGTTTGCAAAGTCTGTGACATGACCAAAGACCATTTTCTGTACAGCTGAATGCTGCTTGATTGTTTGTCACCATCTCATTGTTCTTAATGGAACTATATTGAACTTAGGATCTGCAGAGATCTTAGTTTGTCTTTTAATTTAAAAATTATACTACCTTTTTTGATCTGCTTACCTGTGCCTGGTGTTCATAAGGGATCATTTGGATATAATACAGCTTAAATCAAATGTAGTGAGTTTCCACTCTTATTCAGTTGTTTGTCTTTAATTTCTTCAGTTTCTGAAGTGTAATCCTCCCTTTCTTCCACATAAAGTTTGTCCTTGGCTTTATTGTCCCATCTTTGGTTACATTTAGTTTGATGGGTGTGGTTCTCACATCCATGGAGCCTCATCCCTGTGGCACTTCCATATGAAGGAGGATTTCTGGAGAGGTAGGGTGGCAGGATAAGCAGCACATTTCCTGCACCTTGCTGAGAGCAGAAGTGGAGCTTCTGACGGCAGTGATTCCCATACACTCCAGGGTCTTGGCCTCCCATGGTGTTGAGGCCCAGCTGGTATGTGTGTGTGGCAGTGAGGAATTCAGTAAACCTTGAGCTTGGGTTGATTATTTCCTCTTTGACATGAACAAGAATGATTCAGTATTGCTTGAAGTGTTTGAGTGCATCTTCCAGAGGAAATGCAGCATTGAACAGTCACCGGTGACGGTGGAATAACGAGTACAAACTGTTTTCTTGTTCATTGAGGGTTGTTTGTCATGAGCACTGAACGAATGGAGAGCTTTGCACAAGTGATAGTGTGCATGACGTAAATGAAACACAAGGAAAACGTTTTGGGAACAGCGGTACAATGAAGTCATCTGTGCATGGTCCCTTAATCCCAGCAGGATTACTGACAGAAGGCACCACTGAATGTGAGTTGGTGATACAGGAATCTGGCTGCTCAGGCACATGTCAGTGCCCCATTTGTTGCCCTCAGACCTCCACTTCATTTCACTGTCACCATCCCATGGTACATGCCAGTACTGCTGCCAGCACACAGCAGTGTAGTCGTACCTTGTTGTCTTGGCTGCACATGGTTGACCTCAAACTCCTTCCTTATTCCTAGTGCATCATATTGAGGAATAGATATACAATAAAAATGATTAATTTTTTTGGGAGAAGGGGGTGATTTTCAGTCCACCAGTTCCCTAGTGCTGGTGTGCAAGTCCCTATGGCAGCATGAGGGGGGAGGCAAGCTGGGGGCAGGAGGGCAGTGGGGTTACTGCCTCTTGTATTATCAGCTTTTAATATAATTATTTACTGATGGGGTGCACATGCTACTCTTGGTTAAAAAGACCAAGATGATGAGTTAAATCCTTACCTGCTGGTAGCTAGGCCACTTGTTATTATATGAAGATTTTCAGCCTGAAGGCCTGTTCTCCAGCATTTATAATTTTAAAGTTGGTATTAAAACCATATCCCTTTGCTTACTAAGAGTGGGGTTTTTTCCACTGGAGAGAATAAGATCAAGAAACAAAAGAAAGATGTTAAAAAGAGAAAAGGTTGCCTTTTGTTCTGAAAATAGATGGCTTTAATTGTTGACTGAGCTCAGTGTCACTTCTGGGCAACAATCACGGATTTTCTAGGGTCTGTGAAGAGATTTCCACATATTTATTTGAGTCAGCAGTTCAGAAATAGAACCTAAATTGCTGTTCGCACTCTGGACAGCCTGATAAAATTACTTTCTTTTTTATTTTGAGGTTACAAGGTATTAGAAAAATACAGAAAAAATATAGAAAATATTTTTGTTACGATTTTCTTTATCTGAGAAACTCTCTTAGAGCCTTTTCGTTAACAAATATAGTTCATACTGGGTAAGAACCAGCAGCAATAGCTTTGTATTTCCTGGAATTCTTTTTAAGTCTATTTATCTACAAGTTTCAAGTTTAGTTCATGCTAAAGAGGTTGCCTTTGCTTCTTTGAGCAGCACTCTTAATGATTCTCTTCAAAGGTCTATCATCAAATGCTTGGTGACAAAAATGAATGTTGCAATGGAAGCCATTAGGGGGAACTTCTGATTGATCTTCTGTTCAAAAGTTATTGGCAGTATGAGATATTGTCAGAGTAAGGAACATTTTCAGTTATGTCCTGTGCAATTTTGGTGAAGCAGTGAAAATGCTGTTGTTAACTGTGAAAGATAGCGCTTGGATCCCTCACTCTTCTGGAGCCCAGTGGTTCATACATACCTTAGCAGAGGTAATTTCTTCTTCATTTATATGAAATAAGTAAATTGAATACACTTGGCTGTGTGGGTGGGTTTTGGATGAGATCTTAAAAACTGAGATCCTGTTTATTCTGTGTGGGTGTTAAAGGTGCCCCTGTTATGCTATAAGTTACTTAGTACCATCTACCCTTTGAGATGACTGCATTTCAGCAGTGTTAAGTGTACATAGTTGCAAGATGTTTTGGGATCCTTCAAAGCAGTATTCCATGTGAGACTGTCTGTTGCATACATTTATTGTGGTTGTTGCTGTAGTGTTCCACACCATTTGTCATTATAGTTTATGGCATTCGTGATGGTTACTGCGTTAATCGCATCGTTTCAGAAAGCAATCATCTGTTTAATATTTTGAGCTGGCATGGTTTAAGTTTCATCCAGACTTCTATAATGATGTGAAAAAATGTAGCTATGAATTGCTCCCTGGCCTTCAGAAAGTGCATTAGTGATTGCTGGGAGCCTTGACCTATCTCTGTTACTGAAGCAAGCTGCAAATATGCAAGACTCCATGGAATAAAAGCCATGCAACGTCGGGCCAATATTCAGTTTTCTGAAAGTCCAGGATTTTACCCTTTTATGTAGCATTTGTGACTCCTCCTTTGGAATCCCTCAAAGTCAGACAAAATTATCATTTATAATAATCCTATTGGGGTGAGTTAGTCCGCAATTTGTATTAATTCTCAAAGAAAAGCATAATAATAGGTTAATATAGAGGTAATGTGTGGAGCTAAAGACAGCTTGGCCTGCAGATATTTCCATGGCAACAGAAAGGTCCCTACAGATGTCTTCTTTCTAAACCTGATGCTGTTTATTAAAGGCTGTCTGTAGTACAATCTGTAATTATCATTAGCTAAAGAAAGGTTGTGAACGTGGGTGTACTGCTTCTCTGACTGATTTGTTTAGCACAGCTTTGAAATACAGTTACAAAAGAATATTAAAAACCTGAGATCATTTAGCAGTTTCTCTCTGCAGGTAAGCTGAGACTTCATTTGAGACTGTTGGCTAATCCGAGTGAAGTATCCAAACAGCAGTACAAGGATGATAGTTTGAAATGCTGACAAACTCTTTTGGCACTGTGATTATTAAAGATAAAAGAACATGAGAAGCATGCTGGACAAATTAAAAAATGCAGAGCTGCAGATAGTGAGCGATGTAGTGCACGACAAAATATTGTTTTGTAAGTAGCAAAAAGCTTCTGTAAGTAAAGGGAGACAAAGGAAATTATAAGACTGTTATCTGGAGGAGAAACTGAGAAAATAATTGAAGACAGAAGAAGTTGGAATAGTAATCTACCTGTCGTGTGTCTTTACAAAGAAGATAAGGTAACTTAGCATGCTTGAAGCTAACTGCAAGGTGGAAGGAACACAGGCTGGAAAAAGGAAAGAACAGGCTGAAGAACACTTTCGAGTTACGAGCATCACGGTTCATAAGCTTAAGGTGGATTTCATTCTTTTCTACCCAAACAACTAATTGAAGCAGTTTTGAATCCAAGAACAATTACCTTGTAAGAACCACAAAGGACAGATGGTATCCCAAAAGAGGGCACATAGAGAGTATGTTCTTAAAAGAGACAGAGAAGGAAGATGTATTGCAGACCATTCAAACAAATCTGGCAACCTGAAAATGTTCAGACACATAACTCTGCAAAAGCACGTGGTCACAAGTAAGTGTGAGCTGATGTTTTATGACAGTTTTGTAATAAAGTACATAGACTTTAGGTCTTCTAGTTGGTTACAGTATTGAGGACAAAAATGTAATAATGGAATGTAGTGAGCTTGTGAAATGAACTTTATGAAATTTCTCCCCGAGATAGAATGACTTGGTGGCACTGTACCTCAGCTGGGGTGGAAGAAGTCCAAGAGTTTCTTCTCAACTTCAGTAAGGCTCTGATTGGAGTCATATGTGACATCTCAGAAACAATCTGGAAGATTTACAGTGTATATGAAATGATTACTATGTGGACGACTGCAAATGTACAGAAGCATGTGATGGGGATGACTGCAGACATTAAATGGTGGTGGTAGTCTGTCTAACGGAGGGATATGTATCTGGTGGGGTTATCAAATTATGGGTGGTAGGATGCAGTTGAAGATGATCACAGGATAGTTGGGACAGGAAGGCGCTTGAGGAGCAGGACCACCCAGAACAGGTTGCTCAAGGCTGTATCCAATCCCTGTGTGCATATCCAAGCACATCCGTCCTCTCTGTCCTTGGACCCTCTAAGGATTGAGGCTTCACAATCTTTCCGGGCAACTTGTTCAATCATCCTGATAGAACAAAAGTTTTTTTTCTTATGTTTAAATGGAATTTTCTGTGCTTCAGTTTATGCTATTGCTTGTTGTCATGCTGGGCACCACTGGGAAAGGTCTGGCTCCATCTTGTCTTCTCTCTCTGATAGGTGTATGTTATAAACATTAAGATCCTTCCAAATGCTCTCTCCAGCTCACAACCAGTTGCCCAGCTGTTCCCTCTGGCTTGGAAGTGACGTTATCCAGCCATTCCCTCCAGCTGGGAACTGCCACCACACTGATTGACTAGAAGGAACACCTTCTTCCTAGAAGACTCCCTTCTTCTCCCCTTGTCCCTGGCAATGACATGAGGTGGTATAGAATAAACTTCCAGGTCCTGACTGTGCCCTTTCCCTGCTACTGCCTTTTCTTGGCCATAACCAAGACAACAAAGCCTGTGAACTTGCAGCTGGACTGCAAGCATTATAGAAGACCAGATTAAAATTGGTAAGCTGGAGGTGAGATCCAGAATCATTTAAGAGGAAGATCAATACAGAAAAATAATAAATAATTTTACACTGGGAAATGAATTAGTAAATGCATA
The DNA here is from genome assembly GCF_028018845.1 of Melospiza georgiana. NCBI lineage: Eukaryota > Metazoa > Chordata > Aves > Passeriformes > Passerellidae > Melospiza > Melospiza georgiana. Next base: position 42,189,325 of record NC_080431.1, read on the forward strand.
GAATAAACTAATGGGATAGAAGAAGTTTGATGGATAAACATTCATTTAGTCTAGAAAGGAGAAAAAAGGGCAGCATCCAAAATTTTTAAAAGGCTGTTTATAGGCAGCAAAATAAATATTTCATATTCTCTGAGGGTATGATTAGAAAGTTTCATTTTCCCAAGAAAAGCCATGTTGCTTTGATGATAGTTAAGCACTCTTAACAGGTTCTGAGGTTGTAAAACCTTAGTTCTCAAAGTTTTAACATTCAGTTGAACAAACCTTTCTAAACCAATCTGATTCAATGTCTAGGACAACAAAAGTCATAGTTTCTACCTTATTATCATGTGCAATCTTCCATTTCTATGATGCTGTGATCTTCTACAAAGGGATTTTTCACTGTTGTGAGGGGTGGGGTATCCTTTGAATGTGCTATAGAATGTGGTCTGTCACTGTTATGCTAGAATTTGTTTTTTTTTTTTAATGTTTTGCTTGGTTTTAAGTTTGGAACTGAAGCAAATGTGAAAACCTGAGTCAGCAGTCAGAATTAGGGTGATCCTGTAACTCCTGGTGTTGTGTGCATGTCTGATTGGGGGCCAGCTCTGTCATTACTAGAGGAAAACATTTAACAGCAGTGTTAATAAATTATGCCCTCATGAGTTTTGCTCACTTGTTTGCCTAGAACTGACATTTAAAATTGTAGCTCAGTCAGAAGATGTTAGTTGATATTCATGATAAGGGTCACATCTGCATTTGAAATTTAGTGATTTTGGCATCTAGGTAAACAGCGAGTAAGAGCGGTGGAGAAATGCAGCAAATAGATTTGTGAAATTATTTTTTTATAATAAAATCTTGCATTAATAATATGGTACAGTGCTCTTCTGTTCATATTGATACAGAGGCATTTTGCATATTACTGTGTGGTACAAGATCTCAACTGATATGGGAGCAAGAATGCACCACCCCAATAACAGAAAATCTGCTAAAGACTAATGAAATCTGCTAAAGAGGGATGTCTCTGTGTACCTGAAGATGAGCGTATCAACCTTTGATTTATTGCTAACCTGTCTCAGCAGAGCTTTGCCAGTGCCTAATCAATGTCTGAAACTTTCCAGAAATTTAAGAGAAATTCAGACTGCTTCTACAGCATTTAAAACCAAAAGAAAGTAACTCAAGCATAGAAGACAGAAGCTACCTACAGTTGAGCGAGTACTTTCGCCTTCCTCTTCTTTTTCTTTTTGGTCATCATCTTAGCATCTCCTGAAGATGACTTTATTTTATTGATTATTAAGTTAATCACAAATTATTTCTGGGTTAGTGTTCATGGGGAGAAGAGAAAAGCAGTGGTCTTGCAAACACAGGGCTGTTCCTTGAGCCTTGTGAACCAGAGCATTTTGATTCACTTATTTTCACAGAGCCTTGCAACTATTTTGTGCTTAATTGCTGCTTGCCTTAATTGCAGGAAGATTCCTGGGGGGTTGTCTATTTTATTTGAATTAGACAGTGATGGTTGCACAGTTCGAGAAGTGTGAAAGCAGAGATCCTGATGTACTTGCCTGAGGCTGAGTTGAATGATAAGCTGATGTATTTACTTCTTAACTGTGTCTCACGCTGAGTACACTTTCTTAATGTTGTAAGGGCTTAATCATCTACTAGTTTTTAATAAAAATGAAAACAAAACCCCAAGACTTTATTTGTAAAGCTTTTCTTTGTAAATTAAATAAAGGAGGCACTTGCCTCAGCCTCTATGCTTTATGCAAGTGCAGAGAAAGTGACTGGTGCAGCTATAATCTCTGGCATCTGTAGATGAGGTGAGTAACATACTGCAATTAATGCAGTCCTTCCTTCCCTAGTGGTGTTTGCCGTGGCAGTTTGGATTTTGTATTGCCTTAGGATGTAGAAAATTCTGTCACAGGGCAGGAGCTCCTTCTTACAGGAGCTTGTCCTGTTTGTGGCTCCCTAAGCCTGAAAGAAATCCTGTCCTTTATTCTGTAGACTGCTCAGTGCAAAAGCATGTCAGTTTATTTTCCAAGTGTTCTTCAGCACAAGAGTGGCTAAATCCGTATTGATTTAAACTCCCCATAGCTTCCATCAAGTACAGAAGGCTGCAGGAAGGCTTTTCTGAAGAATTTTGGTGTCTCAAAGTTGCACATGACCAAATCCAAGGCATTTGACTGTGACACTGTGTTACATTGCATGCTTGCTTGTACATCACAGGTGTCAGAGAAATACCTGGTTTTTATGCCCTGTTTGTATGTCCCAGTCATAATTATAATCAAACAAGGGCAGTGGTATATTTGGTGTGCATGTTAGCATCAGTGTGAAGTTTGCATTTTGTGCTTTGTGAGAGTTACAAACATCTAGCAGTGCTACAGGGAGAGCAGTGCTGGAGTGAACTGGGGGGTCTGGGACACTCTGGGTTTGTGGACACTTTCAAATCTTTTCTTAAATAGTCTTTGAAAACAAAAATACCATGACAGGCATCATGTTTCAACCAATTCTGATCTGCTATTATGTTTTAAATACTTAAAGCAATGTGGTCACTGCTTGCAACTCAAAACACAAACTAAAGCAATCCCAACACTGTTCTTTCAATTGCTGCGTGCTGCTGTTTTGCACACTCTGTGCATGTCCAAATCAGAGAGCTGCTGCTTGGCATTTTACTCTTCCCTGGGTCATTTAAGGTAGCTGCTTAGCTTCAAGTGTTGCAAAGAAAATGAGCTTCATACAATTGCATTTAAAAGCTTAGATAATTTCAAAGTTGGTTGGAGACAAGCTTGATTTTAAGATACCTTCCTGTAGCAGTCATTGTAATAGGTTTCTGAATGGTGTCAAACTGCAAGGCAGCTGTTACCTGAAATAACTGTGTTTATTGCTGCTGGAAAGTGGTAGTGAAAAGGACTTTGAAAGAAAATTGATAGTTAGCCAGCAAGGGATCAGAGTTGAAAGTGCCTGAACAATGAGGGTGCTCTGGAAAATACGCAAGTTTTAGAGGAGCAGGGAGATAACACGTCAGTGGGCTTTGCTGTGCTGTGTGAGCCTGAGTTCACAGTCTAGTTTTTGCAAGCATGTCAACTTTACAGTGAGTGGGGCTCAAATGTCAAAACTCAAGATACATCTGTCTGCAGGATTCTAGCCATACTACAATGAAAATTTAGCTTAAAAGTAGTAAAAAAACCCCAAATGTTGCCTAATGGTAGGTATTAAAAAATGCTAAACTAGTGTATTTCACTTACAAAGACTTCATATAAGCTTGCTATTCTATGGCAAGGGGAGCAAGGGGGGAAAGAGGAGGAAAGCCCTAAAGAAGGAGTCTGTGTTGGAGTATGTGTCATGATACTGCTGTCTTTTTAAAAGAAACTCTACTTGCTACTGAGTAGAAAAAAGATGTCTATGGGTTTTTTCTTTGCTTGCTTACTTGTATTTTTTTCAAGATTGAATGGAGCAGCAGAAGACCACTTGCTCCTCATTTTCTAATATCACTTTTAACATAGAGAAGTTGAGAGACACTAAACAAGTGTACTCCGTGGAAGTGTTTTGGGTTTAAATTGCCTTTACAGGCAAGTTTCTGGATTCTTGGGCTTCTAGACTGTTGGTGTATATGTTTGGTTGAATCCACTCACCAGGGCACAGGGAATATCTGAAGGTGCCTCCTGTTGAATTTTCAGTATTTACATTGTAAATTTCCTGACTTCAGATATTTGAGTTCATAATCTTTGGCCCATGTCTGTGGCTGTGGTTAGAACATCTATTTATGCATGCAAAAAAAAATCCATCAAGAATGTCATCTAATTTTTGTGAAGTTTTCAGTTTCAGACTAACAGCTCTTTTTTTGAGATCAGACTAAAACCCTGTTGCCCACAGAGTGTTGGTAATGATTGAAAACAGCTCCTCATTTAAAAATTGGCTTCTCCTTGATGCAGAACTTCTGGTATCAAATTTAATCTCTCTCCTGCTGTTCCAGTGGTTGGACCAGCATGTCTGGGAAAAAAGTCCAAGTAAATTTTGGAAGACGTTGCACAACAGCATGAATCAGTAATTCTGGACAAGAAGGTAGTTTCAGGGGCTGCAGTGGGGAGCTAGTGAGAAGACCATGCTTTTATTATGGTTCAAGTGTGGAGTGCAGGGTAGAGCAAGGAGAGGCTGTGCCATGTGATCTCTGTGGGTGGCAAGAGATAATGTTTAATGTGTGGGAATGGCCTTTAGGGACATAATCTTTATAATGGTATCTGATTTAAAACTAAAAATATGACTTGCTGCAGCCCTCTAAGATACCTTGTAATTCTGTGCCCTCATGTCTGCTCCAAGAGCCACATGATGATGTTTGATAGAAATGGATTTAGCTGCTGTTGTAACTGGCAATGCCATATCTGTTGTTTCCCTTGGGTTTTCCTTCTTCTTTGGCCTTTGTGTTGTCCCCCCCTCCCCAGATGTCTTTCTGTGGCATCTCCTGTAAATGCAATTATTGTCCCTCTGTAACTGCAAATTAGAAGGAGTTGGCTGTAGCTACCACTGCTTCTTTCCAGTTCGGGTGAGAAGATAGGAGTAACGTTCTTTCCAGAAATTTTGTTTCATTCCTCAGAACACATTAAGTATTTCAGTTACTTCTGAAATTTCTTCTCTTGTCTTTTAATACCTAGTTGGGTAGCGTAGAAGAAATACAAAGCCAGTAGAAATAGGGTCTGTTAGGAAAGGAGGTATTCACATAATATCAAGATGATCAGAAATGTGTGAAGAAAGAAAAATGTAGACCATGCTTCCCTCAGAAGGACTTGTGGATGACTACATGAAAGTGGTGATGTTTCCCTAGAGAGCTGCTGATGCTCCCAGTGCAGCTCAGGCCTTTGCCAAGGGATGTTTCCTGTTGGACAAAACCACATATGTGGGCCGACTCCTAGGAAATAAACTTATGAACTTGCATTAATTACTGACACATTCTCTTTGAAGCCTACTGGAATGCCCAAAGGAACAAACTGATGTAAAATTCATGTCAGAGTTTTCTTTAAATGGATCCTTTCCTAATAACACTGTAAATTCAGTGAATTATGAATGCTGTGTGTGGGGGAGGCGCATGGATGTAGCACGGAGGGAACAGAGCTGAGGTGAGGGGATGTCCACATTTCTTACAAGCCCCTTTGGCCAGTAACATTAAAGGAGCAGCACAGGAGTATTTGACTCACGTTTGAGATTGCCCTACGACCTCTATCTTTGCGAGTTTGGTAATTTTTAGGTATTTAGATTTGTTGCTTTATGCTTGCACCTTGTAAAAAGAATGATTAATGCAATTTGCAAATATAAAAAGCTTTTGGAATTGAGGATGGTTTATTTCTGAGTGCTTTTTACCTCTTTAGTTGTGATGATTTCAATAACTGTCTGAAGATTAAACTACTTTCTCTGGTGGATGAATCAATGACAGGATCAAAACACTGAAAAGCAGGATCAGGAACTGTTTGACCTTTCTTGAAGACTGAGACATAACAAAGCTTCTTAGATTTCTTCTGCTTGCATACATTTTCCCTGTTACTTTTTGTGCACCTTTTAATTGCTTTATTTCTCTGTTAGCAGAAATTCTAGTGCCTTGAGTACCAACTAGCTTTACAGCTTGAAAACTCAGATTTGTCCTACAAACCCTACGAATTTTCTTTGGCAATGCGATCATTTGGTAATCTTGAGAAGATTTCTCAAAAATGGAACACATTTCAATACAGAAGCTTTGCAAAGCTGTGTTGTGTTTTGTTTCTTTTAAATATTTGAAGAGTTTTGACAGTGCTGTACTTCTGAGTCTCAGCTGTGCCTGAGCTGAGATCATATTTGGGGATGTCTGAAGATAACAGAAATAGAGTTGGTTTGAAGGACAGACTGTTTCAGTTGACTGCAATTTTCCTCAGTTTTAACAAGCACTGAATTTTCTCTGAAACATACCCATAGGTTCTGGTGAAGGCCATTTTACTCGGGTTAGTTCATTCACCCCCAGTGCAAAAATGATGCAGAGGGTTTCTTGGGAAGTTTGTGCCTCTGACTCTTTCCCCTTCTAGTAATCTGTGCTGCAGCAGTTGGGAAGCTGGAGCAGAATAACCTTCCGTGGTTAACTGACAGAGAAGAAAGGAATGGAAGGAACCATTATTTTCCTGTCAAGATTTCCTTGAAACAAAGAGGTGTGGAATTATGCATGCTGAGGGGTGTCTTTGGTCCTTTGATTAACAGCAGAGGCCCAATTTCGCCATCAAAAGCATTCTTAATTATAAGCCCTGTTGAAAAGGCTGCCTTGAACATTGAAGAAATGACATTACAGAGCACGTCTGTCTCTGTTTAGGTGATCTGCAAGCATTTTGTGGGAGTGTTTTATTAAGAACATTGGAAGTACACTGAAAGTAAAAGAGGAAACCAGAAATATGTTATTTGTTTCACTTTAATCACAGCAGAAAGCGTTGCATCACTGAGAAACTCGAATAGCTGTTCCTGGCTTGAGTGTGAGAAAGCTTGCTGCTTTGCTGCCCTAGCAAAGCCTGATATTCTCCCCCTGCAGCTGGTGACATAATGTGTATCACAAGGTCTTCTCAAATAAAATACATCCATCTTGGTTATTTTATGAGTCTGCTGATTAAAGAGATTTTATTGTAATTACTATGACTAAAGGGCTACAGCAGAAGATGGAAATGTTAATTTACAATCTGCTTGCTGACCAAATGTCATGTGATAATGGATTGGGACAGACTGTGGTTTGCAAATGGACCTGAATATTGGGAGGCACTAATTTGAGGTGGCAGATACGGTGCCATCATGCAGGTTTCCAAAGGGACACGTTTGATTAACCAGCTGTGGTGCAGCACTGGTTGTGTGACAGGTTGGTTCAGAAATTACCACCTTTGGTTTTACACTGGTGGCAGCCATGCACATGGTAGAGAAGGACAGGGAAGAAGCAGAAAGACCGATGATCAGGGCTTGAAGGTAAATCTCTGCCCTATAGTGAGCTGTGCTCCTGACCCACAACAGCACTTACATTTCCAATTCCCATTAAACAATGGGGATTTACATACCTATCTAAATAGGTAGATCACCTCTTTAATTTTGTCCCTTAAATATGTATATATAGTCACAGATGTATTTTTCCAGCTGTAGCATTGGCTCTGCTCTTTTTTTCAGAGGCCTTATAACTCAGGATGCAAGAAAGCAGGCACCCACACTCTGATATTGTGCCAAAAAATTTGAATGTTTTATAGATGTGGGCTCAGGTGTTTCAGACAGTAATAGTGGTGGTAGCCTTATAGCAGTTTATATGGGTTTTACTGTTTCTATGGAAATTTTTAAATAGAATATTCCATAGCAGAGGGATAGTCCTTCCTGAAATCACCCTTCTTGGTCTACATGTCCTTTTAAAAAGATTATCCTAATGTGTAAACTTACAAAACAATTTCTACATATTTTAGTTCTTTGTGTATGTTACTGAAACCTCAGTACAGGTTAATTTATTTGTGGTACTATTGAGTCTTGTTACAGGCTCTTAGTACATGACTGTACTGAAACTTTATTGTAACTGCCTTGAACTAACAATAAACTATAAGAATATTGATTATTGAAGTTCTTATTTTGGAAGGTGATACTGTATTACGTAAAGAATAGCTTGCAGTGCAGAACACCTCACTGTTTGTATGGTGCTTTTGAAATAAAAGTTTTCAGTTGATCACTGTAAAAAGTAGTGATGTATCTGATAGTATCATGAGGAACTTTTTGGGTTTTAAAAAAAAAAAATTGCTACTGTTGTGTGTGATAATTTAGGATAGAACTTAGATACAGATTCAGGACAACTGATAAAGGGGTGTTTAGGTAGACATCATTGCTTTATAGAGCAATGTATGACATGTTTCTCTGTTATCCTTTCAATTATTTATGAGTTGTAAACGATCAATTACAATTGTGCTCCAGTGGTGACAGTGGAAAAGAGGAGCAGCAATAGCCTTGTGGTATTAGGTCTGTTCAACACACTGAAGGACTGTGAGCTGGAAGCAAAAAGTGTGTATTGTATGTTAGAGATTTGTTTCTGGGAAATAGGCACCACAATATATTGTATATTCAGTACAAAAATACTCCTTGCTGAATGTTGTGAGTGGCTACTGAATTTCTGAAGAAGATACAAAAAAACTAGGAAGCCAGAGCTGAAAAAGGCATCTTGGTGATTGGCCCCTAAGGAGCAGATTCATGAGCACAGCTTGAAATCTAATGGGATTAGAGCTGATGTTATTAGAATTCACTCTTTTCTCTTTTGGTCTTCAACCATGTTAGGACAATATTAGGCTTTTGGTGATGTCATAAGCAGAAATTAGTTTGGAAATTCCCAAACTAAAATATTTATTGTAATATTGACAGGTATGGTAGTAAAAACAATTGGCTAAAAAGGAAGAAGGGGTGCTCATTAGTCTTTGTTTGGTTGTTTTTTTTTTCTAAAGGGTTTGCAAAGGTGAAAAAAAAAAACAGGGAAAAAATAGATACTCAAGTGAAGTCTATGTTTCATAGAGATTTTTCAGTTGTTCTGCAGGTCATTGAGTAGAAACTCTGAGTCTAAGAATAGACCTGGGCTCAAAAAAATTGTCTTTATAATACATGTATTTATATTTACATCTTTATATGTAGAGATCAAGAAATTATATGGTATGATTATAAACACACGTACTCTATCTGTATACAATGATATTTAAATATTTTCAAATATATTTTATACTTTTTGTATGTGTGTTTCTATCTGAATAATAGCTGTTGTTCCACTCTTCTTGATGGATCCCAAAATGAGCAGATTTGGGTTGGATATTAATATAAACAGATGTATTCTCAGGCCTGAGCTTATATGAAAGTATTGTTGTTGATATCAGTTTAAAGTCAGAATGAAAAGGACGGAGTAATTTGGTAGGTGGTGGCAAGGCAGATGTTTAAATTATGAGGTGCCTATTTGGGGTAGCAAAAGTAATCTGCTGCGTTTGTTAGGGATTCTGGATTCCACCATAGTAAACACTAAAGCAAAACCCATTCACTACCCTGAAGCACATATGATGTGTTTATTGGCTTTGTCACATCTCTTAATGCTGAGGCAAAAATGTCAGTGGATCTGTTATAATTTTATTAGGATGTCATTTGTGATACAGCTGATACGCCACAGAAAATAGTTGCTGACCTATGTGTAATTATCATGTGAGTGAGAGCGCTGCTGTGGTGGAAATTCGTGTTCAAGAGACCATGGAGGATGTACCAAAAGCCTGGGTCAGTCCTTGAGCTAATGCCAGATTCTGAGTTGAGAGGCGAGGGGGGAGGAGAGCAGTAAGTCTTGACAGTGCCCAGCAGTGCTGAAGAGCATGTGCGCTGTGGTGCCCTAAAGGTGCTGCCCTCCGTGCCATCGCTGTGCCTTTGGAAGGTGGCTGCAGTGCCGTTTCTGGTGCATGATGACATTGGGCAGGTCTCTGGCCCTGGGCCCAGGCAGCCTGTGGAGAGGCTGCCAAGGGCTTTTGGGGGAGCAGGATTTCGGAGATGTGCTTCAGCTGAGTGTGTGGAAATGTTGTTCAGTCATTTTTTCCAATCTTCCAATTTTTGCATATTTATTCAAGTTTTTGGCTGAACTTTGAAGTATTGTTTTGTGATGTGACTTGACTTCAATTTCAAGTGGTTCAAAAGGGAGAGGACCTAACTTTCTCCCTTGATACCATTGTTGACACCTTGCATGCCTTCATGGCATCCTCAGTCTTGTTTTCAGTAGGAAGGAAAGCATGATCCTTTTCGACTATAAACAGACTTTAGAGATCTCCTGGCAAGTAGTCCCATATTCCCAGAGCTTGATGTGTGGCTGGCAAATGGTAGTGAGCAGTACTGCGCTCAGCAGCCTTTGGCCATGAGATCTTTTGAACTCTCCAAAGCAATCTCTTGTCATGACTCTGCCAGGAGAGGTGTTCATTGTCCTGCCATCAGCCCCTTGCATAAAAGAGGTTTTCTGTGCAGTGAATGTACCAGCACTGTGTGGCTGGGATAAAAGCAGTGATTCATCACCCAAAAATAAGTGCTGTGCTGATTATAGCTGCCAAATACTCAGTCATCAGTTTCCTCCCCGTTAAGCATTTGCCACCTCTCTGACTGTGGTGTAAACAGATGGAGGGCGGCGAGAGTTAACCATTGGGGAGGTCAGGCATTGCTGGAAGGACTGGGGGTCCTGTAGCTGCCCCAAGGCTTTTGGGACAGGTGGGGCCAGGTCTGCAGTCCTCCCCTTTTTTTGGTAGTTTAAGCAAGCAAGAAGCAGCAGCTTATTGCTCTTGGAGGAGAGTTAAATCTAGTTGCTATTAATGGCAATTAAATTTGGTTTTCATGTTTGCGGTCTTCTTCATCAGAAATTGTTATTCCATAAGGAGGACCAATTCGTCGACTTCACTGTCAAACTGAACTTGGTCTCAGGCACCTGTGCTGTTCAGTAACCACACAAGTGTTGTATTATCTTTCCATTTGTTTTGTATCTGTAGTAATAATATGTAAATCACAAATTGTATCAGGTTATATTGTGGCTTCAGTAATATAAACTTAGGCAATATTTTAATTTTCAGTGGTTTTATGATACACTGTAGAACAGAAAAGATATAATTCACATGTGCTCTGCTCATTCTTTCTAATCATCCATGTATTTTTAATTTTCCTTTTCAAAGATGTCTCTGTCATGAATAAAAATAATGACTCTGCTCCATTTTATCAAAGTAATTAATTACTGTAGAGATATTTTTATTGTTCTAGTCACTTCAGAGTTTTCTGTTGAGAATAAATTGAAACACTTCACTGGTTTCAGGTATTAAATATGCTTAATAACAGTAGTTCTCTTGATTGCCCTCAAGGTATTAATACCCTTCCTGGGAAAACAAAGCTGAAGTTAAAATTCAGGATTCTGAACATCCTTGACCTAATGCCTTCTAAAAGCCTATAAATGGTGCCTCATTTAAAGAAGAAGAAAAGAAGTCTTCCTGGAGCATCCTGTTGTCAGCTCTGTTTTAGTTTGGATGAGTAACATCGAGCTATTTGTGCTCCTTACTGTGCTTTTATTATTTTTACTGCAGCTTCATTCTGACCCATGTGTACCTTTGGCCAAAAGTTAATCTGGACAAAATGAAAGGGATATTGGCAGATGGAGGAAATCAGGTTTTCTCAATGAGATTGTCCTTTTATAGAGATGTTTTGCTTCCCTTCTTCATTACCTACCCACCCTGCAGCTTAAGGTCTACAGTTAAGAGTTAGAAAGGGGCTGATTATGCAGCTCTCAACGTGAAACCTTGCTTATCCTTTTGAATGTTGTAATTAGGGTGAGAGATCTCTTTTTTCACCATACAGGTGGAATATTAGAAAAGTCACCAAGGGATGGTTTTCTTACTTTAGTTTTAGCCCATTGCAATGCATGTACGTAAGCTGGTAGCTGCACCTGGTTAATGAGGGCAAGCTTTTTTAGATGGAAGCGCAGATCTCACGCTTTGGGGAGACAGCAGCCCCGCTCAGCCCAGGAGCCCTCTGGCCTCTCCTGGCTCTGCTGATTGTAGGCAAACATTACTTTCCCTGAGCTCACCTGTGAACAATTACATTGTAGATACTGAAATGCAGGATCAGGGAATATTAGTCTACCTGAAACCTGTTTGTGGTACACCAGTATGATGGCAGGTCCTAGTGGATTTTTTAAAATATTCAAAGTATACTCTCCCCAGATATTCATACTTAAGTCTAACACATGTTATTGTAATGATAAAATCCATTTGACACACTCCTTTCACCATTAGTAAATTTGCTGGATTTTATCTTGTGTAATGTAGGTTATTCGTTTATTGACTTAAGCTGTAGTGTTTTTTGAGTTTATTTGGTTAATTTAAAGTGGACTAAAACTCAGTTCTTAAAACTCACAGCAAGGTTCCAAGAGGCATGTTGACCCATGAATGCCATAAGCAGAGTAATATTTGATAACTAAGTGCCTCTCAAATTTTCGTAAGCTACTTACCTGTTAAGGAAGGAAGTTTGTCTGGATTAATTGAATAGCAGTAACATACCAGAAATACCATATTATGATAATTTAAACACGTAGTTTATTCTGGGGTTTAAGCCATTTTATTCCGGGGTTTTGGTTTTGGTTTTTTTTATTTGCCTATATCCTTTTGATTGAGGAATGGATTTCAGTGCTAGTTGTGGTTTTGAGATCATCTTGCCCAGAGATCTCTTTCCCTGTGGGTGCATTGAACACTCCTCTATAGGGCAAATGCAAGACCAGGAATTTTAAAAGAAGGGCTTGCTTTTCCTAATTTTCTTTCTTAGATCCTCCAGCTATGAGCTAGATGAACTAAATGAGTTAATCTATTCAAATTTCTCTCTGTTTCATGTAATTTTTAATTTTTTTATTCTCCCTTAGTTTTTACAGTGTTCTGTGTCATTACCTAAAATGCATATGGAAGGAAAATGAGTGTCATACTTCCCACTATTTATATACCATGGATCTGACTCTTCTGACAGATCTAAAATTTTGAAGGTGAGACTCAGAAACTTCTGTTCCCCAGGAGGATTTCACTGCTCATTTGAGTATAGCCTGACTAGTTCTTTAGTGGACAAAGCTAATCTGGAAGGGAAATACTGGAAAAAATGCCTCACATCATTCACAACCTCTCATGCAGGAGAGGCCTATTGAACTCAATATGAACTTAATGATAGCTTTCCAAGCACCACCAGTTACTGTATTTGTTGCCTTTGTTGTATACAGTTGCTACTGCGAGTGCTGCATTATCATCCTAAGACTTATTTTGGTATCTTGAAAGAGTTATAAAGTAAACTAACTTTTCAGAGGTAACTGGTTTAGCCTCAGGTGATAAACATATCCTTGCATGGGTGTAAGGAAGAGGTGATTTGAAATATCATAAATTGTGGTGTGTAATCGATATTTCTAAGATTAATGTGTTAATATTGTCTTGTATGTAGAAGTTTCTGGACACATGTAGGATGAAGGCAAAGCATGAATTAAGTTTTACTTGCCCAACTTCTCCTTTTCTTAGGTTTACATCTTATGTAATACTATAAAAAGATTGGTTGCTTTGTCTTACTGCTGTTTCTAAATCTTTCACGGTTAGGCACATCATCACCAGCGTTTTGCCTGAAGCAGGGTACAGTCTGAAAATTCTGGCCTAAACAAATGTTCTCTCTTTTGGGATCCTCAGTATGAATAAATAACCTGAGATTTCCCTCAATAGTTTCACACATTAGGTTTTTTGAGTTTTTTTTTGGCAGGCGGCCGGCTCTACTATTTTAACAATCAGCCCTGTTGGGATGTAATTTTAATAGTCGGAGTGGATCAGTTGGTAAGCTGCCTTTCTTGGCCATTTGAAAAGTGCTTCACTCAGAACAGGAGTCATTAGTTGGTTCAGCAGCAGCCCTGGTCCCTCTAAGCAATGCCTGTGTCCAACAGGACTGGTAACTGAGCTGATTCACCATCTAATGTTATGCTGAACACACTATACATCATGAAATGAAATTTGCTTCCTTTAATATAGAAGTGTATCAGCTTTGTTGTGTTCCTTCATGTAGCATAGTCACTGTAGTAAAGTCTTTGGCTTGTACAGCTGGCTTTGTAAAGACCAAATGAAGACCTTTCAGTATGATAATGAACTCCCTTTGAATTTAATAAAATGCAGTATCTATGACAGATAGTAAAATAAAACTCTTATTTTCATTCCCTATGAGAAAACTCATATTTGAAAAGGGAGAGAAAGGGCAAAAAATGGTGATCAATCTTGTAATTAGATTCCAGGATCATAAAGCTATTGATTGTGTTCTCTGCAGGCACTGGATTAGTTAGCAGTTAAATATAAAGGGCTGTCTAAGCTGTAAAGTCACAGGGTTTGAAGTTGAACAGTATTCAGAAATGCTCAGTGCACTTGAGGAGTAGTCTCTTGTATATAAAAAGTTCTTGTTACCATGAAATGTGATAAAGTACTTGATCTGTCTGTGAAGACCACCTCAGTTTATATGAACTGTGAGCCCTTCTATCAAAGTCTTGTAATGGGATTATAAAACCTTTTCACAGCACTGTTTATGTGTTAGAAGATGCCCATGTTAGCTACCTACTTGGACACTGTCATAGGCAAGTATTAATCCTTTATTCTAATTGTGTACACAACAAATTAAATGGGTGTTTAGCCTGATCTGTTCCTGAAGCGGACCATCAATAGGAGTTTCAGTGACAGAATTCAAAAATGAAATCCTTAAATCTTCTGTTTGACTACAAAAATTCAGAGGAATGTCATTGTGTTTAGCTATAATATATTGCATTTCTTAAGGCCTAAAATAGTTTTTATGTGTTTGTGGACCCCTTAAAGGTAGAGCAGCTCAGTGCTGCGTGCCTCTAATCAGGACTAGGAACAGAGGTGATGTGTATCTCTCCCACTGAGGGCACCTGGCCTGGTGGTTGAAATGTTAAAATTTCCACTGCTGTGACTCAGACTCTGCTTTAGATGCACTGAAACCCCATATTTTAAAGTAGAGAAATAGCAGGTAATGTTCCTGCTCTCTTTTTACTTAGAAGCATGGGTCACTTAACCACTAATGATGTGGAAGACCTGGGTTCATTTTGTACCAATGCCTGAAGGAATTCAAGTCTGTCTCCCACACATGCAAGGAGAGCTCTGTTTATGAGGCTTTTTGTGATTTATGAGGTGCAGTTATGAGGCTGTTCTGAGATGGAATGTTCTGATGCATCCTCTTCAAACTAGTCTGCTTTACAGGTTCTGAGATTTACAGGACAGCAGTGAGAGAGAGAATGTTTTGATCAGAGTTTACTTGCTAGGCAAATTTTCAAGAATTGTTCTCAGCAGGATTTTTCTCTTAACTGGCTGTGTATTACCAGAGAGGTAATTCACGATACCTTGATTCTGTGAAAGACAGATGATTTTAGCATCTAATTCCTGCTGTGTGCTACTGGCAGTCTACCCACATGTCACAATTTAGCACGTAAGCCAGAGCCTGCTGACAGCTGTGCTAAAGGAAGACAGGCTTACACCACCTCACACATTACTTAGAAAATACACTTCACTGATTTAATCCAGTGATTATCTAAATCATGTAAAATCAGAACTCCAGACTGCCTCCTTGGTGTCCTTATTTTCCTATAAAATGCAAAGTGAAGGTTGGTGTGAATCTCAGTTTTCCCAACTGAACCTTCCTTTTTCCACAGGAACTTCACTGCTGGAGTCTAGTGGCAGGTGGTGAGGGTGGTTTAGCCCAGCACCAGCTGGACAGACAGTGTAATGTTCTGCTGCCCTGAGAAACCACTTTCCTGCTAGCTAAGTTAAGGTTTTTATTTAGTGTGATTGAGTTTTTTCTGTCTGGGATATTTTTTTTTCCTTCTTACAAAGTTAATCTGAAGCATGTAACTCTCTCTAGCACATAATTATTGAGCGTGTAGGAAACCTTCCTTGCCATCAGAATTTTCCATAGCTGCTTCAGTCTTTCTTGGGAAAATTGGCCTGTTCACAGTTAGTAGACCTGCTGTTCTTCTCTGGTGCAGCAGTTACTGTGAAGTTTGTTGCTTGGGAAGTACACAGAAGATGAGCTTTTTGCCATGGTCAAATATCTGTAAAGATGGGCAGTAGCTGCCAACCTTACTCTACGTAGTGGATTGCAAGTCATGGAGTAGACAAGCTGTTGAAACAGCAGGAAGAGTACTGCAAAAGGGTATTACATATACTATCAAAGCATGATTTTAATTTATTTATATCACTGTGTCTCTAGAAAACCAATTTGGTGGGTGGGGGAGTGCTTGGATCTGTATCAACTATTTCTGTGTTGAGGAATAACATTTAGACCTGGCCCAGAGGAGGGCTACAAAACTGAGCAGGAGAATGTAACAGCTCTCCTATGAAGAAAGGCTGAGACAGGAGTTGTTCACTCTGGAGAAGAAAAGTACCAGGGGTAGCTCCAGAGAGACCATATTGCAGCCATTCAGTATTTAAACAGGGCTTATAAGAAAGATGAATAATGATCTGTGGCAACAGCACAAGGGACAATGATTTTAAACTGAAAGTGCATGGATTTAGAGTGGACATAAGGAAGAGAAATTTTATGATGATGTTGGTGAGACTCAAGAATCAGTTGCTCAGAAAAGCTGTGTATTCCACATCCTTGGAAATGTTTAAGGCCAGGTTGGTTGGGACTTTGAATAACCTGGAGTAGTGAAAGATGTCCTTGCCTGCAGCAGGTGGGTTGACTGGATGGTCACGCAAAGTCCATTTTCCAACCCAAGTTTTCCTACAAATCCCTACATTTGTGTTGTGAGTGTGTGCAGTAGTAGAGGTGAAATAGAGCACAGTGGTAAGTGTACAGGCATTCTGAAGGAGGTACCTGAGCTAATTAATCAATCAATGGGCACAGTTACACTGTGGCCCTGCCACAGGCAGCTCCACAGAGGAACCACGGCCCTGTCTATGCAGGTGTTGTTCTGTGCCAGAATCTGTCTTCTGTGTTGCTTGACAGCAGAAGTGTTGAATTTCCGAAGTGAAGTTGTGAGATGCCAAGCCATTTATGAAATAGCTGCACTTTACAGCCCACAGTTTTCTCCTGTTAGATTTTCATGCCTGTAACATGCAATTACATATATATTGAAGCTACAGATACTCTTTTAAATTCAGTGATAAAAGAGTCCTGAAACCCAAGTGTGAATTCCCCTATTTAATTTCTAATATATTAGGAGCTGTCAGTACTAATTAGCACTGTAAAATAGCTTGAGCATAAGACCCACATGTCAACAAAAGTAATAGTGACTGTGTCTCAGAAGAAGCAGAATTTTGAGTATGCCTGTTCAAGGATGTATTTGGTATGCTCATCTTCATTTGGCCAGGCAGGGTATTTTTGGTGACTGGAAAAAGAGAGCGATTGAATCTATACTTTTTTTAGGTTACCTCATGCACCTCTCCCAAAGTAAATAAGCACATTGAGTTTGCAAGTTTTCCTTCTGAAGCAGAGCAGCAAGGCAGCACACATGTAGGGATCAGCTCTTGCACTTTAAACTATTGCACTCCTCGAACAGTCAGGAGGAGTATTTGGGAATGCTTGGTACCCTTGGATCCTTCCCATGACCCTTGGCTGTTGAGAAGGTGTGTGTATGCATCTGAAAATGCAACATTAAGTTCTCATTATGCATCTATGTGTGTGTGTATGCATCTGAAAATGCAGCAGTAAGTTCTCAGAGTCGATGGACACATGCAGTTACGCACTTTCCTTCTTTGACTGTAACCATAATTTCTACTCAAGCATGGGTTGTGATATCAATGATGGGTCAAAACATCAGTCCCATAACCAGTACCAGGTGTTGTGTCCTGTTTGGTCTAACATGGGAAGTGTGGCAGTGCTTATCCTGATGTCACTGTTCTGATGTTACACACCATCACTTTGCAGGTAGTCCATTTGTGTCTGTACTTAAAATGAAATTAAGAATTGCAGAACCTTTTCTTTTACCAGCACAAAGCATTTTTTTTCTTCTGTCCCTCTGTGTGCTTGCAAGAGGTGCTTGTGTGCATCTTTTGCTGGGTTGGCATAGGTAGGTAATTGCACAGCTTGTGTCCTCAGGGGTACCCTGGTGTGCCCCAGCCACTGCCAGTTCCTCCCCAAGAGGGTGCCAGAGCCTGTCCCTGAGCTCAGGGCCATCCTCCACACTCCAGGAGGTCTCAGGTGGCACATGGCACTCTTAGTGAAAGAGCCAAGAGAAAACTTAGTACAGAATGTTGTTTTGTTAACAAAGGAAAGGGGTGAGGAAGAGGCCAGGAAAGAGGATTTAGGTCAACAAAAAACTTTGGGAATTGATTTCAAATGCACTAGCTGGTTATAATCAGTAAAGAAATAACAAAAGTGATCAGAAGATACCTGATGTGTTCTTTACCTAAAGTTTAAATGGGTCAGTGTGTATCATTAACAATGGTTCATTCTAATATTTACTTCTCCCTCTCTTCCTTTATTTTTAAATTGAAACTTCTACTTTGAAGTAAAACTAATTATTCTGTTGAAAAATAATTTGTGCACCAAAATAAAAGCTTCTTTTTTTCCTTTCGCATTTCTTCCATGTTTTCTTTTCACAAGCAAGAGGAATAGCTCATGTCTGGTTGCCTCTGTCACCATGGGTAGCATATAAGGAGTTTTCCTTAAGTTAAAATGTATATCTCTGAGGGGGGTTCAAGAGCATTGTTTTAAACTAAACTAAAGTTTAGTTTTAAGTGTCTAATATGGCATTTTTATATGCATTACTTGTCAAAACCCAATTGTTTTGTCTCTAACAGAATTTAATTTTAGGTATAGTAATATATTCTGAAGTTGAGCTAAGCTTAGGAAATGAAGAGTTATTAAGTAGCTATTGAAAACACCTTCTTTGAAAATTAGTGGTTTTTTCTGTTTAAAAGCAATTAGTTCTTCAGAGCAAACTTGAAGTGATGTCACCCATAAGTAATAACATGGTGATCATAGTTTTGTATTAACTCTGCTCTGAGAAAAACAAGTAAATACCCAGTTTCTTCTGATGTGTAATAATATCACTGTAATATTGTTGGCTATTAAAAATAATTAGTTTGAGTTCGTTTTAGTTCAGTTGCTAAGATGTTTATTGTTTTAAGATTAAAAGTATAATGAAATATTGAGTGTGTATAGTTGTTTCAGATTTCAGAGGTGAGCCTTTCAAATAATGGAAGTTGTTACAGATACACATTGCAGGCTTTACTTTAGAGCAGGAGAAGTACTCTGAATAATGATACTTTGTTTTATGCTATTTTTATTCAACCCTTAGAAGTCAGAAAGAATAAAATAATATAAAGAGGGTTTCATAGTTAGAATTAATTTAATTTTTATATTGAATATTAAAATGTTTTAGCTCTACTGTTACAGCTCTAAATTTGATATTGTCGTGTGGGAAAATCTCTAGAGAGTCTTCCCTACATTTCTCCTTCTGTAAAGTGGAAGTATAGTCTATGTTATCTACATGTAAACGAGATTTCTGAAGACTAAAAATTTTGCAGTAATCAGTAAGTGATTATTATTGTCATAGGATAAGAACTGAACCAAGGAAATCTTTGTAGTCAGCTCCAGAGTATTGCATTAAATGGTCTGTACTGGAGTGTTTGCTGGTCCATGTGTACTGTCAGTGGGTTGTCCATCTCATAATCCTTATGTTGTTCTACTTAGTCTTTAACTGTGAACTTTATGTAAAGACTCAAAGTAGGTGCACAGAGAGGGCTTGGTTTTTATTCTCCTTTTTTTCTTCTGTAACAATACGTACTGTGATGTACCAGGACAGTGAATTGAGTCAAAACCCAGTCCAGAGGCATTAGGAATTAATTTTCCAAATATACATATTCATAGTTTATATGACTGTTTGCTTTAAGAGTAAAAAGTCAGAAACGGCCATCCCAATTCTGCTTTTCCAAAAGCCGTGCTAAAAGAACATTGGTGAGCCTAAGCTGAAGCAGTCTGCCTTTGGGCAGTGTTGGTCAGCCTTTGGGAGGAGGGCTGTCTGTGCTAGTTTTGCTCAGACCTTTAGTGGGCCATTACTGCAATATGCATTTCTCGTCTTCATTTTCTGTGGACGAGTGCCACAGAGGGACAGGATTTTCTGTCACAGGGGGACGGGATGTTTCACCAGCAGGTTTCTGGGATGCCTGCTGACAGCAGAGGAATGGTGAACCTCAGCAGTTTCAGGTCCTGGACACTGGTGGGGCATTTTGCTTTACTGGGCAAAAGCCTTTTTGTGTGGTCACTCCAAGCTTGACTTGCCTGCCTCCTCTTTTCCAGGCTGGCACATGCCCTGGCATATGGCCAACCCCTGCAGCCTTTCCAGCCAGCCCCTCACCCAGAGGGATGAGCACCATGTCCTTCCCACACTCATCCTCATCTTGTGGGCCTCCCTGTTGTATCTGAGGTGGCATCAGGTGACTTAATGCTTTCTGTAGGATTTAAAGTGCCTGATTTCTTTAATGTACAGACTCACTTGACATGATCCCTTGGAGCCTGGGTCCCATTACTGGTAGTATCCCAGCCTTCCCGGCCAAGACTTACTATATAACTTTCCCCTTTCAGACAGTTCTGACTCAGTCTCTGCATTTTGTCTGCCTCTGTAGGTCTTTTTTTCTAGCCAGTGTTGTTATTTTCATAAATTTGGCTGTTTTTCCTTCCTTGAGGTCAGCTCGTGTCCATCTCAGTGCTGCCTGCTCCCAGAGGAAGGGTGGCAGTGGGAAGCAGGCAAGGATTTCAAGGGGCTTAATGAGGCAGACTGCTTTCACCCAGGTTAAAGAGCTACCCACGCTTGGATGTTGAGAAGTTTTGGATATACAAACTCAGGCCATGTTCCTTCAGTAACAGTGAACAGTACCAGCTATGTTTGTTTTACTAGGACCAGCAATAAGTTTGAGGAGCAGACCACAGAAAGTGTTAGTTTTAGTAAAACTTGAAATGTTTTCTCTCTGGAGTGAACACTTGTTTTTTAAGCCACTGAAAGGGTTAATTTCAGTCAGACCTAACTGTACCTATCTCTGCCATCTATTTATTTTACTGGAGAAATGTCGACACTAAGTGCAGCCTCAGCTGGGAGGTCAGAAGAGCAAAATTAATTTAAACTTCATCTTGAAGGATAGTAAACAGAAGGAGGTTCATTTGGGAAGATGAATTCTTCTGGTGGAAATTAAGATGAACAATGACAAGCAGGGAAAGGCATGGAGAAGCTCAGTTGCAGAGTGTGGATGACACACTGGATGTGAGTTTCAGGCGTGGCACCTCCGTCACCACCACGTATGTGTCCAGCAGGTGCACAGGTACTGAAGCAGTTAACAGAGACCTTCATGCCTCAGAGCAAGCCTGAGTAATGAAGAATGATTGAAAAGAAGCACTGCCCAGTCTTTTGTGACATTTCCACATCAGCTCTATTTACCAGGTGCACAGAGCCCCACTTGAAGGCTGGTTTGGTCATGGCTGAGTTTTGTCTGAACTCAGTGACAGCTTGAGGTGGTTAAAGGGTATAAATAATAGTTTCATGCATTATTTGTCATAGTCCTTTTTGCTAATATACTTATGTGCAGGGTAAGATAATGTATATCAAAACTTTGCATCAAAATCTTAAAAAATCGTTGACTGCAAATTTTTCTTCAGGCTTTCAGTGTTTTCATTCTAAGTAGGGGGGAAGGGTTAGAGGGGGAGCTACTAGGTGATTGTATGAATTCTTGTTGTCTAGAATTTTACAAACTATATTTTTTTAATCCCCTAAATTGAATTGGGGTAATATAATATTTTTTCCTGGTATTTTACCTTCCCTTTACCAACTATTTATGGATCTACCATTTATTCAGAAATTATTTTCACATCTAAAATGGATCGGTACAAGGAATACAAATATATTAGCAATATTCTTTTTAGGCTTAAGCAAGTAATAATCCAAGCATTGCACTTTCATTACATTTGTTTCTCTTCAAGACTTGTGTCATAGCAATGGGCATTAATTTGTTTCTTGCAATGACTTCTTCCTTTGACAGAGCATTCTAGTAACATTTCTCAAACATAGTAAAACATCTAAGCCGAACATCTAGTGTTCTGAATGTGCTCATGATTTAGGAAACAAGGTTCCGTTAGGGTTTTGTTGCTTATCAAAAATATCACAGCATGCCCATGTAGAATTTGAGGTACTGAGAATTTTTCCAGATTTTTAAGATATAGATCTTTTTACGTTTAACATACTAGATAGTACAGGGCCTGATTAATTTGGTTGGTAGAAATCTATAATCACTCATTTTTCCTTCTCTGTTATAGAAATCCTTGGATAAACCTGTCAGTTTTGGGACAGGAGGGTTGAATGCAAAGTAATGTCAATGCTTACGTTTTTGCAAACATATTATTTTAAAAAAAGTCATTTCATATTAGATGTATTTGCACTTACTGTTAAACGTGTTTAAAAATTAATGCTGTTTGCATAGGGATCTCCTTTCATTTTGAAGCGTGTTTCCCCAGTCCTAATTCGAAGTGTTACTACAGGTTGCAGCACGTGGTACTTTTTTTAATGTTGAAGTGTTGTGGAATAACATCATAGTGTCACTGATCAAAAAAGTTAGAAGATAGTGTTGACAGCCTTGGAGCTTGAATTCTGCTTGTGTGTTTACAAATGGTTGATTTGCATTTGGTCTCCTCATTTCTTAGGTAAATTCTCTTTTTATTTTGGAGCATCCTTTGTAGATTCTACACATTTAACAACGCTCAGTTAACAAGACCACCTGTGCCTCACATAATATGCTATGGGAGTTTCTTTAGTCTCTTCAGACTCACAAAGAGAATAGAAATACTATTTTTAGGCCTTGAGGGTTGGAAACCTCCACTTTTAAATCAAACTTCCAAGTGTTATGCAGAGATAATGATACATTAAGTGAATCATGAGTATTTTAAAGTCGGTATCTCTCAGTCTCTTCTGTTAAATGAATTCCAGTTTGGTTAAATGCATTTTCATGGAGCCTTTTTTTATTTTAATAATTCCTGCACTTTACCCTCTGCCTTTCTCAGCACTCAGGTTGCTGCTTTTATAAAAGCTTCCATATGAGTCATTTTGACAGAGTCTGAGTCAACCTTATTTGGGAGTGCCATCTTTTGGGGTTCTCTTTTCTTCCCTGGAACAAAATTCAACCTTGACCCTAAGCAGCTATTTGTTGAAAACTGACCGTAAGACACATTTTAATTTGTGCTTCCAGAAATGAAGCAGAATGATCTTGTTGTCTTGCATTTGGCCCTCTTCTTCAGCATGACCTCCTGTGTTTCTCCAGTGCGTCCAAGCTGAGCAGTTCTGTGAGCCTGGAAAAGCCTACAGGAGCAGCCTTGAGCAAAAAGGCAGAAATGCCTGTTCTCTTGGTGCTTTAGCATGTGGAAACAAAATTTTAAGTATTTCGCTCTGTTTTAGTTTTCAGCTGTGTATGTGTTTGTCCTTCTGCCTTTATACAGCTCTCTGTCACCGCTGTACTGGTGCATCCTTTATGTGTGGATTAATAATAATAGCCTCATCTGAAACTGAGCATAGTTGAGTCTTGGATGTGTCATCTTTTCAGAGGGATATCAGAGTGTTTCAAGTAGAGCTTGTTTAGTTCATATTTTTGCAGATTGTATTACGTCTTTTTCTGAGAGTATTTTGTTGCTTTAGTTAAAGTGAGGATTTTCAGGCAGAAGCGAATATTGTGAAAGTAATTTCTCATGCTGGGAAGGGGTTTTGAAAAACATCTCTTCCTGTAACTTCAAAGAGAATTCACTCCTAGATTAGCAAAATAAGCCCTAAAAAGATTCCAAGTAAAGCTCTGGGTACTTCAGCCACAACCTACACAGCTTTTTGAAGTGCCCAGGCTGCTAGCTTGTCAGTTGCCCACAGGGTGGGGTAGGACAAAACCTGACATAGGCAGACATGGTCAGCACCTACAGAACTGCAGTTTCAGGGGCATGAACTTTCTACCATATCACGAGAAAGATAAGAAAAATATTCCATTTTAATTTGAAAAGCAAACTGTGTGGAGCACACCATGTTCTAAACCCAATCCACCTGCTCATCTCATGGCATCAGAGTTGTAAGCACATCTGTGTGCTATGCAAAAGCAAAATGACTCCTAGAGCAAGTGGGTTTTGTAATTTAAAATGTGTTGGTTTTCATTGACTGTGAAGTGTTAGAAAATCTTTGACCTGCACAATATTTATGATTATTAAGGTTTCACCCTCCAGGCATCATGACCGGAGCTGAAAGCTACTCTAGCTGGGCACACATTCTGTACTGCCTGCCCAGGAGAGGCTGCATGCCTGCACTGCTGAGCCTTGGCGTTTTGGTGCTGCAGTGACAATGATGGGGTTAAAATTGTGGTGAGCTTTTCAGATAGAGTATGATTTTTCTTATCTCAGTCTTCTTTAACACTGACAAAACAAAATCATCTTGTCTAAAATTGGTCCTGCTGGAGCAGAATGAGGTGGGAGAGCATAATGAGAACCAAGAAGGGGTTTTGTGTGATTTGACTGAAGAGTTAAACGCTTAGCAATTTATTTTTTAACTTCCTGTCCTCAAAGCTAGCTTATTTTATAAACGCTAAATTTAGTCTGTTCTGTTTCCGTCATCAAGGACAGCTTTTTTGGTATGCTTTCTTACAAAATGTTTGACCTTGGGAGATTGCTGCCAGAAAGGAAGACACTTCAAAAGCTGACAGCTGATTGTTGGAGGTTTGTAAACTGTGTTGTGTGGCTCAGTTGTGTGGGCTCAGTAGAAGTCCATAAGGGCTTAAAGACTCACTGTGGCTTAGTACCCTGTGAAGCTGGTGAACTGCAAGGTGTCACGATGAGCTGCTGACAACAAAATGATTTTTTCTTTTTCTCTGGTTTTAACCTCAGCTATGAGGAAACTGTGAGCTCTTCATGGCTTCTTTAGGGTCGGAGACAGTGCTGATACACAAAGGAGTTGCCATGAGTAGAATAAGAGTAGATTTAAAAGGGGCTATTGCAAATTTCCTCACAAATTAAGTGGAGGTGGAATTCAGGGGGCTGGAAGGAAGATGAAGAGCTGTGCAGGAAGGATGGCTGCCCAACAGATAGGATGTTACCAGCCACAGCGTCACCGTGTTTTGCTCCAGGTATTGCGGCTGCTTGCGAGGTAGACTGGTTGTTTTCCTTAACAGTCTGGGAAGAAGGAGTAAGGAATGCTTTTTTATTCAGCCAAAAAAATCTTTGTGAATAGGGAAATCACGTGTTATGTTCCTGGTGGTATTTATTAATGACAAGCTAATGAAACAGAGCACTGCAGAGAATACTGGTGTACAGCTTTAAAAGGACAAGCACAAAAAGCGTGAGCCAAGAGCGTTGATTAATAGAGGCTGCAGCTTTATTAAAAAGCCTTTTCTAGCAGGGAGCCATCCTTACCTGCTTTCCAGTTCTGGCTCAGCCTGGATTGGGGTGAATGGTGAGCAGCATAAGGATACAACAGCAATGTTGCAGAGACATGCATTGCTGAGATTTGCTTCCAAGTCCCAGCTGGAGGCAGGGCTGAAGCTGTCCCTCTCCATTGTACCAGCGGGCTGAGCAGTGAGATGAAGGAGGCCACGTGGAGATGTAACCCCTCATGTTGTGTTTCCATGGTCTGGGCTGGTGTCCAGGGCAGCCCACTGAATTACAGGGACCTTAGGATGAACCCTTTCTAAGCCACCAAATGTTCTGAAAGCTGCCAAACTCTCAACAACAGAGTTTAGACTGCTAAAACCAAAATGAAGTTTGCAAAACCAACACAGATGCTTTTGGGAGCCAGACAGGAAAAGCCTGCTTCAGATGCCCAAAGTAGCAATCCTCTGAGCCCACACCACCACCACAAGAAGCCCAGTTCACCAGATGAGAGTGGAAGGACAGAGAGACAGAAGAAACCTATTTGTTTCCCTTCCAGTTGAGCTGACAGAATGGCTGAAGGTACACTGAATATCGCAGCCGCAGTTTTATTATCTTCTCAGTTGGAAAATATGTAGTTCCATTAGATAAAACTAACAGCAACACTCAGTGTCTAGGAAAATGAACAGGTATTTCTCAGTTAATAACATTAGTGGGAGATGTTAAGAAGTAGTGTTCTGAGAATTCAGTCATTCCTTTTGGCTTCCTTGCTGCTCTTCTTCCCGTAGTTCTTCATTCTGGAATAGCTGTCATCACTGGGAGAAGTTTACTTATACCATTCATTTTCAGAAAATAATGATAAATTTAATGTTCCAAGTTTTGGTTCACATACTGATTAAATAGAGTTTTGGCAACTTAGATAAAATCTGAGGTCATGGAGGAGCATATACCACTTGTAGGGAGTGTGAGTTGTTGGGGTAGATCTCTTTGTTTACCACCAGCAGAAGAAAATATAGCACTTGCTTACAATTTTTGTCTTAAATGTGAGACATACAAACCTGTTTTGATAAGGATCTTGCTGGGTTTTTTTGTAATGTCAGCTGACATCAGTCACATCCTGAATTTACCAAAGAAAGGGTATCCTTAGTCTTAGAGTTTTGTCAAGGAAAGGCAGCTATGGAAGGGCATGCCAGTTGGCATCCTGTTTGGAGAAATTCATGAAGGGATTGTAAAGGTTTCGAGATTTGTTTCACTGCTGAAGACTGAAATAATAATATCAACTGCATTACCATAGTACACAGAGACTGTGTGACCCCTCCAGCAGCTCTGGACAAGAAGAGAAGAGTACCTAGGGAATGATGCATGGAATGTAAGGAATGTACAAGCAAAAGTAAATGTAGAAGAGTTGTTAAAAGAGAGTGATTTGTATGATAGTCTGAAGTTACAGGTTACTTTTTTTCTGAATTCCCAAAGGAGTAGGTGTAATTGCTACAGTGAAACAAATGTCTGTTCTTAGCACAGCTTAGAAAAATCTGTAAGTCGTGACCTGTGCTTTGTATCAAAGACCATTAACTCTATCCATGAAACAAATACTTTGTGTGGTGTCAGCTACAGGAGGGTTTGGGCTTCTTTACTCCTCTTGTGAGGGACCTAGTGCTGTTTGCTGCAAAGCCAGGTAGGACTTTGGGGCAGATGCACCATCCTGTTTGGCAATAGCTTTTGAGATCCCTTATGTTCAGTCCCTTGTGGCAGTGGATCAACCTGATATCTGCCTCTGGCACCCAGGGAAAATCTGGAGTAAAGAAACATAGGATTTCCAGTGTAGTGGATTTATCTACACTGTGAATAGAGCTGGTGACTCGTGCTGCTTCTAGATGTGGCCATGTGCATGAGGGGATCCCTCATCTCTCCTGCCCAAGCTGATGCCATTTATCCCTCTCCTCTCAAACATTTAAGATAGGAGATGCTGCCTTTGGCCTTATGAGGGTTCAGGTGCAGGTGTCCCTCTCCACTTTGCCTTTGCTCTGGTGCCTGTCTGTTCAGTTCAGCAGGACCAGTCTGTCTGCCCAAGTGCATATAGATGAGACTTGTCAAGATTTGACAAATTAACTTCCTGTGCCATGTATGTTTATGGTTTTGTCTTTTTGATGGCATGGTGGGGGGCGTCTCATTATGAACATTAGCCAGAATAAGGTGTTTGAGAGGAAGTTACCAGGAATCATCACCTGGTAATTACAGGCAGGTTTGCCTTCTTGAGGAAGAGCTTTACATAGCCTTGTCACTCACAGCTGGTTATGTGCTTTGAAAAGTATCCTGTTCGTAACTTTGTGTTCTTTTTAGCATAATTTCCCATTGTCTTTATGAAAAGGGATATTTTGCTTTGAATAGCAGGATCCTGGGTTCAGGTGACTCCCTTTATTTTAAATGGATTGGTGTATAAATAGAGGAAGAGATCATTCCAGAGATATTCTTGCTTTCAGATAGGGGGAAATGTCAGATCCAAGAACCGATCCAAATTAGCTGAATAGATGAGATCTACTAGAACATGTCATCTTTCAGCATGCCAGGAATAATATCCAGTTAGGTCCTTATTACTGCAGTGTTCAATATAAGTGTTTGTATTTTTCAATAGAATTTCATTCTCTGTTGAAGCTTGACTCTGACTCAAAACAAGGAGGTCTTTCCTTGGAAATATTTATAGTAGTTGATTACAAAAAATCCCAAAGGGAGTTCATAGCTTGATTGATTCTTAGTTTATTGACAGTAGATGCAATAAAATATTTCTAGCTTAAATATTTTCGACTCAATATTTGTAGATACTTTGTAAATATTGTAATCTAGAGATCAAGTTAATGCATTTAGAGCTGCTTAGGTCTGTACAGGGAATAATTGTTTTGGGTCAAGTGAGGTTTGAAGGAGCAGTGTTTTGTGTGGAAGTTGGGATTTGGTGCTACACTGTGAGTGCCTGTCTGTGGAGAAGCTCTGCTGCAGTGCAGTGCTGTGGAGTTCCTTAGCTAAGGAGCTGAGAGCTGTGCTTTGTCTTAGACCAGATTATCGATGGGCATTTCCTGCCTTGCTCTGCCTGGTGAAAATTACTTGAGAAAACATCATTAAAGACTGGTTATTAATGATGGACTGTCAAAATGGAAAGATATATCAAATGAACTTCTCTAGGGATTTGTCTTTGGTTTAGCATTATTCAAAAATTCTATTAACCTCTTTGATGACAGAAATAAGGGAAAACTATAAAAATAGCAGACAGCACCCCTCTAGAATAAATTTAGTCCAACCAGCTTTAAAAGAATTAATCTAAAGCATAAAAATGTTTTGTGAAGTCAGGAAAATTGTTCTCAATTAGTATGGAAATAATAGTAATAACAATGGGGAAGGCTATCTAATGGGCTAGTCCAGAATAATGAATTGCTGTAACCATTGCTCGCTCTGACAGGGCAGTCGTACAAATGTGTGGCTCTGTACTGACCTGTGAGTTCATTACCAGTGAGCATTCAGAATGCAGAAGTCAAACATAGAACTGAAGGACTGAGGGTAGCGTAAGGCACCTTCTGAAATCTGTTGTGTTGTGGACACAACTTCAAAGATCACTCTAAAAACCCAATAGGTACTAAGGCTAGTCCTTTTGAAGCAGAGATCACAGAAAGAAGCAACCAGGTCTGGCTAGTCTAGAAGAAGGTAGGCAAGTAGAGGGAAATTACAGTATTGGAGCATTCAGAAAGTTGTTTGAGAAATGGTGATAACCATTTTTTCTTCATGTCTGAGTGATGATGACACAAGAGAGTAATGCTCTGGTTTAAAATTAGATGTTGGGGAAAAAAATGTTCTGTCAATATAAATAGTTTTTACTGCTGAAGATACTAAAATTTCTGTCATTGGTGACTTTGCATAGTAGAAAGAAGCAGGATGATTTCGTACGGTTAATCCTGACACTTTCTAAGAAATGGGAATAGAATTTTTTTTCTTTTTAATATTCTGTTCAAACAGAACATGTCTGTGTTTTCTAACATGATTTGTACTTTAAAATTATGAGCTGATCCAAAAAAAGGGACTGAGTTCTGTGGCTTTCATGATCAAGTTGTGTGGTGTGCATTAGCAATTGGGCGTGCAAGTCATCTTTATGCACACATATAACTGTGTCCCTTTGTTCTTCCTCAACAGTCTCCAAACGTCCACAACTACCCAGATATGGATGCTGTACCCTTGTTACTGAACAACATGAAGGCCGACCCCACGGAGGATTCATTATCTACAGACCATTTCCAAACACAGACTGAACCAGTGGACTTGTCAATAAACAAAGCCAGGTCGTCCCCTACAGCAGCTTCATCTTCACCAGTTTCTATGACAGCATCAGCCTCCTCCCCTTCCTCTACTTCTACTTCTTCTTCTTCCAGTCGGCCAGCTTCATCCCCCACAGTAATAACATCAGTCTCCTCAGCAGCGTCTGTACCGTCAGTATTAACTCCAGGTCCTCTTGTGGCCTCTGCATCTGGTGTTGGAGGCCAGCAGTTTTTGCACATTATCCATCCAGTACCACCTTCAAGTCCCATGAACTTGCAGTCCAACAAAATGAGTCACGTGCACCGTATCCCCGTGGTGGTACAGTCGGTACCTGTCGTCTATACAGCTGTGAGATCACCTGGGAATATGAACAACACTATAGTAGTACCACTGTTGGAGGATGGGAGAAGCCATGTCAAAGGTAAGGTGGAGCCAGTTTTGTGCATCTGTGGCATCTCTGAAACTGGTCTTGTATGAGAAAAACATAATAACAATTATAAAGTTGTTCGTTTCCATACTTACTGTGTTGTTGCTGAAAAGACGTACAACTTAGACAATTTGCAGGAACCTTTAAAAGTCTTATCCCAGATGATCTTTAAAGTAAATAAGTTTTTTAATTAAGATTGGGTTTAGCGGTGGTGTTAGATGCTCAGACAACTTGTGGCATATTCTGTCCTGAGAGAAATAAGTCCTCCCCAGAAGCTGAAGAAGTAGCAGAATGGAAAAAATGGCAGTGTCTGATATTTATGACAATATATAAAACATCACAAATGAACATGGAAAACTCACCAGGTGTTTCAGATTTAGCATGGGGAGGAATGTCAGAGGGATTGTTCCCCAGCAAGGCTCTAGGAATGTGTGAAGGAAAGGCTTGTGGACCAAAGAGCATTAGCAGATGCAGAGAAGTAGGTTTTACTAAGCTTAAGGAGTGGCAGTGCAATACTTCGAATTAGATTTCTTCTTCCAGATTAAACAGCAGAAGGGAAGGAAGCCACCCAGAGTGTTTATGTTGGAAATGAGTTTTGCAGACATAGGACCCGAGAGGCACAGGGAGTGTGAAGGGAGGAAGAGGCACATGTCAGAAGGACAGATACACTCTTGAGGTGTCCAAAGAACACAGAAAGGGGAGCTGGAAAGCAAAAAAGAGTGAGAACCCAACAGTTACTGAGGGAGCAAAAACTTGTTATGGATAGTGAGATGATGGGTGGAGTAAGGAAAGAAAAAACAGATGTGCCCAGAAACTTTGAAAGCACAGCTTTATAAAAGGGGCATTAGTGACAGAGATGGGAATATGAGGAAAGGAATGAGATACTCATTTCAAGGCTCATTGCACGTGAGTGAATAAAATACGGTAATTTTCCCCTGAAATGAGGTATTGCTTGAGGCAGAAAGGGAGGGTATTGACAGATAACCTTACTTTGGGGCTTATGAGACTGCAGGACATTTAGTCTTATAACATCTCTTGTGTTCCTAATTGCAGAGTGAACAGGTCTCAACTTGTTTCTTACCTCTCATGTCTGTTTTTCATGAACCGGCAACTGTGTGTTATTGTACAGGCCTACAGTGATGGGTCATTCAGATGTTTAAGGGCATCCTGTTGGGTATTAGTCTGTGACTCTCCTACTGTTCCCTCACTACCCAAGGGGGGGCTCTGCCCTCTCAGTAGGCTTGGACATGGGAAATGAACTCATTGTTGATCTGAGTCTACTTTCAAGCCTCAAAATTATGGTTTAAGTTTTATTGCACTTCATACAGTGGTGTGATTTTAGCCCTTTGTGCCTTTCTGTCAAGAAATTATGAATAAAACCAGGACTTCGTACCATGTAGTCTAGGAAAAAAAACCCAAACAAACAGAAAAAGGAAAGTTTTAGTTTGTATTTTGATTTTGGCCCTTCAAGGTGCACCTAACCATGAAGTCATTGAGAAATTCTCCTGTGTGTTTTCTTTTCGAAGGTGCTGGTTGGCTGTGGTAGTAGTCTCCTCTGTAGGAAGCACCTCCTGATCATGTAAAACTAGAAATTCACTACCCCAGTTTCATCAAAAAAATTCCAGAATTTAATGTGCTGTAGGGATTTCAGCCTGTGAACTCCATGCCTTCAGACCTGCCCTGACAATATGGCCTTTGTGCTCTAATTGGTAGAGGTCATTAGCCATTAGCCCCTGCATCATCTATTAATGCACAGTTAAAGTAAAATAAAGTATTAACGGTTCTTCAGTTTATTAATTTTTTCTCATGATTTGTACTCATTTTGTGGTCCTTAATTCTTTTGATAAAGAAGTTCAGGTTAATTTAAATTAATACAATAGAAGTAAATTGGGCAGCAATCCACTCTAGGCAGTAATCTTTTATCAGCTTTTGCTGGAATGTTTTTCATTCTTTAGTGCAAAACAATATAAATAATTCAATGCAGTTATATTGCACAAATTAACCAATTAAATTATTTTAATATGTGTGCAGACTAAATTCCCTTCAATAATCAGCTCTTGTGCTGATAACAAAAAATAAGTGTACACAGATCCTAACAGGACATTGTTGCCAAATTGAATTAGTTCCTAATCCTCTACTAGCTGATGGACAAATGCAGGTTTGGAGTCATCTAGACTCACAGCTTTCAACTTCTACATGAATGCTGCTAATTTTCAGAAACATAAAACTATGCACACTGAAACAGTTGATCCACAGAGAGCATCAGCAGCATAATCCCTGTGTTATTCCTGCATTGGTGCTAATTCAGAGACGATGTTGATGATCCAGGAGTGCCAGTTGGGAAGCACTTAAAGTTATGTTTTGCGTGACCCTTTATCTAAGCCCTTTTCACACAATTGGGACTAAGGCACTTTCCTGAAAAGAGATATTTTTAATATGAAAATTACATCAGACCTGAGCTCTCAGGCATCTCCTGTATTTCTAGGTTTCAGGTGCTGAGGGGAGCAAATACAAGAAACCAGGGCATAGAGAAAAGCTTTTTCCTTGTTATTCCTGATTTTATTTTTCTCATGCTGAATTGTCCTCTTCCTTCCAGGTTTGACTAGAACCATTTAATTTTTAGGTTTTTTTGCAAAACCTTCTCAGGCTGTTCACCATCCCTCTAATACTGTCTCCAGGTGTTTTGCACAGGTGGCTTTCTGCTTTTCCTGATGCCTCCCAGACCTTCTTTCTCTCTCACTTTCAGACAAAACTCTCCTGGTGCCCGCTTTTTTAGGCAGTTCAAGCAAATAGTTTTTTCTTCATGTTCTGTTTGAATATTCTCTTCCCTCTGGCACAAGATGTGTCTACTTTGTCTTCTGTTTCCCTGTCTTCTTCTATTTCTCTATTTTTTCTAGTCCTTCCCATCTTGCTGACTGCTCTTTGAGTGCCACTTTGAGCATCTCTGCTTTGTCTCCCCCTCCTTTTCTGTTAATATTTCTAACCTATGCTGTCATCTCCTCCTCCGCCTCTGCGCATCCTTCTCCACAGTGCCATTCATCATGGTGTTCTTTGTCTCACCATCCTTCAGAAGAGTCTCAGATCTCCTTTTCTGCCTCCCAGTTTGCTGTTTATTTCTGCTGTCTATCCTTCTATCCTTCCTCCTCTCTCCTTTTTTTTTTTTTTTTTTTGGTTGCAAGGTTTCTTTTTGTTTTGAAGACACGTAGCCCTTGTATATACAAGGTGCTTGCAGCATCCCGTCAGGTCCTGTGCCACGTGCTGCACCCCAAGGCAGGCAATGGGAGACAGGGCTGTCATGCTGCAAAAGCACCCTAATGTCAGAGTGATGTGCTTTTGCAGGATTAAAAACCTAATCTAAATCAAAACCAGGATTGGTGCATTTTCAGGAAGTTATTAACAATGCTTCTTTAGAAGGTAATTAGAGAACAGTTTCCGGTGTCGATAATACATCACTTACCATTTACAAATCTTAGTAAATTCCTGTAAGTTGCTAACACCACAACATTCAGCTATGAACAGACCCCACTGTTGACCAGGCACCTTCGTCCCGCTATGCACCAATGGGGAGGACACACTCAAGGGTGATCCCCAGAGCAGTGGGGTCTCTTGCAGCCCCCACAGCACCAGCCCGGCTGTGCAGGTTGCCCTCTACAACCCTCTCCTCTCATTATTTCATGCACATAAACCAGAGAAATGCATTAGGGCTGTTGGGCACGCAGGACAAGGGAGCCAGGCGCAAGTCCTCATGGACACCACAGGGCTAGACTGTGCCCCCCCCACACCATGGCAGACTCAAAGTTGACTTTTTCAGTGGTCACTGCTCTTGTCACAGCCTTAAAAGGTGCTTGGAGGGTTTTTTTCTGTGAGGATTCAGTGGTGGTGACTAGACATTATTTTACATTGAAATATTCCATGAAAGAGTATTATAGTCCCTTTTTTCCTTGCTTTTTTTTTTGCTCCCTGTTTAGCAATGGTAAGCCTTGCTAAAAGTTTAATTAGAGGCCCAGCAGGTAGCAGCACCTATAGATAAGACTGCCTGATGGTTTCCCTTAAAACCCAATCTTCAGTTGCTCCAAGTCTGTCTGTATGTAAACCATTGAGACTTACATTTTCCATACTGCCTCAAGCTATTTCTGTGTTTTCTCTTTTTTTTCTTCTTCCTTTAAGAGGAAATTTTCAAGAAGAAAAACTATTCCACTCTTCCTGAGACTTAGCATAGAGGAAAAAAAATGTAGCATTTTCTATGTTGAAAATGTTTATTCCAGCTTTTTTTTTTTTTTTTGTGAAAAACTAGAACCTCAGTGTTTTTAATTACATGAACCTCATGCTTGGTTTGGACCATTGTTCTTTGCTTTCAGCAGATATCCATGAATACTACTGGCAAATCATGTCCCCTCTAGCAGCAGGTTTTGCCAAATACAATATTCTTGAAAATTGTTTTCTGTAGTTCAGAGGAGTTAGTGCTTTCATTGAAGAGCCTTTTAGAATCTCCTTCCTGATAATGGTGGATGAAGGGCTGGTGCAACTTTGATATTTCTGGGGTTTTGGAATCAGATTTATGAATTCTCGTTCTTACGGGTTTTTATGTTTTCAGAGGGCACAATCACTTGCAAAATTCACCAGTCAGAGCATTATAAATTTAAACTTGCCAACTGAACTTTGTCTGCTTCTCTTGTACATAAACGGCTGTTATGACATGGTCTTGGACCTTTTTTATGTTGTATCTGTATTTTGGCCATGGCAAAAATACACAGGTTTTTTCTTTTCACAGTTTGCACTGTTTGGCATATTCCTCAGTGTGGATATATTAATAAGTAGTAAATGCAGTATCTTTTGCTGCAGATTTTTTGTGACTTCAAACAGGTAGTACCATTAGATTACATTATCCACTGCCCTTGCTGTTTTTTTAAAGTACAGCCTGTTATTTCTGCCTACTGTAAAGTTTATTTTGCAAAAATAAATGCAATTTGCAGTTAAAAGATAGAAACTAAGATGTTCCATATGTTTAGAGGTCAGATTATAGGGTCTGTTTGTATAAATTATGCTATGGAAGACACATTTAATTAAAACCAGTAGTGTTGCCTTTTTTGTTTCATGTGGAGTGATTATCCTTTCTGCATTTTAGTAGACAGTTATTTTGGATTTGAGTTGCATTGAGGCTGGGAGTTTCTACTTCAGCTGCCATCATTTTGTTGTTATTCTCAAAAACCTTCTGTGGCTGTCTGTATTCAGCCTGTCCACCTCCCCACCTGCTGCCCCCCAGAATGTTGGCTCTGTCTCCTCCTGTTTGGTTGGTTCAGCTGGAAGAAACACTCGTGGTTCTGGGAAAGCAGGAGCAGGTTGGCAGTGGCTTGGCAGGAAGAGAGGCAGGCAGAGGAGAGGCTTGTGTTCACAGTGGGACCCGTGCTCCTGAAGATGCTGCACATTATTTAAGAGCTACAGTAAACAGTAGTTTTTGCCAGAGCGGAGAGTTAAAACACAGACTATAAGTTACCACACAGACACTGTGGTGTTTGAAACCAAGGAGGTTGGTTTAAGACAAAACGGATTAGCTTTACTATAGGGACTTCCCTAAACAGTCTTCTACTTAAATTTCCAGAAAAGTGCTCCTTCTAGTGATTCACTGGTGACATACTTGGGTTCTTTCGCTGTAGAAGCAAATGCTCTTTTAAGATTCATCAGTATGATTTGTTCATGTTGATGTTCATTGTTCATTTTCAGCTAGGAGGGATTTGAGGAAGGGAATGAGGTACAGGCATACTCCAACTTGATTTGCAAACCCAGCATACGCAGGATGAGTAAATCTCTTTTGACATATCCTGAGTCCTTGCACCTTTTGGAAGCTGTTAGTTCCTTCTCTTCCATGCCAAGAATGCCTCTGGCCCTTCAGTTCTGTATTCTCACCAGGGCTGAGCTTTGATCTGCTTGCTTTTATCCCATGAATTTGGATCCAGCAGAAATACATGCCTAAAACTTCTCATTTATTTTCTCTCTGCCTTGGGTTTTATTGTGCCTTGGACCAAGCTGCTGGAAGCTTCCTGATGTCTAAAATATCTCTGGCCTGTTGCAGTGTGTAAGCTGCAGTCTGCTACCATTGTGTAGTAGTTTCACAGTATTTTATCTAATATTAAATACATTCTATCCTTATTATTTTCCTTGTTTACTTTTTGTGATAGAGTATTTGTGTATTGGATGCTCAGCGAGACATAAATCTCAGCAGTCTTAGTAGTTTCCTTTTTTGTGTAGATGAGGTCTTCTGGCATTGAAATAGCTTAGAAAGAGAAAAGTCCTTTGTTTAAAAAATGCGTATGTATTTTATGTATACAACCCAATGACAGAGATGCTTAAGTATGTGCATATATTACATCCATGCAATCCCTCTTACCTCTGTATTTCTCCATATAGCTTCTATTTTACAGGTTTATGGCAAATTACTTGACTGTTGAAATGATTTTAAATATTGCCTTTGATTGGATCATAGCAATTAATATTCTCTGCTAGATTAGTTACACTGTGCATTTCAGTGCCAGTTCCCATTCTCTGTGAACCATAACCATGCTAGGTGCAGTTAACTGCTAAAGCCATATAGTGCCATAAAATCTTAATAAAATCTGAAAACTGTGGAGTATGGGTAATCTTGCTATAAATTGTAATAAAAATTACCCCTGTAGACTCTATATTCTGACCATTACGTTCATGCATAGTGCTGCTTTGTACATAAAGTTTTATGAAATAAATCGACCAATTCTGCGGCCCCTACCAGGCACCAAGCTGTTTTGATCAAAAATCTGATTGGTGCACTCAGAGCATTTTTCCAATGCATAAAGCGTTTATAATGAACTTTAAATAGGAAGAAAAATGTTGTATATGTGCTTTATATAGTATGAACTAGCTTAGGAGAAGGAAATTGTGAATAGC
Organism: Melospiza georgiana; assembly: GCF_028018845.1. Classification (NCBI taxonomy): domain Eukaryota; kingdom Metazoa; phylum Chordata; class Aves; order Passeriformes; family Passerellidae; genus Melospiza; species Melospiza georgiana. Next base: position 42,225,821 of record NC_080431.1, read on the forward strand.
GTCATTCACGTGCATTTGGTAGGTCTGTAAAGACACAATTTTGAATTAAATAGAAAATAGAATGCATTAAATAAACCTGAGTACAACACAGTCTCTGAGGTCATAATTCTAAATAGCTCCTGTACATCTGCATCTGGAAGTGTTACTTCCAGCATTAGAAATGCATAGTGATGTCTGTTGCAATCTTTTTTGATGCTCTCCTGCTAAGTCCGTGCTGGTATCCTGTTCTCTAAAAAAATTTCAAAGAAGGGGGATATTCATTTGTTTCAAACATCAAACTGTGGTGTGAGGCTGACTTCCACAGTTGTAAAACCCATTTTTCAGGAGTAACCGAGAAGAATGGAGATGATTTCCTTCTGCTTGGTGTTTGATGCACCCCGATGCATTTGTTATCAGGGACATTTGAGACAGTTTCAGTTTAAGAGAGAGCAGAAGACTTGCTCTTGGTCAGGAACTTTCTTGCAATATTTCAGATATTGAACTATGCTGTATGCCAAAATTAAGGGTCCAAAGTTATAGTTAAGACACTGCAGTGTTTCTGATGCTGGAAGATTAATTGTGTAATGAGCTAAAACATGAGTGCCATACAGTTTTCTTAGCCATATTTTCCATTTCCATCCTTCTAGGAGTTTGGCAGCAAATGTCTGTTTTTACTTCAGTCCTTCACGCTCTGCAAACACAGGAACACACATGTGTAACAGCAGTAGTAATGAGATTCTTGTTAATGTTAATTTTGACATGTGGGGTAGTATTTTGTTGTCCATTCCTAATGGAAGTAAGTGCAAAGCATTACTTGCAGCTGGAGACAGTCTTTAATCTATTGTATGCCAACATGGACTGAAATCAACCAGAGAGGAGTTTACTGGAAACATCAAAGGTGACCCTTTCTGGCTTATTGAGGCATGTTTCTGCTTCGTTTAAACTTCCATCACAATAAAAATCTGTGGCTGTGTTTCCAAGACCAAACCCATCACCAGGCATGGATCTGGCAAGGCTGGAGGGGCCTCGCCACCATCCAGGCTGATGTCTCAGCTAGCACAGGTCTTGGTGTCACTGCCCACTGCAGAGCCGTGTAACCCTGCTTCTGACAGGCAAGTCCTCGTGGGTGAATGGCAGGGCCAGTTGGAAATCCCATCATGAACAATCATTTTGATTAGCAGGTCGATAAGGCATCCTTCAGAGAAAGCAGGGTGGGGAGTTTAAAATGTGAAGCTTAAAGGCAAGCAAATTCTGAATTTGGAAATCCTTTCAAAGAGCAGAAACAGATTTTTAATTATTTTAAGAGAGTAACAATGATTCTTATTGTGGTGTGGTGTGTTGGCAAACCTACATGTGGGAAAGTTTACAAAGTTATTAGCTCAGAAGTTAAGTTAGTGCAGAAAGCTGAGTTTTTAAGCTGAAGTGAGATGGAGGTATTTCAGGATGCTGAAATTTTCTCTCTGCTTTCATACCAGCCAGCATCATCTCACAGAGTCGTTTCAACATCAGTTAATTACTATGTGGCTTAGCTATAAATTGAGGCAAAACTCGTAATGGTTACTTAGTTTTCTCCTGCTCTTAAATATTTGATTCCTCTTTAGCCCAAGGGTCTCATATTTGCCCTTAAATCAAAGATAGGATGTAGACATAAAATTATTTCTAGTGGGTGTTCATGAGCCTAATGATGGAATGAGTTTTCATCCCTTTCACTCACAGGAATTTTGACTAGGCTAAGTAAATCAGGTTGCAGTAACTGAGAACTGCCAGCGGTGACAGCAGCGTTGGGGTGTATGGCCCTTTCCATGCCACCTGCAGGCATCCAGATGCAGGGCCTCTGACAGTGCTTGGCTTTGTCTGACCCCATCAGAGCACTTGAGGTGTGTATCCCTGATTAGTCACTGAAAAAAAGCAAAGATGTTAGGACATACCTGGCTGAAACCCAAGTGTGACAGACGGGGAGAAGATTTACCTACCATCTTTGTATCAGCAGCACATGTGTGAGAAGGGGGAGGAGGGATGCTGGGCTCTTGTCAGCCTGCGGCGATTTAAGTCCACAATCCCTTCCTTCCCAGGAGTTTCCAGAATGTGGGCGGGCAGGAGCACCAGTTTGGGGAATGAAGAGGGAAGAAAGTCCCCTGATGGTGTGGCTGTGGGCTCAGGTTATTCCCCTGGGGAGGTGGAAGCTTGATCCTGTTCCAAGGGGTTCATCTGCCCTTAGCAACCGACAAGCTGGATCCTTCCCAGAGACTGTGCTTCCGTGACATGGCTAATCCTGTACCATGTCAAAACCAATGCAGCCCTGTGCCAGAAAGCACAAATGTATGCAGTGCTCATTAAAAAGCTCCTATGCAAGTTTAAATCTCTTCCAGCATTGTAGAACAGGCAATTTTGTCCTCAGAAGCAGGATCAGGTATTGTCTGACCCCACAGCCAGAATAAATTTTAAAGCCCCAAACTGTTCAGTTTGACAGAAATAGAAGCAAGCTTATATCTGATCCAGATCAGGCTTTTTCCTACTGGCAGCTGGCAGATACAATATTAATGATGATAGACTTAAGTTGTGTAGTATTTACTGGTTGGTATGTGCTTTATGTGTGATCTATTTGCACATCTTCACTTAAAACAAGTGCAGGAAGTGAATTTGCTCATAGTGCCCAGAGGGAAGCTCCTTTTTGGTACGATTTGGGAAAGCGGCATTAAGAAGTGATTACATGTATTTGTGTGCATTCATAAGCAATCCTCTCTACTTTTCTTAGCAAACAAGGATCACTGTTTCTTGAGGCTAACAAGGACGGGAGGCAACGTGGCTGCTTGCAGCCTTCAGCACTTGCAGACGTTCTTAACTCCCCTGGCTCACCAGTCTGCTCAGCATGGAGAGCTAACAGCTTGCTTCTGTACCTCCTGTGCACTCATTCAATGGCACCTTTGTCCCACGAAAGCAGCAGTCTGTGACTGGTTTCTTTTTGCTTGCCTCGCCTTAACCTCATTCACACTTCACAAAACCACCAGATAGCTCTGTTGGACAAATCTTGCCTTTCAAGAGGCATAGCAAGGGCAAGAAAACCAGTTAAGGTTAATTAATTAATGTGTGTGCCTGTGTTTGGGAGGACTTGATTCAGTGACCCAGACAAGTCCTTTCTGGACCCATGGTCCTGAGTTCAAGGAAGAGCTTGGTTGTTAGAGCAAGGTAAAGCATGAAGGGAGGTTAAAATGCATTGGCATGTTTTGTGGGCTTTCCTCCACCTTCCTTGCCAGTTACTCACTTGTCCCCCACCTTTTTTATCTCATTTGCTAAAAACTATCTCTTGCCTGCGTCTCTTCATCCTCTCTTGTTTGATGTTCATTAGGCCAGTAATTACTTCTAATTCAGTGCTTATGAACTGAGGCTGGTATTCATAAACCTTGGTGCCAGGAGTTTGACAGTTGTTCTTAGATGTCCAAGAGAAAGTCAAAGCTGTTGACATAAGTAGGAGTCATGAACTCCTGATGTGTGACAGTCCTGTGCTGCAGTTTGCACACTGCAGAGAGTGGTGAGGAGGAGATATCTGTTAGGCTTTTGGCCAGTTGGTTATTCACATGGCCCATTTCAGGGAGGAGAGTTAGTTGCTTGAAAGGCTGTTTTCCCCTAGCAGCTGCAGCCGTGCTGATGAGAACACAGGCCAGTTTGCACCAGCTGGCAGCAGCAAGGCTCAGCCTCCTGGTCAGTCACCTCACTCCCCAGTGCCTCGGCCACCCACGGCTGCGAGCTGGAAGGAAGTGACAAACGAAGAGAGAGAGAAAAAAGGATGTATATGTGGACTGGCATAAAAAGTAAGGGAATAATCCCTAGAACTTCGTTTTATGTACTTACAATCTTTAGTTAGATTTTCTGCAAATATATAGCAGTGCTTGGAATACCTGCCTTTGAATTTACCCACTGATACATTTCCATTCCTCACCTTTTGTCCTCTCCACACTGATGTGTGGCAGCATCTCATTATGTGCTCAAGCATTGGTGCCTGATCAGGCACACTATACCCAGTGAGTACAGTAAATTGTGCCTGGGTGAAAAAGTAAAATGCTGCTCACAACTTAGTGTCTGTGCTAGAAGTGTACAGAGTAGGACTTAGCAAGCAGAAACAAGGAGAAGGTAATTGAGAGCTTTGATCCTAGCACATTCCTGTAGTAATCTAAAATCAATACCAGATGTCATAGGAGTCTCATTAATATCTTAAGAGCCAGCAATCTGCAGTAGTAATGAAACAACATGTCTTACAAAGAATGAAAGTACGTAAGATTGTTCATACACGTTTATACTATCTCTTTTTATGTAGGTGTATTCACGCTTAAGTGATCAGAATTCATGTGTAAGAACTGTATTACAGAATCAGTTATGTAACAACTTCCATCATTTCAAGTTAGTTTTAGTTTCTCAGCTACCTACTTAAAACCTTTGCTGTAGTGCAAGTCACATTAAGCCTCAGTTAACATACGTAGCTTTTTTGTTACAATTTTTAGTTCTGTGAACAAATAGCTAGCTCTCACAAGAGCATCGCTTGTAGCACATTTAAATATTGGGCAGATACAAGCATAACTTTTTGTAATGAAATTCACTTCAAGGGGAAAATAAAAGCTTTTCTCAGAAGGTAGTAAGGCAGTGGAACAGGTTGCCCAGAGAAGCTCTGGATGTCCCATCCCTGGAAGTGTTCAAGGCCAGGTTGGATGAGGCTCTGAGCAACTGGGTCTAGTGGATGGTGTCCCTGCCCATGGCAGCGGGACTGGAACCAGATCATCTTTAAGGTCCCTACAAACCTATGCCTTTCTGTGATTCTGTGAAAAGAATATAATATTTTTTTAGATTTAGAATTAATGAAATACATAGTAATAAACTCATTCTTTTAAGAAGGAGCATTAGGGAGCAAGGCAGGAGTGGCACTTCTTTCAAAATAATTTGATGGGGCTAAATCAGCTGACTGGGTGGTTCAGTGGCTTTTAAATAAAGTACTAGATTGTCCCTAGTGCTCAGGTTGAGGTTACACATAGAATATCATCATGGGTAAGTTGTGATTTTAAGAACCACTGTCAGAATGGTGCTCATTCTGCCTAAAACAATTGAATGTTTCAAATAATTTCTAAGTTGTGTTTGTCTGATGTAAGTTCACTGACAACAGCCTTTGCTTTGATAAGCAAAACGTGTTTGCCACCCTTGAAGAAATAATAAGCAGTCCAAACATAGCCAGCATTACTGAGGCACCTAACCTGTGCCTGTAGAAAGGTAATAGAAGAAGTACTGTGCAACTGTAAATGCACTTTAAATGTGGTTCCAGAAGGGGTTGTTCCATCAACTTACTGAATGTATTTAACAGTATTTTCCTTATGAAATTCTGTAACACAAAAACCACAGCTGAAAGTTAGTCTATAATCAGTGTTCTTTTACTCACAGGTGGTTTGCAGCTAAGACATAAATTAAAATTTAAGACTAGCTTTCCCTGGATTCATCACTCACTTGTGGAGTGCTTTCTTTTCAAGAGCCTAGCTATTCATCAGTCCTGCTGTTATGGCTGCACAGCTCCTGATGTATCTGCAGCCTTCCCATTTTTCATTGTAACTCAGTTCCTTTTGTAGAGTCAGTAAACACTGTAACATAAGAAAGATAGCATAATGACAGATTTAACTATGACTTTGGGAGCTGCTCCCTAGCTGTGGGCCCACTGAGCTGTTCATGGTCTCTAAAGGGAGCCTGTGATACATATTGTCTAGGTTTGTGGTTAGCCCGAGTTGAGTAGGAATGAATCCCTTCTCAAAAATCATGTTGCAAGACCCAGAAGAAAGTGTCCTGTCTCCTCTGCAATACAGGAGAGCATAAGGTAACAAACTGCAACAGTTAGCTCTTTAAATCAATAACAATGAATTCCCCTATTTCACCAGAGCAGACAAAATAAACACATTTTTACTCAAATCTCTGCCTGTCTTTCCCCTCCCTTGCAGATTCAGACCTCTCTCCAGTTTTACTCTCTTCCCCAGCTGCTTTGGGTGTCTCTCAGCACCTACTAATCCTATGTGGTATTTATTGAGTAAGGAGAAATGTCTCTTTCTCCACATCTATGGCACAAGCAAGCCCCAGTTCCTCTCAGCACTCCCAAGTCACAGTTGTGCCACGTATTTCCCCTCTATACCCATCTCTTGGTTCCCTCCCCCTGTCCTGCTGAATTCTGCTTTCTTCCCCTTTGAAGGACAGCAGCCATCATAAGAGGGAAGGCAGGTCACCTGCCTTTCTGTTCTCCTCTCCTTGCCTGTGTGTGTTTGGCAGAAAAGCTAACTGGTGGCCATCTGCCTGGTGCACACCCAGCTGTTCTCACTCCTCCTCCACAGAACAGGGGGGAAGATAAAGTGCAAGAGCTCAAGGCTCAAGATAAAGGCAGGGAGATCACTTACCAATTACCTTTACAGGCAAATAGGACTCAGCACAGGGAAAAGTAATTTATTGCTAATTAAAAGTAGATTTGGATGGTGACAACCACAGTCCCCAACCCCCTTTTCCAGGACTCCCCTCCTTGATTCCCAGCTCTTCTCCCTCCCCCAGCCCAGGAGGATGGGGACTGGGGGCTGTGGTTAGTCATAATTGTTCCTCTCTGCTGCTCTTTCTCCTCACACTGTTCCCTTGCTCCATTGTTGGTTCCCTGTAGACAGTAGATCCCATCAGGGCAGTCTCCTCCAAGGCCTGCCCCTCCATCTCCTTGCACATTGGTATCTGCAGAGCTGTTTCACATGATCCCAGAACTGTTAGTATTGGAAGTGACTTCTGGCGATCAACCAGTCCAACACCCCTGACAAGCCAGGGTCACCAGGAGCAGGTGACAGGAACACATCCAGATGGGTTTTGGATGTCTCCAGAGAGGGAGGCTCCGCAGTCTCCCTGTGCAGCCTGTTCTTGTGCTCTGCCACTCTCAGTGTAAAGTGTTTCTCACACTTTTTTCACTTGCTTCTTTCCTGGCCAGTTGTTTTACCTTTTCTTAAACCTGTTTTCCCTGAGACACCCCCACTGTCTGCAGGGCTCAGCTGTGCCCAGCACTGTGTCTGCCATGGGGCAGCCCTGGCTGCTCCTCATACAAGTTCCTGCAGCTGTTGCTGCCAGCATCTGGGCACTTACTCCATTGCCATGCAGTATGGATACTGTAAGCTGTGGACAGGTAAAACAATCCTGAAATTCCTGATCTTCAGATATTTGTAAGACCTGAAACTGGGTGACTTCATAAAAATGTGTTAGCCCCACTGATACTGGTCACCTGAATGTTGGTTGCCTGTGTGGGGTTACACATAGTGTGGAGGGAAGGATCCTTCAGAGGCCGACAGTGGTGTTGAATTATGTCAGAAATCAGGACTGGGGTTTTAGATGCCTAAATTTTAATTGAGTGGAGTGACATGGGTTCCATCCTCTTACCTCACAATGAACGTTCAGAATCAGAGATTGCCTCCTGAAATTTTGCTGTCAAATGTACTCTTGAGTGTTCTGTGTTATTCAAAGCAGATGTAACCCTTTCCCTTCTTCCCTTTCCCTTCACTTTCTGAAGTCAGGCAGTGTAAGTTGCTTGGTAGTGGGATTTTGTTGGATGCGGTCTGAGCAGTGATTTTAAGGTACTGCTGAGTGCATTGGTGTAGCCTCTGTGAATTCACAGACCTGCATGCCCCTGGAAGTGCTCACATCCAGCTGTGGCACCTCTGGGTGGCTTTACCCACCTATCAGCTGATTTGGGAAGCTCAGTGCTCTCCAGCCGAAGCAGGCAGACGTGTTGTGCGCCCTGATGTTGTTCTGGGACAAGATTAATTTCAGCACACTCATATTAATCCATTATATGTCTCTTTCCAGCACAAATGGACCCCCGAGGCCTATCTCCCAGACAAATTAAAAGTGACAGTGATGATGACGACCTGCCAAATGTGACCTTAGATAGCGTTAATGAAACTGGATCTACAGCGCTCTCCATAGCCAGAGCAGTACAAGAGTAAGTATCGCGTTCCCAGACAAGATGAGTGTTGCTGAGGCGTTCCCAGGCCCCCGGAGGCACTGCTGCTGCAGGGCTGTCCTCCTGCCTGCAGGCAGCATACCTGCCTGCACCTTTCCCTGGAGATTCATTCCCTTTCTTGGAAGAGATGACTGTATCTCTTGTCTCTCTCATTATCTTTTCCTTTCTTTCTCTCTGCCCTCATTATTGAGTTTCGTATTGAAGTTGTTTCTTCCCCTTGATGTACTTGGAAAACTTGCAGTGGGTTTATATCCTCTCCAAAGAGAGAGGTTAGATTACTCAAAAACCATGTATTTTTTTCTTGACTGAAAGCAGCATCAAGAAGTTGATAGGAAATAGCAGCATTTCTCCTGAAGGACAGTGTCATTGGAAGGAAATTACTGAGGGGCTTGGAACAATTTTCCACTGCAGTTATTTTTCTGTGTACTTTTGCTAACTGGGTGGGCAAATATTTTCTTAATTTAGTACCTGTACTGCTTGTTTGACAATAAGGAAGCAGTTTATCATGAACATTTGCAATTCTGTAGATGCATGAGGTTGGTCAGTCACTGTAGCAGCTGGAAGGGAACCAACTGTGAGGTAAATAAGTATTAATATCCCAATTTTATAGGTGAGGAAAATGAGGTTACGCGTAAAGGTCACCCTGTTGGTCTGAAGCAGAGCTGGAAATAGAACTAGAGCCTCCAGGCACTGAAGCCTGTGCTAGACCCACAAAAAATGTTACTTTATCTGAGAGGTTCAAAATATGGGCATTCTGGACATTATGAAATAAAAATGGGTGTAATTAAGGCCATTAGACATTGCTATTGTATAAGTTATTATAGATGCATTTTAAATGTCTTAATATGTTATCTAAAAATGTTTTGCTTTGTTTTCCTGGACATCAGCAGCTAAAAGAGCTAAGCCATGTTTGGGGAGGTACTGCCTTTGGGGTTTTTTTTTGCCAGACATGTACTACCTCTTCTGTCAGCCAAGCACCATAACTGTGAATCTCAGACTGATATTCTCCTTAAGCAGAGAGAGAGGTGTTTGTGAGCAAGGCAAGACAAGGTGTTGGTTCTGTGATTAGCAGGCTCCCTTTCTAACAGTGATAAAGGAGGGGAGAGTTTCTTTGCCAGTGAGGCTATTGCTTGATAGACAGGTCCCATATGTATTTTCAATTTTCTAGTCACAACAGCAGGCCCTGAAGTGCTAAGTATTTTTTCTCAATTTATAGCACACATAGTAAGCCAGAAAAATAAAACAATGCGTCATGATTTTGCAGTAAATGATTTTGCACGGTCTAATTACTGAACAAAGGAAGTATGGAGCAACTAGCAGATAATTTTAATATATGACTGGCAGGCAGATACTGTTCTCCATGATGGATATTGCTTGAACACTTAGAGAATTGGTCAAACCACGGGAAGCTTTTTTAGCTTTTGTGCAATGCATTTCACAGTTTGTGAAGGTAAATAAGTTGAGTATTACTTGACTGACTCTGGAGCTTAAGAATCAAATTAAGAAATTTAATAATATAACATCAACTTGTTCTTGTTACAGGTTTTATTTGAACAGTAATCTGTTAGTTTATTTCAAAAGCCCCATTAGGAAAATCTAATTTGACTGTGATCTGCAATTTGTCATCTTTACTTCATTCTCAGTCACAGACTCCACACATACAGTTGCTGAGTTGAAAAGGAGTTTTGGCACTTCATGCTAACTGCACTCAGTCTGTTTCTTACTTGGTCTGCAATATTGTGCTCTACAGGGCAGGCTTTATTTTGATTTTAGGCATTTAATATGTACCTTAATATTAGATGTTTAGCAAAGGAGTCCGCTGAAAAAGAAACTCTCATTCTACATAGCCTTGCTGCAGAGAGGAAAGTGCCTCTGAAGCCTTCCAGAGGGAGATCCTGTGTGCTCAATTTCAGCATCTACACTTAGACAGGAATTTCCTCTGAGGACGTGGAAAGGCACCTACTGTTCTGCTGAATAACTGGGCAGCCTAGGGACATGCACAGAAAGACTCTTCAGCAGTCAGTGAAGCGTAGGTCAAAGCTTTGTGCCTGAGGGAGGCAGGCTGGCCCTCGAGTCTGGATGACTGTCCCACAGAGTGTGTTGTTCAAAGTGAGCTTGTGAGCTCTTTCTGGTCAATAATTGCCAAAAAAATAACTTCTTGCAGAGAGTGGCTGGGAACTACATGGCAGTGCTTCCAAAGTGATGGGGGCATCCTTTTCTTTAGTATCAACTGGTGTTTTACAGTCTTGTCTTTGTTAAACACCATACCAATTTTTAGGTGCTTGGTAGCGGGTGTGAGACAGCAGCTGATCTTTTCCTGCTTGTTTTTCAGGCATGTTTTAAATTATTTTGCATAAGGCTTATGGATATAAATATATGCATATATATTTGCCTACTGCCACCTATTCTCTTGAAAGCAGTAAGGGGGTTCAGACTCTGGGGCTTTCAGAATCTGGTAGTGGGCATTTGCTTTGGGTTGATGCTGTAGAGCCCCTCACACAGCATGTGGGGCTGTGAAGGATTGCCTCAGTGTCCTGCCTTTCCTTGCCTCTTGCCTTTCCCTGTGTGCAATCTGTGGGGCTCAGGACTGATCTTGCCTGGGTCGCTATCTGCATCCCAGGCAGGTACCTCACTCCCTGCATAGGGCTGGCAGCAATCCCTGTGCCCTGTTGGAGCTAATTCAGGGGCAGAGAGACACTCCAGGCTGTGAGCTCCCGTTGCTCTCCGTGGCCCAGGGGTGGTGCAGCAGCTGCCTGGGACACACGTCAGCACTGCACATCCCTGGTGCCAGGGGAGGCCACGGCAATCCCTGCCTGGGGAGCTGCTGCGCCAGAAACTGGGAGTGGCAGCGCTGTCCTGAATGCTCCTGCATCTTCCCTTGCATCTCAGTCTGCCACCTTTGCACCAAAGGGAAATCAGCTTGTCAGTTTTTGGGGAGAAACTGTTGTTTTAATACAGCCATTTTTAAGCTTGTTGGTTTGGAAATGACACTTGATTGGACAGTTTTGAATGCCTGTTTGAAAGCTTTGCTTTTCATGTCCTCTTAAACTGGGTGGCATCTACCTATGTTGCTGCTTTGTTTTGGGTCCACTGTAGTCTTACAGGAACAAAATTCTTAGGAATAAAAATTGTGACAATGAAACACTAAGAGCCATGCGTTTGGCATTAGTTCTTATTTACACAAACAGAATGTAATTTCCTTGCATATTTGTAAAGTGACCAAGTATGACAATTTTTTCTCAGGAAAATTGCCTTCTTGCTGCAAGCTTTATGTTGGCTGAGCTTCCAGACTTCTTTCTCAGTAGTTCTTTTGGAATGAGTTCGCAGTTCTCTTTCAGTTCAACAAACCCAATCAATAATGTAAAATTATAGATAAATAAAGTCATTATTTCAAGCAGGATGCTTCAGTGAAAATTCTTCCTGTGACTGGTTTATGTGTGGTTTATGGAAATTGCTGTGTCTTACAAAATACGGGCTAAGAATTGTTTATTAATCTCAGATAATACACTCTGACTGATAATAAATATTGCAACATTATGTAGATTTCAGTGGGCTTTGCATTGTAAGCAGCATTTCATCCTTTCTGTGGCATGTTTTACAAACTCATTTTGACATGTAACATCTAACAAAGAGCAGATTTGCCTCTATGTGCCTGACACCACTGATGCTTATTACACAGCAAGAATAGCATCATATATTCAGAACCAAGTCTCAGATACACTCCAGAAATCTTTATGAAGCCAAGGGAGGAGAAGGCATTAGTCAACCTCTCGAAGACCAGTAAAACTTTTTTAGGGTCCCTCACAGAGGCAGCATGCTGTTCCCTCAGCCTGGCAGCCTTTCCATCCCTAGGCAGAACTGATGCAGGATGGCCTCCAGAGCCACCTCCATGGCACATACTAATGCAAACCCTGAACAGAGCATTCATCTCCTTATTTCCTGCACACTTGTGTGGTAAAATATAATATTTTGCAGCATGCAGCTCTCCCCTCCTTGAATATGCATAATTTAAGCTCTCCTACTTACAGAAACTGAGGGCAGAAGCAGGAGAGGCAGAAGGTGATTTTTAGTAGGAACTTTTGACCAGTATGTTGGTAAAAATCCAAAGGTGCAGAACTTCTTTCTCTCTGGGCTACTTTTCTCCTTAGGTGTTGTAAGTGGAGAAAACTCCTTTGATGGAACCATGTTTTCTTTCAAATGTCAAGGAAAAGAGGAACTGTACATATAAACTGATGATGCTTCAGATAGTGTATTGTTTTTCTGGAGTAAGGGAGAGACAAGTTTCAGAGAGGAAATCCTGTCTACTTGTAGTTATAGCTGCAGTTAATTCACAGAGATGGGATTTGTCATTTGTATGACTGCTCTGACCTTTAACACGAATTCCTCTTTAGGCTGAGCTGGGTGCTTCGGAGTGCTTGTATGAAAATGAGATTAGGGACCCTGCCCCTGTTCTCTTTGGCTACTTTATGTGATTGATACATTGGTGGTAATGTGATCATCTTACTTTATTTTTAACTTCTCTGGCATCTGTTACTGCAGTACAGTAAGAGTTAGTTTTGGATACTGCAGAAGCAAAAAGGAGACTCCACAACAGACAGACAGTATAGCCACCATACCAATGTACTCTCTTAAATTAGTACATGCTTTTCAAATCTGATTTATTTTTCCTAAATACCTTTTTTTCTCCCTCCTCTTCTTCTTTGTAAATCAACTTCTGCGGTTTATTTTTATCTCTTTAGAAGTTTGTATCTTTATTGCCATCAGCCGTTCATTTTCTACATTTTGTTTTAGTTTGTTTTCCTGCTTTGGTCGCAATCATTACTACTGTTGAGCTATTCATTATAGGGAACTTTCACCTCATTTTTTCCTTCCGCTTGCAGACAAAATACTTTGTCCAGAGTCTCCAAAAACCATAAGGGAGGGTGTTTCAGCAGTGTTTGTGTGAACTTTGCTTCCCTCTTCTCTGGTACATCTGCCCGTGCTCATTTTAAAACTGGCACACAACTGAGTGGTGATTTTACATATGGAAAATTGGCTAGTGCTCATCCAGGATTCCTCAATAAAGGGGTTTTTTTTTCCCACTGGAGAACACTAATTGGTTTGAAGTGAAGTTGTGGGGATATATCAATTTCAATTTTACTTGTCTCATGAAGAGTACCCAAGTCTGGGATGCATTTTTCCATTGCAGCAAGACTTTAGAGCAGAAGATTACATAGTTACTGCAATTGTAGGGAAATTGGACCACACACTCAGAAAGAACTGTCTATGGGCCTCTGACCTCCCCAGAGGCTGGAACATGGTGAGGCTCCTCCTTGGCCTCCTCCAGAGTTATTCTGCAAACTGAACTGACTTGCTAAAAGTATTGAGAGGCGTTTGTGCAGATACGTAAGTGAGAGACAGTAGTGACATAGAGCCCTGCAAGGCATCTGTGTTATGGTTGGTGCCCCCACTGTGTCATTATTTCAGGGATGTTTCTGTTCTAGTTTTGTTTTATTTTTTGTCAGCAGTCCCAAGTAAGTATCCTGTGGCAGAAAAGAAGAGGTTTCTGCAGTGAAAACTGTTGCTGGCTTGGACGCTGGCTGCTGAGCCAAGGGCACTGCTGAGCTGGCAGTGTACTGTGTCTCAGCTACCTCAGGCACCCTCTGGTAGTGCTGGACTGTCCAATTTGGACATTACCTTGCAGCAAAGTTCATCTCTCACAATGCAAAATATCTAAAAGTTAGGCTCAAGTATTGTGGATTCCTTTAGTGGAGAGATATTTCTAGGTCTAATCATGTTACCAGTTATGCTCATCTACCTTTCAAAAGGTATCTGTCTTCCCCAGCAGCTGTAAAGAAACCTGGACAGGTGATTTAGAGAGTGATAAAAGTTTACATTGCTGAAGTTAGTTATGAGGAAACCCCCTCTGTGTTACTTCCTAAGGCTGTGCTGGAAATCTGTGGTTTGAGAAGAAGCCGAACCTAGTACATCTAAATTTGACCTGCCCCAACTGTTACAGGTGTGATTTCTCCTACCTACGTGCACTCCCTACATGCTGTTCAGACAGCTTTTTGAAGAAGTACTGACTTCTTATATGGTGGGTCTATATAGCATTTTATAAAGCTATTCCTAGCAAAATCTGAATACTCAGAAACATCTGTTTGTTTATAAAAATGAATTGGCCTGAAGCCCTTATTAAGGACTTCAAGAGCTTGAAAGACCTATATACCGTTGGCAATTGCTCTTTAGGCACGAAGTATGAACCTGGTGTTTCAATAATCCAATAAACACATATTGTTCTAAAAAGGTTCCTTTTTTAAAATATGTGATGTTTGACAAAAGGACAGTTGGGCAGTAAAGTCAAAGGATGCCATCCTGTGCATGCACTGGGATTTTTTGCTATGAAAATTTTCTGTTATATGTCCCAAGGCCTTTTGCCAGAATAACAAGATTCCCCATCAGCCAAAGATCATTAGAAACAAGGGCTAGGTGTATGGCAACTGTAAATCAAAACCAGCTTCTGCAGAGAAATTAACATCACCTCCTGCTTTGAAAGGGCTGTGTTGCTTAAATGGAAGTGTGTCAGGAGATTGGGGTATTGTCAGTTGTTCCCCGAAGAAAGCTAATTTGAAAATATGAGTGCTTTTACCTTGATCTACATAAAATTATATCTTCCTGTCTCCTCTATAAGAATAAGTTTCCATGACTGTTGAGTAGGTCATTCTAGAGCTTTTACCATACCATTGCTAGGAGTAATTTTTTTCTTTTGAGAGAAATATTTAAATTAATTGCATTATAAGCTTGAAGAACTAAGGAATCCTGGTTCTGTTAAAGTCCAAAATCCTGTTACTGTTTGCCATGAACTTTGTTTGGTCTGATGGTTAGTCCTGAAACTAACAGAAGTCTGGATTCTAAAGAAAAGAAAAGTAACTCAACACTTAGGCTGTTTGGGGCACCATTATCTTGCAGTGAAAGAGTTACATGTATTGGTTCATTGATACCTTCTTTTTAATTTCCTTTATCTGTCACAAAGAAACTTTCAAAGATCTTGTTTCCCAGCTTCAGTTTAGTGTCTGTATTGAATTCACATATGTCTTCTTAACATAAGTTAAATTTGTTAATTAATTTAAATTTTAGTCTAAGAAGTGCCAATCATTTTGAGGTAGTTGTCAAACTTTGCTATTACTGGAATTTTACATTTCTAAACATGTTTACACAAACATGCTTTGGAATAAAATGCCATGAAACAATAGTGTGTGATTATCATTCATAAAGCATTTTTTGTCTTTGGAGTGCTTTGCAAACATTAACTAATTAAATTTTACAGGTCCCCTGTGTGTTCACATATTATAATTATCCACAGGTTAGTGACTTGCTCAAGGCCATGCAGGCAAGGAGAGAATGAGTTGGGATCAGGTACATCTGCCTCTTGCTCCCATGCTTAATCCACTAAAATGTGTTGCTCCAGAGTGAAGCTCAAGTCATTAGTGGTTAGATATGTGAAATGCATTTTATGGATAGTGAGGCAGGCATTCTGTAATTGCTTGGAGAGAGTGACTCCAAAGAATGAATTATAAATAACATGATGAGTTACTACTACCCAGTTAGCAGTTTGTACACCTGTTTGGCATCTCTTTCCCCAGTGATTCGTTATTCAGCTTTTTATGTTTTGTCTTTCAAATCAGCACAGAAAGCAGGGGCAGAGCCGACTGCCTGAAGAAATTTAGAGCTATAACAAATACTCATAGGTGTGGATTGGATAGCAGAACACTGCCAGGAAAAGCCAGAATAAAACTTCCTCAGCAAACTGCTACTTTGACTTACTGATAAGAAAAAGAAAGAGCATTGTCCTCTGCTGTCACCTGAGCCAAAATTACTTCTTGTTTCATTATCTAGATTAGATAAGTTTTTATCTTTCCTTTTCCATAAGGCAGTTCCTGTGATTTTGACAGACTTACATGCAGCACAATTAAATCTTAATAGCAGCGCTTACACTGATTTATGGAAATACTGTCCTGAGTGTTGAAGTCAATGCATGCAAAACCACAGAAGTTGTGTAGGTCATGGGTATGTAAACTGCATGTAAAGAAGGGAACTGTTAAGAGGGAAACACTGTTGGCAAGGCATAATTGAATGAGCATGTAAATACAGGAATAAAAAACCTAACCTCTTTTTTTTTCCTGCCATTTTCCTTTCTCCTGCATAATGGGAAAAGATTGTGGTAGGTTTCCCCATCTGTTAGTTAAATCCTCTTTGACTAGAAGTGATTTCACCACAACCTCATTTCTCACAGCAAGTTCTTTTTATGCTGGAGATAAAAGAAGAGGGAATGGAAGCTCTTGGATGATGGATATGAAGAGAGGGTTTTTTTGTGTTGAGCCTGTGTGCCAAGGAGGTGGCACTGTCCCTGTGCATGTGACTTAGAACATGAGCATTACTATTCTGAATACATCACAGAAAGGATACTTGGACCTCATGGCCACCACACACATGAAATTACTCTAGTCAAAATAAAGTAATTGAAGGCTGAAACAAGGAGTAAAGCAGCACAATGGCTGATATTATAGTATCTAAGCCTGGAGTAATCAGAGTCACAGGTTTCAGAGTCAAACTCTGCACCTCCATCATTAGAGCAGTGACCAAAGATGTGTCAAGCATGAGGTTCTGGGTCATATTTTTCTTTATTTATCCTTGCGAAATGTACTGAGTTGCCAGAGGATAAAGCAGTGCAAGGAAGTAAGAAAGCTGAGGCAGGCAGAAAATAGGGAAGAGACCAGGGTGGATCAGAGGAGGCAGAACTGGCAGAGCTCTCTTGTCTGGCCTGTGTTGCTAGCTCAGGGGGGCATGGAGCAGGCTGGCAGGCACTGGGGCCAGAGGCTGCCCTAGAAAGGGCTCACCTCAAGGGCTGTGGACAGGATCTGCTGCTGGCTGAAGAGCCCAGCACTGCAAACAGAGCCTGAAAAATAAATTAACCTGGAAATCACCCGAAGCTCACATCAGGCTGTAAAAGAAATACTTGGTTTATGTACTCATTAAAAGTCAGCAGTCCCAGTCTTGTCAAAATGTGTACCTCAATTATTTGCATGAAAAGTACAATATTTAGCATAGTGCTGGGATAATGCATGATAAATCAGGGACACACAGGGCTGTCAGATAGACATATAAGTCACCATGGTATTTCTCTTAAGAACTGATGAGCGCTGCTGTTTCTATAATCGGTTGCTTGTCAGGGCCAAAGAGTCAAACCATTGATAAATAAGTTCACAGGAGGAACTATAATAATGACCAAAACCTCAGTCATAAAAGTTTCAAAAGCACAATAATAGAGTAATGTTGTATAACAAATTGTTTGCTGAAAATTATTTACCAAGCTGAATAGGTTGATTCCTTTTGCACTCTATTTTTCCACTTCAGAACTGCTCGGCTGTCTGTATCACCACATGATTTCTGAGATCTTTTGCCATTCCTATAGTCAGAATAACAGAAGGTGGTTCTCCTTTTGCTTGAGAGGAACTACAAGCACATGCAATTCTGTAACAGGTACATCCTTGCCAATATATTGCATCACATAGAGGTTCCACTATCCCCAAATGCTTGCAACACACATGAAGCACTGCAGGTACCCAGGACCAAGATGAGCCACAGCAGCACAGGCACTTGAGACAAGATGCAGATTTTCTGCCTTAGGGGAGGTCTGATGGAGGTGTTGTGAGCTTCTGAAATAGGTGGTTGGCTCCAGCACTGTGGCAGAGCACCTGCACAAGGCATTAACACTCCCGCGGTATAGTCAACAAAGAATTAAAGGCTTTGAAGTTCAGTGGGCAGGGCAGTCAGCTTCCTAGAGATGTCTCTACTTACATCCTGGATGGGTACTTGGCTATGAGTTGTTTCTGCTCTCTTTGGAGCTTGGGCTTCTGAACTATAGTTCATTAAAGTAGTTTGGAAAAAAAAAAACAAGAGCAGCTCACGTTCCCAACTTTCCATTGTGGAAATGAAGAGATCAAGTTCTGAGCTTACCTGTTTCTGCCTTCTGTAGCACCTACAGTGTGCTGTCCTCTTCCCATTGGCCATCTCTCTGTGTGAAAATGTGACAGCCAGCAGTGATGCAGCCACCCACCCATGGCATAAAAGCCTGGTGTTAGAGCACTAACTCAGGAGGCCAGATACCTACATTTGTGTGCAAAAGATACCTAGGAGTGGTCCTTTTCCTCTTCTTTATTCTACACTTGCATTTTGGATTGGGAAGTGACCGTTACAGATCCTTTTTTAAGCTGATTACATGGTCTGAGACGTGTTTTAGCCATTTTCGTAGCACAGATAAGCTTGAAGTTCCAGAGGCAAGGATTAGGTATTTCTGTCCATGGTTTCTGGATTGCAGAAGAGGCAGGGTGAGAGGCCACAGCCCTTTGGCTTTCACACCAAACAGAAAGGAGCCATAGTAAATTTAAGGTGTCAGTGAGGTTGTTTGGATGAGTGTCTTTTTTTTCAGTGCCTGGATACTATAGGTTCTAAACAGAGTTTTAGCTATCTGCTAAATTTCCTACTGTCGAAAACTCAACATGCAAATACTTAACCTCAGCAACTGTATTTTGGTCTGCCCTGTTGCTTAGTTGTTAAAAAGGGAACTTTATGAAAAGGAATGTCTAAAATGTAGAGTTATGACTTCCAGGTAATGTATTGATGTTTATATCACCTGTGCAAATAAATTATTTTCCAGTGAGACACAGAGATGATTGTAAATTAATTGACATGGAAGACAACCATTGGTCTTAATGGTTTCCAGTAACCATTTTTTCCATTGCATATTGTTTTCAGTTGAGGGCTGATGGGGCAGGGGAGATTTTGTCACAGTGCTCTTTGATTAGGTACTGACACAGTTGTAAAATAAAATTTGTACCTATTTGAGACAGTGAGACAAGTACCTGATACATATTTCTGAGAAGGAAAAGACTTACATGGAGTGTGGAAAAAACCAAAACAGTGTTAGGCAGTGATAGAGCTAAAAACTTACACTACAAAAACTCTGTATGTCATTTTGTCATTTGCATACCATATTTGTGTCATTAACAAAAATTTAACATCTAACAAATGGCAAAAACAGTAAAGAAAGCCATTATTTACTGTAGACTTGAAGCAGGGAAGTGTGACAGGTTCAAAGCATTCAGTGCAAAATTTTGAGAGAAAATGGATTGTTAGTAGGTTTCCAAGGGCCAGTGGAAAATGCAATTATATAAATGAAGCAAAGTTGTTCTGAAAATTTCCTTTTCACTTTCAACAGTTCCTATGCCAACCTGGATATTTTAATTGAGCATTATAAAAGATGCAAAACATTTTCAGTGCAAATACATTCAACTGCTAGTGTGCTTGAGCTTTTTATTATTCATATTGTTACTCTAATATTTTTGCTAGTTTCTTGGGCATTGGCCTCAGACTACTTTCACAGTACATTTGAGGTCTGAACCACAAACAGAAGGACCAAAGGGGCTTGTTCATGTTCTTGGCTTTCTGCAGGTTTTTCTTTTTTTTTTCCCCCGTAACTTGGTGGAACTTTTTCCAAAAACCATCTGCATGGAGCTTCTTATTTGAGCACATGCAGTAGATCAGAATTTGTCAGTGAAAAGGAACATTTCACGTAGTCCAAATCTCAACCAGCATAGGAGTTTGTACAGCTATGGCACTGTATATGGGTGTTGTTCGTTATTCAAAATGGTATTTTAGAAGATTGTATATTTTCCCTGGAGTCCCAGTTCTAAGTAAAAATGTTAAAGCCTAAGTTTTTTGGTTTTGTGTGGGAATAATATTACTGATACAGCAGAATTCTGGGAGCAGACCTTCACTGCAGCCACTTCATGCAATGTCTGCGTGCTGTAGATTCTCATTAGAGTTTACCTCTTTGTTGCTGATGATTTTTTAATAAGAAAAATGATAGATCATGATCTGGAATTACCACTGAGTGACATGTGCATCCTTAAGCTTTGACTTTGCTGACATGAAAATTAATCACAGAGCTCCTAATTACTTACCATTAGATGGGGCATCTACAGAGCAAATTCAGTTTGAGGAGAGTTTTGAGTGAATGGGGAAATCCTAAAGTGTCTTCCACACTGAGGCTGTGTGCCTTACTTACTCTGCAGTAAGTGTTCCTCAAGCTTGTCTAAGTCCCCTTCGATTATTTGGGGTAACTTAAAATTCCTAATTGTCTGTGTTCAATTTCCAGAGAGAGCATGTGGGGCTGTGCCAGGTCAGCTGTTAACCCTTTTCGTTTTTTCAACTCCAGGTATGAAGCATTTTATTGTGTATTATATAATATTCTGTTTTATTGATGAAGTCTAGTAGCAGTGCTTTTCAGGTTTCTTTCCCTCTTTATGTCATGACTGGGGGGTATGTGGGGCTAGGCAAGATCTGAAGTTGAGTTTTGCAATTGCTTTTTTTATCTTGGGGCTCAAGAGGGTGGTGGGAAAGCTGCAATTTTTAATTTTTTTTTTAATAAATCATGGTGTTTAAAATATAAGAATAGAAAATACATTTTCTGATGTTTAATAATATAAAGTGTTCAAAGTAGTCTGCTGAATTTGAGTAACGAAGTTAATGTGCATCAATGTAGCTCATGTTGTAGTGGATCACTGCCAATTACCGTGAAGCAAAGCTGCAGAATGTAGGTAGAGTTCTTTGCAAACATCTCCTTGATTTTATTTCAAGGAGGGCACAATTTTGAAACCTTCCTATGTAATGTTCCTTGTAGATGGATGGCGCAGGGTTTACATGCCAGTCCAGTGGCAGGGGGTGACTGGGAGGCATCAGCAAGTGTTTTGATACCATAAGGGCCCTCAGGCTCACCCCACTTGCCCAGGTAGAAATGATGTCAAAGGACAGAAGGATGTACCAAAGTTGGTAGGGTTCCTGTTTTTGTGGGACTCATGGCTGTTGCTTTAGTGGGTTTTAAAGCAGTATGCAGTGAAATGTCCACTCTCAGTGTGCTTGCTTGCCTGCCTGTCCTCCTCCCTGCTTTTGTTTGTTTTGTGCACCCCTCTGAAGGTTCCTTTGGAGTTGTGTTTATTATGGGGCAAGTGTAAACCCATCAGCTCGCTGCTCTATCTGCTCTTAGTGACATGTGTTCCTTCTGTCTGTGGAGTACAGAAGAAAAAACAACTTCACACATTCAATATAAGCAAGTATGTTCCAGAATAAATCAAATTCTTCACATTTATAAGTACAGCTAAGCTTCATAATAAAATTAGGAAGAAAGCATGTTTAAGAGCAATTACACTTTCAAATTGCTAATGAGTAGTCAAATACAGAAGTCATTCCTCAAGACTACTCCTATCTCCAATTTGCAGTTAATTACACTACAACTGGTATATTTATATTAAAAATTTGCAGGATCTTATTGCTCGAACATTTTCAAAGTAGCAGCAGGAGCAATTTCTCTGTTAGAGCTAATACAACTCTTTCAAGGTTTCCTTTGCTATGAAATTGAAACTATACATTTATTTTTAAAAATCCCTAGAATGTTCTTTGATCTGATTGTATTATCGGTGCAATGTCAGGAATTGTTCTGACGAGCGTGCTAGTCTCTCAAAATGTTGTGCTTCGAAAACATACGCATATTTCAGATACAGTTTTTAATGCAGGCTTCTTTAGTTGGCATTAAATTAACTATATAACATTTTGCATGTTGGCTTCTATTCTGCAAGAAGCATTTTCAAGAAGGACACTTATGTTGTTAATTTTTTGCTCTTTGTTGATGTTGTCAGTATTTTGCTTTAAAAATCCCTCATGAATTTATTTGGTATTTACATACTATAGTAATGAATATGAGATCCTACTAATGAGGCCCCGTGAAAAACATGCATGGTTAGATGTTGATGAAGATGGTTGTCGTCTCATGCAGCAGTTCTAAACTGCTGAAAGTTGGTGTGCTCTGACTGGAGCGAGATGAGACTGAAAGGTAACATTTGGCAAGACAAATAGGTTCTAATGAAAGCAGAAATTTGGAAGAGAGCCGGGGGGGAGTTAGGTGTTTTTAAAATAAAGAACCAAATTGATCAAGATGACACATCTGTCAAACCTCATTTGACCATGTGGACCTACTTGTAGATTGAAAGGTGGAAGTAAGATCAATTAGATTAACATCGAAGTCAGTGCATTATTTGAAAATATGAATTCTTATGGTGCACTTGAAACTGCTGACAGTGCTAGGAGTCTTCCCCACAGCTGGTCCATCCCATTGGGATATGGCACTGCTGGGGTTTGGGAGCAGTAAATGCTTGTCAGAAGTGAATTCTGCTGCAGTTAAATGCAGCTATGTAAGTGGATATATTTCATTTGAATTAAATTTCATGCCTACATTTCATGAGGTAATGAAAAACACGCAGTTTTGGGTATTTTTCAACTTGGTCTTACTAAACTTATCTTTTTCCACTAAATTGAAAGAAAGTTATCATTTCATAAAATTACGCCAGGAAGTATGGTATTCCAGTGAGGAAAGTACAGAATTTGATACTTCAATTTCTTTGATGACGGAGGAATAGAGTGGATCACAAAGTCTTGAACAAACATTTTTGTAGTGTTTTTTTTCCTAATTTTTCTTATTGGGTTCATCAAATCTACTAAGAATTGCACGTTTTACTCCAAACCAATTCCACGCAAATCTGCATCTGCTGACCTCTATGGATGGCCAGAGGCTGTGACAGTTGCCTCAGTTCATGCACATCTAACTGTTCATTTCCTCTAAAACGTGGATAGTTTTCCAGACTGCCTCCTCTGATCCACTGGGAACAAAGTGATAATGTGTGTGAGTTTCACATGTTGGGGGCACAATGTGCCTCTTCATCTTTGCTGTCTTGCTAAGGGTACTGCTTTAGCTCTTGTATAATCTTCCCTGCTCCTCTTTTTAACACCTCGTCCACAGGCTCAGCCAGATGGGAGATGTTTGGCAGCTGGAGGACCCAGATGCCAAATTCTGGAATACAGCTTCCCTGCATTGGCACATGGGCTCATGGCTGGCTTCTTGGCTTGCACCTCTGCTAACTTCTTGGCTACTGTCTAGCTGGCAGCTGTGGCACTGTCTCTGGGGCTGTGTTCAGGTCGAGCTGCTTTGGAGTTGGATGGCTTTCCTGATCCGAATTGCTCTGCTGGACACCATTTTCACCTCAGTTCACTGTGACTCTCCACTGTTCAAAGATGAACGTTTGCAGTGGTCTGTTGTATTGCTGACATTTGTAAGACTAATTTGAAGCAGTCCTTCTCATTTGTCATGAGTTCAAAGAGAAAAGAAGCATTGCAGTGCAGAGTACACTGCTTTACTTGTTAGTATTCCCATTAGTTAGTAAGATTGTTCAGGCCCAAATCTCTACTTGCAATTCATCTCCAGGACTAAATTGTTAACTGAAGGGCACAGGCTTTAAAGGATGTATTTCTTGTGTCTAAACTTTGATTGCTTTTAGCCAAAAGTGAATCTAGCATCTGTCAAACAGAAAAAAACCCCACACATTTGCAGAGGTAGTCTGGATCATTTTTAAAGAACAGGATAAAGAATAATGATGATGATGATAATAAATAGGACTGGTAATAATTAAGTGCACTGCCAGCAGAAAATGCTTGATCTTCTCTTTGCCGGATTTGGAATGTCCTCATTTCACAGTTTTACTTCCGGTTTTTTATTGGGCTTTTTTTCTTAGTTTGTTGTTGTTTTGTTTTTTGGGGGTTTCTTTCCATAAATGAAGTAATGAAAAATTAATGCATCTAGGATAGGCAAAGCATTTGAAGAAATGCCCTAATCTACATATTTTCCTTCATGCAGCTCAGTGCACAAACATTACTTTCAATGGGAGAAACTGCAAAATCAAGAGGTCACTTACACTCTGTAGACTTACAGTAAAATTCAGATTAGTCATACCTATTATGAAATTTTCATTCCCTCTCTCAACTAGAGTGGGACTATGTTGTGCTACACTAGAGGCACTGATACCTCTGTTACACTCTCAGAAAAGTTTATTAATGCTTGAATGAGGAGTGCTTGTGCTTCACTGTGAAATGAAACTTCTACCTGTATATCAAGGTTAAGCTTTGCAGGTTGAGCTGACCTCTGAGGAAAAGCACTTGAATTCCTCATTATAGTCACTAGAGGGTATTCAATGTCCTAGGAACAACCAAAAAGGAGCCCTTACCCATCTAGTTTAGGTGTGTAGTTTAGTGGCCTAGGGAATGTAAGTGCTTCTCTGGAAACACAGCCCAGTTACATCAGATCAATCATTATGGACTGTATAGAGAACCACTCGGAAATAAAAGCATTGTTTTCCCTCAGAGGTAGTCTCTGCAGCCCTTTCTGGATTATAATGGAGGAGAGATGAGTCTTTAGTCAAGCAAACTGGCAGCTGCAACAGCAATTCTGCCACTTTTGCAGATGAGCTTCATTAATTAGCTCATCAACAGACTGGGAGACCTGAGGTGTAGGTTCTGAGCACAAGTTGATCTCATTGGGATCCTTGGTGCAGGCCTAATCAGATAAGATATGAGGGGAGCAGTGGAGTGTCATCTGCCTTCTTGCTGAATATGGACAGCTGTATAAATAGGAACACAGAAGTTACGGGATGGGGAAGGAGAGTGGGTAAGAAGAATCTGTATCCTTGCCTGAGCATGGACAGGACTGGGACTGTAGGCTCCCTTCCCTGAAGCAACAATGGGCCAGAAACAGCTATGAATACTGAAACAGACCTTTCATTGTTCTCCTCTAGATGCTTAGTGTCCAGATTTCCAGTATGGAGCCAGGATCCCCCTTTTCTGCCCAACCTTTTAGCCTTGTGGGTCTTGCATTCCTGATTACAGAGTACCCTCACTTCCATGGACACTTAGGCAGAAGGTCCTGCATCTGCATAGCCACATTATTCCTGGGGTGGTGCTCCTTCTCTGGGTGAGTTACCTGACTGCAGGGCTACAGTACAGCACCTTGCCAGTGCCACCACCATCAGCATTCTGCCTGCCTTTTGGGGCTTCTTCACATGGCATGGGAAAGTTCAGGACAGGGCTCTGCCTGTAGGTGGAAAATGGACAGCTGCCAGAATGAGTCTGTGTGGACATGTGCCTAGTGGTTGGTACCCAGGGAAGCTCCATCCTAATAGTGAAGGACCTCATAGGTTTGGAGGAGGCTGTGTAGGACTCTTCATGGGACTGTGGGTGGCCATGGGATCATGAACCTAGGCAGGGTTTTGGGTGTCTGCCTCCCACATCAGGGTTTCAGCATGCCCATTCTCACACTTCACCTCTTTCCAAACTGGATTTTCTTTGAAATTAGCAAGCTTTTTAATGTACTGCAATTAAAGATGTTACTCTATTACCTAGACTATTCCTTTTGCCTGTTTACCTGTTTCTGCCCTTTTTTCAGCTCAGCCACAACTTTTGCCCCATCAAAGCAATTCTTGTCACTTTCTGTGTCCTGCAGGCTTTGGAAATCATAATCATCTATAAGGTTGAGCTTATTCTCTTTTTCCATTTTTTTAAGTGCCTGGGATTGTTATCCCTTTTGCATTCTAGTCAAGCAGAGAAACAATGTATGCTGTTAAAAAGGGAAATCAAGCAACCACAAATATGTTTTTCCATTCTCTTGCACCTCCAGTACAATCTGTAACCCAGTCACTGTAATTGTTTTTAAACTTTTTTTAAACATGCATACTGTCAAGAGATTGCAGTAAAACAAGGGTTTCTCATAACGCCAGTGAGACTGTAAGAGATGAAAAAAGATGACAGAGCAAACCGAAAATCCCATGTTTTGTTTATCAATTTTTTTTTCTTTTTTTTTTTTGCCTAATGACAGATTCTTGGAGAAAGGATCTGCTTGCTTCAGTGGAAGACTAGCTCAGGGTTTACTGATTCCCAAAGCAAAAAGGGGCATAGTTTCCAATTTGCAAGCTATTCAGTGTGTGTGATGAACTGAAGTCATTTGTGGATTTGTATGTTGCGTTTGACGTGATTAAATGTTTTAAGTCTATTGATTTCATGCTGGGGATTAATGATGCTGAATGAAAGAGCATCAAAGAATAAAACGTGTTTACATGCTCGATTAAAATACCTTAAAAAAGCGCCAGAGTACCTATTGTTGGATTGGAATGTGATAAGAGAAGCAGAAGGCCAATCACACAGCCTGCATCGACAGGAAAATGCATTAACTTCCTTAGGCATAGAAAGAAGAAAAGCAAAGATTTGATAAGGATTGACTGTACCTTTCTGAATGCTTACTGCTCGTGTTTGACTTGGTTTTTTTGGAAGAGGGGATTAAAGAGGTTTCATTATCAGTTACCACAGATCTGTTTTACTGAATCAATCAAAGCATGATGCTTAGCTGCTTGGGATTAATGAGATGAGCTTTTAACTGGAGAACTTGTTGGGAACAGCAATGTTAATAAAGGACAAGACCTAATGATACTCAGTGCAGCTGTGGACATGAGATACAGTAAAGATGGTGTTTGCTGCTTTGAATTTGTGTAATACTTTTAGATCTGTTTGCCGTAGCATATTAGCTCAAAAACATATCATTATCTTAAAATGTTCATAGTGCTAATTGGTTTGTATCTGCTCTCTGCAAGTGTTCCTAATGGCTCTCTAGATTCATGGGTTGTATCTGGAATTGCAGTTAGGTGTCACATTCTGTTTATCAAGATAATAGTAGATAGAGATGAAAAAGACCTGTTTGCTTGTTAAATCCACCCTGTTGCAAGCACAATATAGGCTTTTCCAATAGTATTAAACTGTTAGCAGCCCTTATGTCAGCCAGAATGCCAGGCAGAGAATTTATTTGTGGTGTATCTGGGGAGAAGGTGCCTTAATGATCAGGTTAGCATGTGACATGCTTGATGCACGTGAAATACTCCCTACTGAGCTAGGGAGAAGTTTAAATGTGCAATTTAATGCAGCTGAGTAAATGTCTGACAAGACCAACTCAAGCACCCATTTGCTCTTTCTCTCCTGATGCTCTGATCTGGATTAGCATATGTAAGATAAATTCAGCATCAGTCCGTACACCCTACAATTCATTTGTCTCACAACAGGGTTGAATTATTATCCTGGGTTTGAGGCAGGAGAGGGGGGGTTGACGACATGCAGTTGTTTTTTTTTTCTCCCATTCCTATTGCTTAGTACAAGACCTGAAGCCCTTGGTTACAGAACAAAGTGTCTGAGCAGTAACCAAGCTTGTGCAAACCCAAGAGAAGAGTAATGACTGTTCCTCGCAAGCTTCCTGCCTCAGTGCAGGTGCAGGAATCAGGAGGGCCTGAATAATTCATAAGGTGCAAATTAGCCCCAGCTTGCTCCCACTGCTCGAATTTTGCTTCTGCTTACCTACCTAGTTGCTGGAAAGAAAAGACTAAAGAATGCTTGGGAAACTAGGGAGAGAAAGGCAAAGAGTGTTACAGTTTAAAGGCCAGAGTCACAGCGACTGCTGAATGCTGGGTGTGTTTGAAGGCTCAGTGCTTGTTGAGGAATTGGACTCTACATTGATTATTCATAGAGTGTTTTCTCAGGAAGAAGGGAGCTCTAGGGACCCATTCCATTGCTTTTGGAGAGGAAATAAACTTCCTTTAAGAATTAGGTTTTTCCTGCTTTTATTGTTATGGTTTCTAAAAATTATTGGGTTAAAAAAAAAAGTTAGAAGTTCATTTTTTTAAGCCTGTTAAGGTATTGGAGAGACTAAATATATATGGTGTCACTAAACTCAAGGGTTCAGAGAAATTTAATGAGAGATCTAGGATGTTAGGGTGGTTACTGCTTTGAGTAAATATGGATTTCAAGGGCTCATATGAAACTAGTTAGATGTGGAAATGCAGTGTGCAATTAGCTTGTATTTTTATCATTTTAAAGGCAGCATTGCTCTGTTTTAAACAATTAGTGATGGTCACCTTTTCTGTTGGATTACTTCTCTGCTTTTTCTGCCCAGAAGACCAAGATGAGAGACAAGTAATGTTTAATCTTTCTGCTACACAACACTGCATCTCACCCAAACATCAAATAAAAGGTTTTGCTGAGCACTGTTGTGGAAGAAGGGAATTCCTTACACAGTATTGGAATAAGCTCGCACTGCAACAACACAGCTCTTGGTACCTCTTGTGTGTCACCGTGCAGTACAGAGAGGAGCTGGCCTGAAAAAAGCAGGTTGGTTGTGCCGTGTACCTGAATATCCCTTTGACATCTCTCATTTGGGAGATGGAAACATCTGACAGCTCCAGCAGGAACAAGGTAGCTAGTTTTCCCTGTTGGCAGGTGTTCAGATGGAGAAAAACTCTCCTAATGTTTTTGCTGTGCTGAATATGAAAAGAGAACTACGGCAGGAAAAAAACTTCCTTTTAGTGGTTCTGGAGGTTTTCTGGTTTTTTTATTTGTTTTGGGATTTTTGTCCAACATTTAATCCTTCTTTGTTTACCCCTCTACCCCACCCCCTCTTGTCTCTCACGTGCAGCAGCTAGATCACATTGCCATCATCTGTTTTTGTATTTCCCTCATTTGGGTTGCTGGAATAGGAGCTGGCTTTCATTTCTAGCTGATTCTGTCATTTCCGCTAGGCCCCAGCTTGGGAAGGTGCCAAGACCAACAGGTGATCCTTGTAGCTGCAGAGCAGCAGGAAGAAGGCTGTGCGTGGAGGAGACAGTGCACCAGAGGGGCTGCCTGGCTCTGCTCCATCTTGCTGTATAATTAATGCCCCCCTCCCCAGCCCCTCATACTGAGCAGAAAATCTGTGCAGAACAGATCAGCTGTAGGGAAAATGGTAATAAAGAGTTCTGGAAGAATACAGGCTGTGTAAGTGCAGAGATGTGCTCCCTCTTGGGGAGAAACTGTGGCTGGTCCTTTGTAAGGAACAGGGACAAAATTGTATTAGCTTCTGTAAAGTAATATGCACTCCATTGACCAGTGCAAGAAAGTAAGCATTTCAGTAAATTTCAGTGTTAGCTCACGGGAATTCTTGTATGTACAGGAACTAGTTTAGAATGAGGTGATCATTTAGTTAAGCTTTTCTCTACAAGGAGTAGCTTGCAAAGTCACATGGTAATTACTTGGGCGCAGAGAGTTAACTCTGGTTGGGAAGGACCTACCTCAAGCTGTAGGGCTTGGGGGCACCTGGAGCAGGAGCCATACAAGCTCTGCATTCTCTGGACAGCACTGATGGGAGGCATGACTGTGCAGGGTTTCACAAGGATGATTTTTGCAACATGTGAAAAAATTCCAGGAACCCTCAGTATTGCCTCAAAGAGCTATTTTTCTCAGAAGAAACTCCTGAAGAACTTTTTTTTTTCCTATGAAAACAAAGTTATATTTAGTAGGTGACAGTGGCTTAGCAAAACCAGTTTTAAATCATACCTCTAAGGCTTAAGTTAACCCCTTGGCATATACCATGATGTGAGATAATGTATCCCTGAAAACTGTAACTGCATGTTTGTATTTGTGAGGCAGGCTGATGTTTTGAGATAGACACATGTTAGCTTTAATCCTTAGAAAAATAGATAGTATCTCAGATTCTTTCCGCTCGGTATATATGGAAGCCAGATTGTTTCTTTCACCTGTGGACTCACTGCTAGTAGTTTGAAAGCTGAAGGTTTCATGTAGACAAGGTTTCAGTTTTCTGTGTGAACTTCTGTAGGGAGCTGGGCTCTCTCAGTGCACCCCAGCACATTCCCAGAGCAAGGGGAAGCTGTGGGGAGCAGGGAACTGGGAAGCCTGGATCAGTTCCACCAGTGAAACCAAAGTGCTGCCGCAGATCTGCACAGCAAATGCATCACCTTGACTGGCTGTTCCTGCTGTACACAAACCAGAAACACAAACAGCAGTGAGATCAAACTGTTATGAAACATCAACATATTTAGTAATGCTTCTAGCAGCTATCTGTCTGCAATCCTTTTGCCTAAGCCAGCAGTGGTTTTTCTTTGTGTTGTTCTGCAGTTTGTCAGCCAGCTGATGGGGGAGGAAGTGGGGGATACTTTGCATCTCAGGGATGTGTGTGTGTGTGTGTGTGTGTGCAACCCTAAGGGTGCTGCAGACCCGAACTGGGAGCAGATTGTTCAGGAATACACACTTCCCTTGGACATGCCTCCCCATGCTAAAGGGTGCACCATTGCATCCTTATATCATCTCAGTATTTTTCCCCTTTGTGTCCTTTCCTTTGTCCATGGTGGTTTGCTGCCTTTGCCCCATACCAAAACCTCTGGTATAAGAGGCTGTTAGCTGGGAGTTAGGTGTTTCTGTCAGCATTTTGTGAATTTTTCTCTTCTCTGTGTCGTAATCCCTGCATTTGCAGTGGGTCCTGGGCAAACCTGAATAGTCCCTCTGGCAGCCTCCATTGCTACTTGCTTCTCCTTGGGTTGCAGGCCTAGGGGGAGTGATTTCTTTCTAAGATACTCACCCGTGCCTCTAGTGACCTCTGAGAAGCCCCATGTGCATGGCAGGATGTCATGGAACCAGAAGCTTTTATCTGTAGGGTGCTGAGGCATCCTGGTGACTGTTCCATCCAGAAGCAGCAGTACCAGGTGGAGAAGCTGCAGAGTGAGCAGGGATACTTCCCACCTGCATTTGGCTACAGTACAGCCTGGTCTGGGCAAAAGCCCTCCAAAGAGTACTGCAGGCAGAAGAAAAGCATCTTTGGGCAGCCTCTGAAAAGTCAAGTTTTCCAGTGCCTTTGGCAGGCAGCCTGGAGCAGATCCATTCCTTATGGCAGCCCCGTGGAGCGCTGCCCCTTGTGGTTCTCCCTCCCGCTGCAGTACATACCTTACTATTATTAATATTCTGGAGGCGCCAGCAGCATGCTTTGTTCTGGGTGGAATGTGGTTGCCCAGAGTGCAGGGAACTGTGTGGCCATTGTTCTAGCATGGGTAGATGGATCTGATAATGAGCACTGTAGTTTTTCCTGGTCAGTTTTTTTAATTCACCTTCCTCTATTCTGCCTGCTCCCTGGGCTGTCCCCAGTGCACTCAGCATGTGAAGGGTGCTGTGATCCCTATGGCAGGAGAGAGGGAAGAGCTCTTGGGACACCAAGGTGCATAGTAGGGGCAGGCTCACACAGCACCATAGCACTTCAGTGGGAATAGACTGCACATTCAGCTGCACTTACTGGTGTGCAGAGCCCCTCAGTGTGGGTTGTTGGTGCACTGTACAGTGTGTAGGGGAAAGAGCTGCTCCTGTGCATCTTTGTGCCTACTACAACTTGGCCCAAAGTCACTGTATGGTGCCATCACTGTAAAACCAGTGAAAGTTTCAAAATTCATGGCTGCTGCTGCTGAATCCTTAATAGGCATATTTACTTTGGAACTGCAAAACTTTTAATGTATCTGCTTTCAGCTTGTAACACCGTCAAAGACAAAAAGATGAAGATTAGCATGCAAGCAAACAACACTTCCAGAAAAAATCAGTGGATTTGGAAAGCACGCTAGCAAAATGTCCTGTCACAGGGATTCCTGTGAACTCAGTGTGGAATAAGAAGAGGCAGCATGCACTGAACCTCATGTCCCCCAGATTAGTAACTGTTTAATGTTATTCCTGTAACCTGTATACTTCCTCCTGTTATACCACCTCCTCCTGTTTTTCCGCCCTGTGTGGTTCTACTGTTTCGCTGAGTATTGGCCCTTTGTAGCACATAGTTTGTCTTTTTAACTACTTTGTGAAGTACCTAACGCTCTTTTGGGTGCCACATAAGTGATAATGATAATAATAATAATAATAATTTTCCAGGTATACTATACCAAGTTGTGTTGTTTGTTGCACAGACACGAAGTAGGGGGGACTGCTGAATGCTGATAACTCAGCTGTAAGGTAAGCCTCTAACACAGGAAGAGATATACTCTGGTTTATTTATGAGTACACTCAGAGGCAATGTCTGCCTTCCAGTATATCCCTGCTTTTTAGGATAGCACATTTTACTTGGATGTAGTATTGCCAGAGGTCAGTAATTATCAGGGCTAAATTGCTTACGATGCAAAGGTAGTGAAACATTCTCATTACACTCCAGTCCTCATTTTCATTGTTAATTCAATGTTGTTCAACTTTTCACTGCTTTCTCCCTTACAAATGTGGCAGTGAGACAGCCAGGCTGAGCCATCTGCTGCTGGTGCTTGGGAGGTGCAAAGAGACACCACAAAGAAAATTGATTGACTGCAGCTGACTGTATTAGGGAGAGACCTTATTTGAACCGGCAGTAACTGGAGGGAAGTGTGAACTGGCTTTAATTCTCGAGCAGACCTCTGAATATTAAGGATGTACACAGCAGTTGGAAGGATACATTCAGAGTCCAGTCATGTTCGAGATCACATCCCCTTGGCTTTCTCATTGTTGCTGTGGTTGTTCACAGCTGAGGGGAATTCTCTAGCTTTTGGATTTAATGTTAAATATGTAATTGGGTGGAAAATTAATGTAAACTTAAAATAATTTGGTTTCTCAGTCATTATACTCCTTAGTGGTAAATTATTAAGCTTTGTGTCTCTGGTATCTCCCAAAAGCCCTGCCATTACCGATCGTCTGACTGTCTTTATTAGCTTATATTTTTTCTCTAAAAGCAAGGCCTCATGTACAGTGTAATTATCCAGCAGTGCTGATTAATGGCATAATTCCCTTTTTCTGTAAAACTGCTGTGTAAATTATTTTCATTTCGTAAAAATTACTTGTCAGGCAATTTTGTGGAGGGTTTTTTGATTTCTTTTTTTTTTTTTTTAGGTTTTTATCCACCCTCTCTATCACTGTGTCATGGTAATATCATTAAACACTGTTGTGTCTGAGCCTGGTATGAGCACTAAACACTGCAATGATTTCGATGGAGAAAATTAAAGTAGTTTTCATGCAATTTTTACTTCTACCACCAGACCTGATGAACAAAAGTAGCTAAGATACCCTGTTCTGAGAACAGGAGTGGTTTTGGAGGTACTTATCCTAACAGTGAGATCAAGGAAGGAGACTTGCTCTTTTGAGCCAGCTGTTGAAATCTCTGCCACTTCTCAACCTTTCGGATTTCCTGTTGCTGCTTAAAGTATGTTTTCAGGAACCTCAGCAGCCTACATGGCTTTTTTTTTTTTTTTTTTTTTTTTTTTTTTTTTGCTGCTGTCCCCTCCCCCTTTGCCTTGGCAGTGGCTCCTTACCCTTCCTCTCGCCTCTCTCAGTGAGACTGAGAAGCCCATTTGCCACTTCCCTGTGCCCTTAGATATTCCTTCATACTCCCTACACCTGTTTCCTGGGCTAGATGATACTGAGAAGATTCCTGGCATGTCCTTCTTGGCCTGTGGAATGTGCTTGAATAGGAAGTGGTAAGATGCTCCTCACAGCTTGTCATCTGGGTTGGACATGAACAAAACAATGGACAGTGTACAGCGAACAGCCCTGCCTTGCAAAAAATGGCAACCTGGTATTGCAAGTTGAACCTTCTCCTTTCTGATGAGCATGTTTCCTTTGGTCTGCCGTTTTTAAAGCTGTCATTTTAAAGCTGCCATGTATTTTGTAAGCACTCAAGTAGTGTGAAGGTCCTCCTAGTCCTGCTGGCATAAGAGCTAGCAAACCTACTCCTCTGACATGGGAGTCCTTCACTAAAGCTGGCATGCAAAAGGTGGTTTCAAAAGGGCAAGTTTCACTAGTGTGTGTGTAGAAACAACTGACCAAAGTCTAAAATACTTCCCACTGATGTCCAAGTAAACCCAGTAACCTGGCTAGTGTTTACTGAAAGAGCAGAGAAACAGGGATGTGATAGAGTGATTATTCCTCTGGAACACCTGAGTCCCCTTTCTCTATCCATCTTCTACCTTACAGCATTAAAAAAAAAGTACTTTCTGCCTCTCAGCTTCTGAGGTTATTACTTGACCTTAATGTTTAATATCCATATATGGCCTTGCCCTTTGTGAACTTGTCTAATCCTCATTTGAGCTCATCTATATTCTTAGCCCCTGCTGTATGCAGTGGCAGTGAGCTCTAAGTGTGTGCTATGTGAAAGAAATAAAGTTCTTCCCTCTGTTCAATTTAAGTCCCCAGTTCTTTGAAAAAATAGTGAATAATCACTTCCTATCATTGCATTCTTGGCTGTGCAGAGCTCTACTATCTCCCCTCAGTTATCTCACAAATTTGGCATTCACAATTTGGTAGCAAGGTTGCGGGCCAGCTGTCAAAGAGGTGACTGAAATAATTTTCCTGGGGAGCCTTTTCCACTCTGCACTCTCTTCTTGAGACCAAATTAATCCTAGATCTGCCATCGTCTGAATCTATTACTAAGACTAGGATAAATTAAAGAAACATGCTTACCATGGACTTCTCTGTCACTCATAACATTGGGAACATCACTTCTTCTGGCACAACTAGTTACAAAACATAAAACTGCTGAAATACCAGTCATTTAGCTGCTGTCACCATTTGCTTCTGAAGAGATGGTGGTTTGTTCAGTTATCATTTTTAGGTATAGCAAAATTATGCTCATTGCTTGTTCAGCTGCTTGACCTGTTGGCATACCCCTGTAGAGCTCCTCATTTCTGCAGTGCCAGGAAGAACTAGAATTACTGTGCCTATTTGTGTAATTATTTCCAAATATCTCTTTAGCTTGTATTTCTGGAACTGATTTGTTGTCTTTTTGCATTATTTTATGTCTTTTGGTTTTTGTTTTTTAATCTCATGCACCTGTGCTTTTATACATACTTTCACTGATGCTATTTGCTGCTGTGAACTACAGCAGTGAGCAGATGGAGTTGGATGAATCTTTTACAATTTAAAAAAAGTTTATTTAGTGTGTTTAAAAAATGAAAATGTGTATTTTGCATTACATATTTCCCTGAGTTATAAACTTGCACCAGTTGTGTTAAAAATGATCCTGTTGTACTTTTTCTCTGGCTCTTCCAGTCTCATTGACCTTAACAACCAGTATTCTTGTTGACACATGACTTGGCAAATAAAGGCTGAAATAGTAAATGAGCTGTCCTCTCTGATGTGTTTCATAACTGTTTTCCATCAGGCATTTGCAATACTGATTTGAAATGTTTAATTATACTCAAAGTCATTAGAAACTTACTACATATGTCTGACTTGGAAGTGAGAGAAGTAACCTCTTCAATAAATTCTAACCCCTTCCCCCAGTTCCACAATAACATTGTGACTGATAATATTTTCTAGTTATTAATTTTTTTAAAGAATCATTGTCTTTAAATCTCCCTAGGCCTTCAATTTAGGGTGGCTGTTGAGGGTAGATGTTTGCAGGACATTAGGAAACATTGTTTAGAGCAATGCTCTGAACCTGCTGTGTTTCAGTACACCTCCATACTGCAGAAGGGATTTGCATCAAGATGTATACTAAACAGTAGCTCTACTTTAGCAGTCCTTTCCTTATATCTGGAGGAGGAAAAAAAAAAAAGGCAGAAATATGTTGCTTTGCAGTGAGGCTCTGCTTAATTGTAACAGAGGTAGGGCTGTAAACCATGCTAAGTCATAAAGGTCACAGCTTCTGTGAGAAGTTTCTCTATTAATAGTCTATAAGTATTTTGTTTCTGCCAAGCTAGTGCTTAGAACCAAATTAGTCCCTCATTACAAGTCTGATACATTAAAGTCAAGAGTGTATCAGCATGCCCTGTGTTGCCTCCAGACACCTTCCACTGTGCCTCACTCAGACTGCATTTTCATAAATGCACACATATGTAAATATAAGTTGGCAAATGACTTAGCAATTTGTTGAGCAATCAAACAGCTTCTAAACCAAATAAGTCTCCTTTTTTTTTTTTTTTCCATTCAGTTTTCTCTGTTCTTAACAATATTTTGCAATTCCCCACCTTTTTCTATCAGCTGTGGGAAAATAGTTGCCATGATTTCCCAGTGTCACCTGTTGCCTTCAGCATAGCAGCTAAAGATACTGCCATGGATAGATAAATAAATATTAGATGCTTCTCTTGGTATGACTGCTTTGATGAGAAGAGTTCATTGTGCATTTACTGGAGAGAGGTGGACTTTTCCATCCCATTTGAAAGCATTTATGTCTAAGACAAATGTGGTGAATTATCCCAAGGATTGTCAGTTTCTCTCTGGGTCTGTTTTTCCTTTGACCATCAAAGGAGTCTAAGCAAACTACTAAACTAAGTTGGAACAGAAAAAAAGAGTGAGTTTTGAAGAGAACATAACAAATAGAGATGTAAAGATATCATCCTGGAGAAAAAAACCTCCCCCTTTGAAAATTATTATGTGAGTTCTAATCCTAAACTGAGCACCCAGTGAAGGCTAGAGTTTAAAGGATGAGTTATCTGGAATCAAACACACCTTTACATTCAGGAACTATATGGGACTTTGACTAAGAATTTCTTATCTGCCAAATGCCACCCTGATTATCACAGATTTCTCATTTTTAAGGATGCCCCAATCACCCATATTTTCCATTCCATTCCATTCTATATTTCTATTGTAAAAAAGAATACAAAGAAAGAAAGAAGATAAAAGAAAAAAATTGGGCAGTAATTATTCTGTATGTCATTCCTTTCTCTGAAAAATGGTAGTAACATTGTCCATCAGCCTCACTTGGGTATTGAGAAAATAAATTCATAAATCTGAACTCTGTTCAACAGATTTTATGTTGATTCTCATAGTAAAACCAATGAATTATAGATAAACCCGATAATAATTGAGAGTAAAGGGAAGATGCAGGTTTACTGCTTTGTTTGCTCTCTTTTTGCTCTTTCTGGTAGCACAAAAATGAATTGTTTATTACTGTAGTCCTGAGGGTGAGACCACTGGTGATTTCTGCTGCTCTCATAAATTGTGTTGGGCCCTTGAGATGCAGTTTTGAAAGTGGCCATGGTTCAGTTGCCATTTCTGGTTGTAATTGTGTTAGACCCAAAAGCAAAGATTTTGATCCTGGTGGTGCAAGTACGGGCATGCAAGCAAGCCTTGCACCTTCAGAGAATACCTTTCATTTTCGTGAGGTCCCACAATGACACCAGTTTGACCATTTGGATCCAATTGCAGGATTTAAGGTTTAAATCCACCAGTTTCAGGGTTTTTTGCCCACACACAACACAGAACTATTTCTGACAGTATTGGTTAGTTGGGGCTTGCTCCTTAAAAAGCATTGAGATGGTGTGAGCGTGGTCCTCTGTGTCTGAGATGCTTCAGCTGTGACGTGACAAGGAAGTCAAGTTTTGGAATATAGATGAGTGGAAGTCTTCATTTGTTGATTTAACTT
Organism: Melospiza georgiana; assembly: GCF_028018845.1. Taxonomy (NCBI): domain Eukaryota; kingdom Metazoa; phylum Chordata; class Aves; order Passeriformes; family Passerellidae; genus Melospiza; species Melospiza georgiana. The sequence continues at coordinate 42,262,936 of NC_080431.1, forward strand.
GGAGCCCTTTAGCAGTGACATAACTTGGTTGTTTCCTTTCCCAAAAGCATCAGGGCTAACCTGGTTGCACAGATGAATGGGCAAATCTAACAGGCAGAGTCCAGTCCCTGTCCCTAGTCATGGGTATTTGCCACTTGTCTTGTGTGGGTACCCCATTTCAGCTGAGTGCTGGTGAATCATGCCAGGGAGGGCACTGGCAGATGTTAGCTCCCTAACCTGCTTCTCCATACCATTAGAGGTGTCTGTGGCTTGGGGTGGAGATGGATAGGGTCAGAGGTTTGAAAATAGCCCAGGCATAACATGTTGATGCTCTAGAGCAGCACAGTGAGTGCCTTCCATCTGTAACTATTCCAAAAGGCTGTTCCCTGAGTGCTTTCTGATGTCTCTGTGTGTCCCAACCATGGCCATACATGTATGATGGAATCCTCAAAATTCTGATAACTGTGAACTTAATTCTGAAATTCTGTGAACTTAAAGTCTAGTAGCTTGGTTTTTACAACACATTTATGGGAAACTGCACATAGGGGTCTGATCGAACTGAACTGGGATTGTTTGCCCAAATAAAGTGTCTTGTGTGCTTAAGGGCTCACAGAATCAGCTCTAATTGCAGCAGTTTAGGAATGTTACGGAATTATGCATACATGAACCTCTGGAAATCTCTGTTTAAGGTATTCATGTGTTTCAGTTTCATTGGAATTGTGATCATATGAGTGGGCATGTGAATAACGAGCTGTAAGAGGTACAGTATCCAACCTAAACCCATTGTGGGGAAGACACTAGCAACAGGATGGGGCAAGGACGTACTGGCCAATACTGGTGGCTGAGTGCCAGAGCTAAAGGTAAATATTAGGAGAAAAGGAGAGGCATTCAGACAAGGTGTTTTTCCTTGAGCAGTAGCTTTCTTTGTGTGTTAAGTTTTATGATACATAAAGTAGCCTCGGCTCATCTAATAGACTGCACCAGCATAGTGTCAGTATACCATGTCCAAAGAGAGAGATTTGTACAATTGTTCAGTGCTTTAAAGCCATATTGTTTAGGTAGACTTTTTTCCCAGTTCAGATTCATTATGAGGTGGCACCTTTTTGTTCCATTTCTTTGGTGTTTCTTTTCCTTTTTCTTTGTCATTTGCCCCTTCCTTTCCGAGGGGCTCTTGTTAGCTAAAAAAAGCAGTATTTTCCAATATTTCTGCAGGTGACTGTTAGGAAAAGGGGGCGGGGAAAAAAATTTTCCTTTCTTTTTTCAGGCCTCAATTATCCTGTATACTTTGAAGAACCTTGTATCTTAACTGCAGGAATGGCCTAATTTCTTTTACTGAAAATGCCTTCCAGTCACCTTCCCCAAACTGTGCAGCTTGGTGCACTGAAGTCTTTACTTTAGGGGAAGAGAAGGAAGTATAGCATTGTTTGGAGAGATAAGGAACAAAGACCAGGACACTAGGGAAGGAGAAAACCTAAATCTAAAGGAGGCTGCTGCCATCTAGAGTCAAGACCTGCCATTGTTTGCCTCTTCAGGAGTGGCATTCAAGTAATATGTATGTGAAAACAATAGTAGAGGAAAACCCCTCAGAGCAATGGAACTGCTTTCTTTGCTTTTCATTTCAGTAGTAATAATAGGAAATTCTAAAAGTATTTTTTATTTTTAGTAAATGCTTTTTTGTTTACATGTAATGTAATGCATTAATTTCAATTAAAATGTTCTCATCACATGAAAAATGATGCTTAACATAGTGCTAAAAGGAGGACAATACACCTACAATAGACATACAATTATTACACATTTAGAGGAGTTGACAAAAAATCTTGGCTAAGCTGGTACTTTCAGTCCTAGATAACTAGGACTGAAAACATTCCTTTCAACATTGTATTCAGTATTATGTAGTTGTCATTCCTATGTATGATATTGCTAGGATATGCTGAAACACCTGTTGTACTTTGTCATCTTTTGAAATGTTTAATTTTATAATACAATATTGAATTCCAAACTTCACCTAATAGCCAAGTTGAGTTGTAGAAGTGTTTTGAGTCTTCTTTAAATTTTCATTTGAAGCACAAACTGTGTAACGTAACAATAGACCTGAAAGTATGTGTGTAGCAGGTAACCAAGGTGCTTAGAAGATGAGCTTCTGTGGTGGCATGCCTCTTTCTGGCCAACTAAATATTTGACCTGAATTTTAAACCCTTCTGTGGCTGTATTTCTGTACATAGTTGCATTAGAAGCAAATTAGATTTAGAGGAGTACATGTAAAGATGTTGTGAGAGTTGTGGTCTCTGTTAGGACTTGTTAACCCAACAAGTGTCTTTTTACTTGTTCTTGCTTGATTTAAAAAGTCTGCTCAGTACTTTCCAATCTGATGGCCTTCTTTGCAAGGGCTCGCAGAGTATCCTGGGAGTATGGATGGAAAGGCAGCCTGTGTGTAAAAGGGTGTATACACAGGGGCTGTCCCCAGTGAGGTGCTGCAGGGCTTTTCTCATCTCCTTGTGCCCCCCCCCTCAGATTTTTCTTCAGCTCCAGCCTCTCAGTCCTTTGTGTAACACCATATTGAGAACTTAGTGTGCGCAGCAGGAGGCAGCTTAATGGGGGAGATGGAGCAGTGCCCATGCACAAAAAAGGTCCAGTGTGGAGCTGATTGAAGTAAGGCTGTGACTTTGGACTCAAAGTGAAGAACTGCTCGTTTAGTTGTCTTACACTTTTCCCTCTCATAATTGCACTTAGTTAATGACCTTAGTCTGCACAACTTGAAGCTTTGCACCTCAAACTGGAACAGCGACAGACACGTTTTGTCCTGTGTTACATTTGTCACATTTGATGCCTTCAGTTGTCTTTGTCTCCTTTGCTGCTCCCTCTGCTCCTTGTCATCCAGTTTCACAGCCCCAAGGGAAGATCCATGATGGGTCCTTCTGGGGAGAGAACCTCTCTTGCACCAGGCCAGTCTCTCCCGTCAAGGCAGGACCCTACCAACCTCTGAGCTTGCAGGAACAAGCAAACACTGTTGATGAGACCAGGTACCTGTGCTCTCCTGCTGTGGGGCAAGCAGAAGCTCATGTTTTCATGAGGACTGGGAAGCAAGCTGCCTCAAAGCACAGCCATTGCATAAAGCAACACATCCCATCCAGTTCCTCAAGTGATGGATCCCATTGCATGTGTGTAGGAGTAGAAGTATGGCATTTCAAGCAGACTGTCCTGACTTGAATGTATGAGAATGGCCCGTCCCTGATGTATGGCTTGCAGGGTGCTGGAACTCACCACCAGGGCCTCATTCTCCTTGATGGGTTGTAGATGGGGCCAGGGGAAAGAGGGCAGACATCAGGTAGAGCAGAGCAAAACTGGGCTCAGCACAGCATGTACAGGCTTGAAATACTGTGTCCTAAAATTTGGTTCTGTGTGTGCTTTCAGAAAAGATACCTATTACAGGATCATTATGTCTAATCATCTCTGGTGCATCCTACTTCCAGAGCCTTGATATACCTGTTAATTAGAAAAAGCATTTTGAGTAAGTTTGCATATTTCCATTCTCTATATATTTCACTTAGCCTCCTTTTTACTTGTGTCATTGAATACTCTTTTAATTTTCAGCTATTCAGACTTTGACCTCTCGGTTTTAGTCAATTAAATGTGTAAACACACTGTGCTCAGAGACCACATTTTAGGTAGATATATAGAGGCACTTGTGTCTGTACATGGAGCACTCCCTAATTTAAAATCAGAAAGTGCTCTTTGTCCTTTCCTTTGGTGCTAGCAGCATTTCTTTGACCTACGAACAGAAAGGAATATGATTCTATTTTCATGGAAGTTCAGCTTAGGATCAGGCATTTCACATACTTTGATAAATCTGCTCAGCCACTTTCTAAAAAGAGGGCTGTCAAAAATCGCTTTATAGTGTTACTCTTCCTTTTTGTTCTCAGTTCTTTGAATTATCCTATTTGAGTCTTGAAAATGACTTCACATTCGTTAGTAGTTTTGTCTTTTTCCATTTTCCCCCAGTATGCTCTTGTCTTGTTATGGCAGCATAGACACAACTATTAAGAAGAAGTTAAATCCACAAAGTACATAAATTCTTTTTTCTTTCATGTCCTTTGAACTACTTGATCTCTGTATTTAATTCTGAAGCCTAAAATGAAACTCTGGCACTGTATCTTTCTCTACCTTGCTCAATTCTCCACAGCTCTGAAAGGAGAATTAGACATGTGACACATTACTCATACTATTTTTCTTTGTAGTTGCTGCAATTAAAAAGATTCACCAAAAACTTTTTGAGGGTTGTGGGGGGATTAAAATTCTCTGCTTATTGGCCTAACATGATTACTGCCTTCTCATCTCCTTTTCCTGCTTCTGGTTTAATGAATTTCTACACTAACACAAGATTTCTGTTTACTTTCTTACCTGGGCATAGACATCTCAGAATGTATGAGCAGGACCTTAGTTAAAAAAAAGAGGTAAATTAGTTTGTTTGTATTTTCTGACAGATTGAACATTTATTCATTAATAAATTCATTGCATTCTTTGAAGTGAGAGCTTACAAGGAAAAAACAATGGAGGGGAAGAATACATCACAGCAGGTATTTTCTGGGATTTTAGGTTTCTGCATGCTTGCTTCACTCTTTATGCTGGCCACCCATCCTCATTTACAATGGCTTTTCCTACATGGCATCCACACAACACAATATTATTGGATTACACATGCAGCTCGTGGGTCCTGTCCTGCATTTGGTGGGAACGTGGCGCTATTTCAGGGAAGGGTGCTGCATTCACTACATGTACAAATCTGAATAAAACCTGAGAGAAGCGGCAAACTGCTTAGATTGCTAGAGGGTGTAGCTGAGAGGGTAGAGTAAAGGAGTTAGATACATTTGGCTTGACTGAACGGCAGTTCAGGGCAGTGCAACCTCATGTCTTGGAAATGCAGAGAAGATGGAACAAGAAATAATCAGTTAAGACTGTACAGCATGCATTAGGTGAAAGCAGTGACAGCAGATTAATTTAGTCAGTTTAGTCCTCAATTTAAAAACTGTCAGCACCTTACTTTTGCATCACAACATATGGTGGAAAAAAAAAACCCTTTAGGTTATTTAAGAGAAGGAAAAGTATATAAGGACCTTTTGTGAGTGATCTTGATAAGTGGGAAAGAAGAAAGTATGACAGTGAGCTCTCAATTTGTTGGATGTTAAATTTGAGGGAATGTCCTAGTCCTGTTGTAAAGAGTAGCATATGTGGCTGCTGCTCCTTGAATGGTTCATATTACACCCCCTTTCTTCTGTCAAGATGTCCTGTAGGACCTTTGTTATTACAGACGATGTCCGTGTGCAGCTGCCTTCAGGAGAGAGGATGACGTGTCAGGTGAAGCATATGTGATTCAAAATTCTGCTGCCTCGCAGTGTCTTGTCTGTGCTGGGAAAAAGAGTGTGACCCATGCTGTGTGCATGGCTCCCTGTACTCCCATCATGTTAGTCCATGTTTCTGTATCAGCTGTCAGGCTGATAGTCCTGGCAGTTTTAGTTGTGGACCTAAACCCAGGCAGAGCTGCAAAGGGAGTGGACAGGGATGGCTGAAATGATGGCTCCATGGCAGTCAGTAGGAGGTTGTTAGCCAGTGTGATCAGAATTTTCCCCCAAGATAATGATGTGTTACTGGAGTTATCTTCTTGTAAGTTGATTCTTCTATGTTTCATAATTTGAGTCATTAGAGATTTTAATGTTTGAATTTTTTTTTTTCTTCTGATATTCAATGAACAGCTCTTCATCAAGATGCCCTGTTAGATTTTGGTTAGCTCAAGTAAAAAAATGCTTGTATTACTGTATTTTCATTTAAATAGGCACTACTGTCCTTGAAATGTCAAATAAAATATGACGTGTCAATTACTGTATGTCAAGCACATGATGTATTTTCAGCCACTGTTGATTTAGATGGGTTTTGATGTGTGCTTGACGTATTCTAATGGTGCTTCTTCAGTTCAGTGAATGTCTTGAAAACAACATTGAATGGCACATAAATCACAGCACCACCTTTTTCAGGGACTTCTGCCAGAGCATGAGGTAGCAGCTTTGAGTTCCTGTGAATATTTGGTCTATAATGGCTCTTTTGTCCCAGAGTTGGGAGCCTGTAGTTTCTGGCAGGTTTGCCAGCACAGCAGAAGCAGTCTGGCCACACAACTGTTTTTTTCAATTATTTTTTTTTAATCACTACTTTATAAAAAGAAAATCTAACATTTTCCTAAGAGATTTTTTAGAAATCTCATGCCAGTATTTGGCTTGTATTTTGTCTGGTGATGTGTATGTGGTAGAAAAGCATGAAGTAGCACCATAGGCATCATCACCATATTAATGTCAGTAAGGATTTCTCCTAATCATAATCACCTAAAATGTGCACCTACTTGAAGGATGAAACACTCACTTCAATCATTGCAAACAGTAAAGTAGCATTTTCGACTTACAGGCCGGTCAGAAATGAGGACAGGTTACTTTCTGATGTTTTCTACTTCCTACTTCCAGCATTTTCTGGTTGTGTTTAGTAGTAATATTTACTCTTCTGCCTGGAAAACATGTGCACTCACACAGCCATGTGATTCAGTCCAGTCCCAAAAAGATGATACCACTCTGATACTGTGGTGGCAGGAGGAAGAGGAGATAGGGGTAATATGCCCACAATTGCCCCCACAAAAATCATACAGAGCAGGATTAAGAGTACCCAGGAAAAATCATGTGCAGTGCTCTGGGGCTCCAAGCCATGTTTTCCTCCTTTCCCTGTCTTCACTCTATTAAAATGTAACACATTGCTTTAATGAGAAGTGTGCATTTAATTTGTCTATACTTTCAAAGGGTATTGTTGAGTAAGGTGGGCATTGAAATAATGTGAGACTTCGTAACAGAGTTGTCTCTCAAAATGGCTTTTAAATGCAGTGCTTTCAGATGGGCAGGGCTAGACTTCAGCCCTTCAGAAATACAAGCTCACCCATGGGACATCTGTGGAAACTACATCTCTGCTCTTTGAGCTCGAGAGGCTGAAATAAAAGCAGCCTGTCACAAAACCAGATGAGCGCTGGACAATTTTTTGTTATTGCTCAATTTTTTGTCACAGAAATGAGACAGTAGGATTTACCACCCTGGTGTGAACCAGAGATCAGCGCACTATGCACCACTCGTTTGGCTGATATTCTGTGATTTTACATACCCTCTCCCTGCCTGCTTTTTCCAGAAGATATTTGTCAGACTTCTAGTATGAAAAGATGCAAAAGGTCCACCTGCCAGGCCATCAGTCACTGAAAAGCTTAAAGATATTATGAAAATTACTATAATTTACTGAACATAAAATATACTGAAATTCAGACACTTGTTTTTGTAGAAAAGACCCTAACAAGAGCAAGAAATAACTGGCCAGGAAACAAAGCTGTTTAATACTACCTGGAGCAAATACATTGGCGGAAGTGCTACAGCTTCATTCTGTACCTGCTGTGGGGCGAGTGCATGGCAGGAGAGGGACTTTATTGTGCCACAAGATGCTTCTAGGTCACACTTAATTAACATTATTACTATTAAAATATCAGTTCTACCAGTTTTTTAAGCACTACCTATATATGTGTAACTCATATGGTTGCATTTGAATGGCCAAGTGTGAGTGAGATGTGAATGAGACACGGATTTTGTGGTTGCTGTTACAGCTGATATGAAACTCATTACAGACTTCCAGTTTCCTACTCAGGCAAAGGGGGAGAAGGTGGCCTTGGAAATGGGAGCTTCCAAAGAGGATTTAGAGATGTAATTGAAGTGAATGGCTTCCCAAAAACAATGTTCCTGAAAAGAATGCTTAGCACATCAAGTTGTGTGTCCAGATTGTGGTCCTGTGTCAAACTCTACTTCAGACTGTGACAACAGTCCTCCTTGCTCCATCCCTTCTGTGTAGGGTAAAAGTATGGAATGGGCCAAAGAAATGAGAAGTGGGGTGGAAAGGAAGAGCCCTGCTCTTTCTGCCCTTTGAAATGTGTTCCTTCACCTCTGAAAGAGGAGTGAAGAGGTGAGCAGTCACCCTCACGTCCAAGGCAGTGTCAGCAGGGGCACCTGCCCAGAGTGGAGGTGGCTCCATGGGGCTCATGGGCCATGAGCACCCCATGGCCAGGGTGATGTGTCTGGCTGGTCTGACTGAGGTGGTTGCTTGGGATGCCACTGCTGTCTCATCTGATGCTTTGCTGAATGCCACTCTGATGGCCCCCTCCATCTGTCTAACACTTCCTCTTATTTACGGCAGTTACAGCAATGCCGTTCTGTTATGCTGGGAGTTTTGGATTTAGATTTGGTTGTTTTTTTCCTGTGCCTCTTCCAAATGAACAATTGTGACAGCAAAATGCTTTGATAATTATCCCTTTTTACTGCATGTGAAGGCTCCAAATGTTTTAGGAAATTATGGGTGTTTTTTGATCTTTAAAGTTCTGGTATGTTCCATCCCATTTAACAAAACAAAGCAAAACAACATATGTGCAGAGTTGAGTTTTGCTAGATTTTAACAGACTCCGATTTCTCCCATAAAAGCTTGAGTGTAAGCACACTAGTTGTTCTTAATTACTATATTGGCAGCACTAGCTGATGCTTTATTTGGTGACTGATACTGTTTGGCAAGACTCATATAGTAAACAGGCAGAGATTTTAACATATTAGGAAGGGGAAAATATCTAGAAGTGAGTGTGGCTATTTTCTTGGGGTTTTTCCTCCAAAATGGAAATTTTAAAAATAGGACTAAATGAGTCCTGATGTGGATTTAAGTTATTTAGCCAAATGTCCTGTTGGTGAAGATTTGGGAGAATAAATGTTTTCAGGGAAGCAATAGGAATTTCAGAGATGAATGAATTGTATCCTAGGTCAGCACAACTGGCTTTGGGCTAATAAATGCAGGAAGACTGTGGCAAACAAGGGACCACTGCATCCTAGTCCAGTTCTGCTGACTGCACAGTTAAGATACTTGAAATTCAGAGCCCTGTCTTCCAGCCACTCAGATGTGTCAACCTCTGCTAATGAGCAACAGGCATAAATTAGCAAGGTGAATGGAGTGTCCCATCGTTACCATCCCTTGATTCTCAGCATTGTAGGAGATGCAGTTGGGAAGGATGTGACAGCTTCCAAGAGAGCATATTCTCTTTGCTTCTTTGCAAGGTTTCCTTTGTAATGTGAGTGTGCTTCCAAGTGTGAAAATAAATTATAGTGGTGGTAGTGTAAATAATAAATGCATCAAGTATTAGTAATGAGGCCATGGAAGTATTATGTAACACTGAATAGGGCAAGGTGGGTGAAGGATGTCTGATCTCCATTACTAAGGTGTCTGCAAGAAATTCTGCTGGTGACAGGATGATTTTTCTGCATAGATGGAAATTTGGTTCCTTCCCTGAGACAATATCAAATCAAAGGACAAAGTTTGTTAATCTGAAAGAGGATGACCATTTAACCTCCTGTTAAAGAATGTTCATTTAACTACTGTACTATATGACTTTGGATTCTCTTTTTTTTTGTTGGGCAGCATTGTTACCAAGTGATTAACCTAACTAATTTCTTGTGGGATGAAGTGAAATAAAATAGATTTCATAAAACCTGCAAACATGGAATTTTTTCCCTGTTGCTGGTGTGTAGGGAAGGGCCAGGTACAAAAATCTGATGGCTGCAAAGCGTGTTCAACTTTGTATGTTTTTATCCTTTCCTACACAGAACATGAAATGTCTGTTGGAAATAGCAGAATAATTTCTCTCAAATAGCTGAATACTTGACATCCCAAGGGGAGACATATATGCCCTTTTACCAGTGGGGAAACATTCCTTGCCAGCAGAAGGCATAATGTTACATTTCAAAAAACCTGAAGAGGCAACTTCATTTCTTACCCAGTTTAAATCCCTGCATAAATTCACATAAATAGTAATAGTGAATATAAACACCCAAGTCCTCTGTTCAGTTTTTGCTTTAGCAGAGGTGGAGCATGCGCGGAGTGAAATCTTGAGGTTTATTTTGATGGCAGAAAGCCATCAGGATTTTGTTCTTGCTTTTCTAAAGAAGGTTATTGTCATCCTAAAGATGTTGGTAGTTTTCCCTGACCAGAGAATAGCCACAGTGAGGGCCATCTAGTTTTTCAAGTGGATGACCATGAGAGCAAGTCTGTGAAGTTACCTTGACCCAGTGAAGCCCAGAGGAGTGGAGTTTCTTGACTACGAGCCTAACCGAGGCTCTTGGAAAAGTGTTATGGTGTATTTATCAGGGAAAATAGACTTTGTACTCTGAGTACAACTGGAACAATTTCTGTGACAAGCAGATGTGTTAAAGATGTATTTCCTAGTACAAAATGTAAACTGTGGTCATATGCCTGCTTACAGAAGAAATTTTTGTCTTAATCAAACCTTGCCTTGGTCATGAGACTTGTGTCTGAATGCAATTCTGCCTTGTTGAGCAAGCATTAAGAGGACCAGTTCATGAAAAAAGTACTGTGGTTTCCTCCTTCTGTTGGGAAGTCCAATGTTTGACTCCCCTGAAGAGAATGGGAGCTTTACCAGACTTTGAGGCCTGTGTACAAGCTGGATGTCATTGTGGCTGCTGAGTTAGTGTAATTATAAACAAGGAATTGTTGAAATTTGGCTTTTTGATATGTGTGAAAAGTACATTAGTGCTCTGCTGCATAAATTACAAGTGGAAAAACTCTACTTACCACAGACTGACTATTTGCTGAGTGGAGTTTGGGTGGATTTTAGTAACAGAGAGAAGAAAAGGAATATTGCCCACATGATGCAACAGGTCTGTGCAAGGCCAGTAAAAAGATGCAGTAACTCTTCCAGCTCATAGATGGTAGTCATGAGTTCCCCTTTCTCAGAAGTTGTATGTCTGCATGGTTTCTGCAGCTTTCAGGAACACTCCATCCAGGGTACAGATGAAGCCAGAAATCTTCCAAATACTCCCAAATACAGAAACTACAACTGTGTAAATTTCTACCTCTGTGAACTATGACAAAACCTGGCCCTGTGATTCTCTACAGAGACAGTTCCCAGCTGGGGAATTTGCAGCAGGTCTTGGGGAAGAAGAGAGAAATTAAGGAAGAGAAAAGAGGTGGCAGTACTTGGGAAAGTCCTATGAGAGGCTGGCCTGGTGAAGCCCAGAACCTTGCTTCAGGTGAGAGTATTGCTATAAATAAGTGTGGAAAACCACAGATGCAAGGAGAGGTAGTAGGTTTTCTTCATATTGCAGTAGTTCTGTTCATGTACTGGGACCTCACTCTACTTTGTTTTGCAAACACAAAACAGCCACGAAGGTGTGGCAAGGATCTCATAATCTAAATGAAGGAATGCATCATTGATATGCACGGCTGTAAAGCCAGGTACAAGGTAGCATACTGAACAGAAAAGCTCACTTCTTGTGTAAAATAAATACATCATGATTCCTTGTTAATGAAATGCTTACTAACACAATCTGTAGAGTCCTTGAGTGGTACAGTTTAGATTTATAGGGTGTTTTTCTCTTGTTGTTTTATTAAAAATGTCTTTCAATACGAGAGGGTGCTCTGGAAGAACAAAACAAGCAAAACTATAAATCTCAGAATAAATTTATTAGAAAGTATCTTAGGAAGAGAAACTCAAATCTCTGAGGTATGATCTTGCACTCAGTAACTTTTTTTCCCCCCAAATCAATGAAATTATTTAGTCCCTTTTTTCCTAGACAGATCAAATTGGTGTGGTAGTTATATTATCTTAGTTATAGATGAATACTCGGCAATATACTCTCACACAGGAGCTTGTAAAGGGCTGTGGGGCATAAAAAAATCTTGTCTTCTGAGATGGCTTTCTGTTGGGGGTGGCAGGCTGTCTTTATATAAATATACATATATAAACATCAAAATGTACACTTCAGTGTGGTCAACCATTTAGTAGTTAACAAAATCTGCTTGATGACACAGAATATGACAGATGACCACCCATAATTGCATTTCACATAGGTATCTAGGGTAATCAAATATTTAGCTTATCAGTTATAACCCTTCTGAACAGGAGGAAAGTAAAGGTCATTCACATGATCTTCAGTCCCACTGGAAACAATGTCCTCATTTAATATCACTGACTTGGCAAGATGCTAGTGGCAATTTTGTCAGCTAAGGATACAGAACAGAGAATTTTTAATCACCACTACATTTGTTACTCTGACCAACAAGAGGAGGTGGATGCACAGGCAAAAGTTGTCATTGTACAGTCACTGGGACTGACTACTGTGTTGTACAGTGTGAAGAGTCAGAATTAGAGGGTAGAAGAAAGTGAAATCTGGAGAGCAAGGTAGAATATTCAGAGTCCTGCACTGGAAAGTGAAGGGTCTGTGCTATCTGAACAAATAACCAGAACAAAGGTGAAAGACATGCATATCTGTACATACTAATCTTATTTCCATTATGAACATTTCAGCTCATCCTATGTCTGCAACAGAGTCATTTTTATTTCCCTTTTTAAAGAATTTTCTGCTGAGATTACCAGTATTGACAAAGCTTGTTTGTAATATGTGTTGCCAGAAGACTGTGAAGAAAAAGTATGAATCAGCAACAGGAGAGGTAAAAAGCAGCCCCCTGTGATCTCAGAGCTGAGCTGTAGGTGCTCACCCACCCAATTTTCTGCTCTGTTTAGAAGGAAACAAGAAAGAAAGAGCGAACAGACTTGGCATTGATGCAGCCTCTGTCTGGAGGGAGAGTTAGTGTGGCTGGAGATCCTGGGAATGATCACTGCTGTTCTGCCAGCTCTGAAAGGAGGGGACGAAATAAGATGCTTTTTCTCTGCTAACCAGCTCCCAGGTTCAGCTCCCAGGCCTGAGCTAGCGTGCATCAAACATGTGTGGCACACAGGATTTCAGGAATTATTCCTGCTTTCAGGAAGATACAAAATGCTTTGTCTTAAGATCCAAAGAACAGACCCTTGCCCATGCATTTTAGTCCACTTGCAAGTTCATTGTGAAGATATGTTTCCCCACTGCTTGAGATTTCCTTTTTTTCATGAATTTTCACTCCTGTTGAGAAAAAAAACATCAGACTGAAACAAAGTAAGCTGATTTTGGAGGTTTCTCCAAGAGAAATGAAGGTTTATGTTAGCTCATAGTCACTTAGTAGTCTTCCATTGTAATGTGCAGATACATGTGTTTATGAATATAAACACCTTGTAGGAACTATTTAGAAAAAACAAGTATTCATTAGAAACTCTCTTTAGAATATGAGCATGGCTGAGCACTGGAACTCAATGCCCAAAAAAGTTTTGCTGGGTTTTTGGTTTATTTTTTTTCTGTCTTCAAACATTTTCATCCTTAAACAGGACAAGACTGTGAACAACTAGCTCTATCTCTGAAGAACCTGGCTCAGCAGAAAATCTATAGTTACCTCCACAGATGAGTTTTTCTGTTAGTCTTTACTCCATGATAATACACCATGTTAAAAAAAGAGGTGTTTACGTGAGCTTTGACATCCAGATCAGTCTTTGCATTCTGTTCAACTATCCAGATGAGCTGGAAGGGTCAGTATTGCATATGACATGCACATTTTAGAAAAATACTTTTAAACATATGTAAACTGCTGTCATGTGTGACCTCAGGATCTCTGAGAAAATCTAAGGACAAGTGTCTCACTTAATATGAGTCCGTCTGTCCAAACCAAGAGAAAGGTAGAGCAGTGAAACAGAATTATGTTTAATATTACTGAAAATGTTAATTCTGTGTGTAAAACATAATAGCCTTCCTGCCAAATGTTTCTAAAACCTTTGCAGGTAGAAACAAACTCTGTATGCTTTGGCATGTTAGGAGAAACATGAAATTCATCCTTGTTAAGAAGCATCTCAGTAATTCAGTAGGGTTGGTGTGGGAGTTGCTGTTGCCCAGGTTTGGCTGCTGCTGGATGTAGTAGTGCAAGTTCCCACACAGCCATGAATTTTCTCAAAAGCAGGAGGAAACATTTTAGTAATGTAGGCAATGCCCAGGTGCAAGGTAGTTAGCATGTCATTCCTTTGCTTTTTTACAGGATAGCTCTCTAGGGTAAAGCTTTGTCTGTTACTAAGTATAAAATAGATGGAAAAGTTTTGCTGGGATTTTTTTCCTATGACATTTCAGAGTTCATCGTAGATTTGATTTGTGGGTTTTCTCTGTCAGAAGTGCTTTACAGTCCTCCAGTCACCAGATCTGGGGAGTGTGCTGGTGCATGTCAGAGATACTTTGTGGCCCAGTTTCCCTTCCTTAGAAAGCCAGAAGAGAAAAGCAGCATGAAAGAGGAGAATAGGGTGTGTATTTGGGTCTCAGCCCACTGTGGAGCTGGAATGCACCTCAGAACACCCAATCCTAAGAGCTGGAAAATGCTCCTGGGTCCCACAGCACAAACGTAGATCAGAAAGATCAAACAAATGTCTCATGTCTCAGCTTAATGCACCTGATTACAGAGGTGATGAATACTTTTGGTAAGGTGTGCCTGGTTTACCTTAGTGCTTTTCTTAGTAGGCGCCAAAGTTCTTTCTTTTTGCCAGAAGTTTGTTCCATGTGTAATTGTGCTTCCACTTCCACCCCAGCCAGAGCAATGTTGTGGCACACTCAGGTTTTGCAGGGCAGCTCAGCAGTTCAAGGACCTTTATCTGGTCTCAACAGTAAATGCTGCAGATAAAGTCAAAGATGTGCAGGGTGTTTTGTTCGCTGACTGCCCAGGTCAGGAATGTAACAGCATGGGTGGGAATGGCCCTATGGAGCTGGAGCAGAGGATGCTCTTTGCCAGGGTACTGCCTCTGGCAGCAGCCAGGGTGGACGTCTAGTTCAGAGCATAACAGGAGAAACTTCTGTGCTCCTACTCCCATCCACCCATCTGCTCCTTGGGCAGCTTCACTCCAGCTCCAGCTAAAGCACTTTCTGCAACAAATGTATTCAAATCTTCTTTTATCTCTGTCTTGTCTATCCATGTAATTTTCCCATTTCATATGTGTGCTATTTGTGTATGCTGCCAAATTCCTCCTTTCTTTCTTGACAAAAAGTATAATTTCAAGTATAACATCACCTTAAAGTACAGTGATTGAAGTAACTGCTGCTAATAAAAGAGTAGCACATATTTTCCTTTTATGATTGCCTTAAGTACTGCTTGATATGTTTTAATGTCTAACATTCCTAAGGCAGCTGTTTGCCTTTCATGAAACATTAAATAGGATCTAAGAATCAAAGAGGAGAAAAAATACATGTGTGTGTGTATATATATGTTCATCTGCTTATGAATAGGGAACAGAAGCAACTTTGTAATTTTTTTTAGATAAAAATTTGAGTGAAGATTTTTATCAGGAGATGGCACTGATATTTAAGCATTTTATAGCAAAAAAAACCTACTATTTTTTTGGATAGTAGGATTTTGGCATCTGACTACTAGAAGGAGTTTTATAAATTGTAATGAGAAGTAAAATCCATGTCATATTTCTTCATGGTGTAGTGTGTAGTGTTACCCCTGTCCTGAGTGGGATGTTAACATTACATTACCTACCATAAAATGAAATTGCATTATGTGAAAAGGTGCTACAAAATAAAGTAATTGAGAGTTGGAATCTGGGAAATGTGATTCAAAGCCGCTTTTCAAAAAGGCACAGAGTACTCACATGTCTGTTAGCGTGTGAAACTTAGGGTCTTAATAGGAGATACTTTGTATTTAGTGCCATCAGCTCCACGAATGAGTGGTGTGCTGCTGTGGGTGTGTCCTTTCAGAAAAGTGCCAGAGGAGCCAAGCAAAGGTGCTGGGGCTGTGGTCATCCCTGCTTCTGAGGGCTCTTGGTGGGCAGCTGCCCTGAGAGCCAGAGGAGGACTGACAGCTGCTGTGGAGGTGTGTGAGCCTGCTGTTCAGTGTGCCCAGGGCGTGCCATCCCACACTGAATCCAAAGGCTGGGATTTAACAACATTATGTCTATAGTTAGTCACTTAACAGCTCTAGCTTCTATAAATGTTAAGCAGCCAAAACCCATGATGCTTCTTTCTGCAGCCCTGGCTCCCTTTGAACACTGAACAAATGCTAGAGATCCAAGGATTTTCTTCAGCTGCTCATTACCATCTGAATGCAGGCATGTAGTACTCTAGTTTTCTGCTTTTATTTATTTTGCCTGCACTTTTAATTACTATAACTTACAGGCTGATCCAGAAGCTTTGCATGTCTCATAAAGTGAAGATTCACATTGCTAAATTCATACATTATTTGAATATTTGAGTATTGTATAGTGACATATTTTTCCCTTAAAAACATAAAACCTGTAAATATCTGAATGTCCAAACTTGAGCTGAGGGTGGGATATGACTGCTTCTGTCATGTATTGCCAAAGCACATCATCAGCTCATAGTTATTTCACATGGTCATATCTCCCAGTTTTTCTTTTCAGCTTATCTGTTTATGTGGTTATTTTTCTGTGTGTTTTATACTCAAATATTACAAGCAGCAACTTCCCTGTGGAACAAAAACTGGATTTTCCAGTTGTTCTTGATGTTGATTGCTTATGTCCATGTTCTCGATTTCTTCACACATATTCTAAATTTACATGGAAGCTGTGGTAATCACAGCTGGTTGCCACTAAAAGGGGTGGTGACACTCCTCTAACCCATGGCCACAGGTTCCCATCCTCTGCCATGTGTCAGTGCAGGTACTTGGCACACTCTCCTACTTAGGGAGTCAAGCTACCAAGAGCTTCTCTGATTTTTTTTGGCAGAATTTTCTTCTCGTTGCTGTGGGTCCTGCACTGGCTTGCTGCAGAATCAGGCAAGTGCCGGTGCCAACACAACAGAAAGCAGCTGGAGTGGGACTGTCCTCATGTGCCATCTCAGCCAAATCCTGTGCTCAGGGGCTGAGAAGCACAGGAGGACCACAGCTGGTGTTACACGGGCTGGCCTGCTGAGCCCCTGATCCAGGCTGAGCAGATGCTGCTCGGTCCTGAGCCCCATCTGGTTCTTCTTCCCGTGGCAGCCAGAGTGGAGGGGACATGGCTGACACATCCTGGGTCCCACCCCAAAGGGAAGAGAGCATCTGCTTTTAGCAGCCACAGACTGTTATTGGGGTGCAATCAGAAGTCTCTCAATTAACTACAGGGCCAGCTGGAGAAGAAGGTGATGCAGCCTGATTGCTGTACAGGAGAGACTTAGGTGAGGTGACAGGGATGTTGGGTACAAGCTGGTTTGACCTGTTAGCCCTGGATCGATGTGTGTTCCATGAGGACTCTGGAGGCAGGCAGGATGTGTTGCCAAAGAGTCTGAGCTCATAGTGGAGGGGCCAAGCAGGAGTAGAAATGGTAATCACAAGGGTGAGGATGCAACACTGGGACACTGTTTGGGTTTGTAGACAAAGAGCGAAGCGTGGCTTGCTGCACGTCCCTCGCTCCTCGCTGGCCATGTCAGCCAGCCCTTGGCTGTCTCACTGGGATGCCAGCAGCGCCCAGGAGCTCATGCTTGGCTGGCCAAAGGTAGCCCTGGGTGTTTGCCACAGGGTGAGTGCACTTAGCACACTGTGAGTGGGAAGCAGCCAGTGTGCAGGCACTTGGGGTGTGTCACGAGACTGAGCACAGTTCAAGGCTTTAATAAACACACTGCGTTCCGCAGGCAGCCCTGCTCAGTGTATTGCTCAGAAAATACAGGATCAGTATAAATTTACCCATTACATGTGGTTTTTAACAGTGTTGCTGCCTGTGCCAAGGGCTGTTCACTGTCCACACAGAGCATGGGAAGTCATGGGCAGCATTCACAGAAAGGAAAAATAATCCTGCAACCAGGTTTGCTATGATCCGCATCTCACGCAGTGCAGATCACGTTCAGCAGAACTTGGTGGCCATCTAGTGGTGAAGCCCCGGTCGGTGTTAGGTTTTGCAGACTTCTTTGTATCACAGAGACGAGAACTTTGCTATGTGTGAGTTGCAAAGATGTATGGTTTCACTTCTAGCTGGAAGTAACACGGCTGAATTTTTCTAAGTCACCCTAAATGCTCGCATTGGTTTTATTTATTTCACCCTACGAACCGTACTGACTGCAGGTGTTGCAATGGCTCATGGAGGCAGCCAGCAGTCTCCCACGATTCCCATTAGGTGTAACAATTTCTACACTAACATAGAAATTACACCAGTTTTAGAAATACCGAGCTACAAATAAATAAACATCAAGATAACAGATCGGAACTCAGTTTTCTTCTTTGTTAATTTATCTTTCAAACTTCATGTTTCAACAGTAATTTAATACATCCTGCTGAGCTGTTAAGTGTGGCATCAGTGCTACTGCAAAAGCCCACCTTGAGCATTGAAGGCTGCCTGAAATCATGGCCATCAACAGAAGAATTGGCAGTTCCTCCTCAGGGTACCCTGGTAGCTCTTGACTGATGACAAGTTTCTAAGATTTCCCTCTGTGCAGTTGCTGGGAGGACACTTAAATTTGAAATAGGCTGCTACAATATGGTTTGTTTGGGTTTTGATTGGGGGAAGAGGGGCATTGTGGTCTTTTTTGGTTTTTTTCTTTATTTTATAGAATTTTAAACAAAAATGGAAAATACGTTAGTTGAAAAAATTGTGAATTTCCTGTGAATTCCCTGATACATCCATTTCAAAGTCTTTGTCTACCATGGTGCCATCAAACAGTAGTTTTGGGAACCATGTCCTGACCAGAGGCATCTGGCACAGCCCCTGTGGTCTTCCAAGAGGCACCAAATGTGGTTTTGCGGACTTTACTTCTGTCTGTGTGATCAGTGAGGGTATTTTATAGAAATTGCTGGAGAAAGGAGAAGGTGTCCCTTTGCTGTTTGCATGGCGAAGGGAAGGAGCATCAGCAAATCATCTGGAAGTTACTGTGAGAGGGACTAACCTGAGGAAGCTCAAAAAAGCACTTTGTGCTTTTTTTAGGGTCTTTGGTGATATCCCCATTTAAAGCCACAAAGCTTTTGCAAGGCTAAAACCACACTGGTGGTGTCAGGTAGATTCTGGGTCCTTTATCACTGTTGAAGATGTCTGCTCTGGGGGTCCCCCTATGCCACAGGAGTTGAAGGGGTAGAGGAAAACCACCTTGGACATATGCTCTCACTTGCCATGTGGGTGTCCTCTGCTGGTTGGTTTCTCATTTAAGCTGCAGGGCTGCGAGGGGAAGGCGTGAGGTGACATTTGCTGGTTCTAGCTGACAAGAGCTTTTCTCCTTGCTGTGCTGAGCAAGCGATGACTGTGAAGCTCTCAGGGGATGGTGACAATATTCGTCACCTCCTGTGGCTTACTCAGTTATTTTCTCTCCTGTGGGATAAGCAGGGTGCTACACTTTTTAGAAAGAGGGAGCAATCCAGTTAAAAAGCAGCAGCATTGATCGTGTGCCACCTTCATGACACTGCTCTGTGCCATCCTCTTCTGTATAAATATCCGGGAAAGCACAGAGTGGTTCCCAGCAGTGAGATCACTTTCTCATATGTGACAAATAGCTTTTCATGAGGTGCTGAGTCTTTTCTAGGTCCAGTTTGTCTGGGGGCTGGAAATTGCAGCAGCATTTTAAGCTTGATCTTCCTCCTATTTAAATGACCTGTACTATACAGGATCTGAACACTCTGTTACAAAATAGGGTTTTAAGATAGCTCATAAGATACTTGCAGAAAAAAGATGCACAAATATTTACTTTAAAAGATCAGGATTTCCTAGTTTTGGGCACTGGATTTTGTGTGTTTAGTATTGAGCTTTAACATTTGATTTACAAATTTGCTTTTATTTCAGCTGGTAGGATGTTTAAAAAAAAGAAAACCCTACTGGAGTAGTGAAACCATTCTCAGTGAATTTCTAACCCAAGACTTTTATTTGTTCTGAGATTCAGAACAATTGCTTAAATGCAATTCCTAAGCCATTTCTGTGAGAGCTAGACATATCTGTATTCCAGTCATATAGTTAAAGTGCTAATCTTTCTTAGCCTCTTGGGGACAATTTTTGCCAGCTAATGTTGTTACTTCGGCTCTCTGTCCACTTCTGTCTCCATTCCAGGAACTCTCTGCACATCTGTTGACATGCATCATATTATAGGCAAAAATAATTAATCTGGAGAATCTCTTGCCTGCAGGTAAAATATGAATATGTGTTTACAGAGTACTCGTCATAAAGAAAGTACTCCCCCCCCCCATTAGTGCTTCAGATTAGGATTGTTCTGTGAAAATATTTAAACAAAAATAAAACTGCGAAATTTGGACTAGCGTTAATTCAAGGCTTAGAGGTTTGTATGCAGAGAATTAGAACATCGGTGAAATCATGTGCTAATGGTGTGAGATGCTTTACACAAACTTTTAACCCATATGAGGAGTCCTCAGCAAGTTCTGGAAAGCTCCAGGAGTTCAGTGTATGCCATAACAGCTATACTGTGCAGGAACTCCTCTGACAGGAGCCTGCAGGTCAGTGTTAACAGAGGTGCTTCCCAGCAGATGCATCAACATCAGTGCCCCTTTCAAATGCTTGCCTTAGTACCATGGATTTCCCAAAGGTTCATCCTTTTCCTTCAGATTGATCTTAAGAGTCTAAAAGAGCAGGCTAATGAGTGTGTAGCCCATTTACCCTGAATGTCAATAAACCTGGGAAGCCCCAGAAACCTGATGAAGGGCAGAGTTGTCCCAGTACTTAACTAAACAGGCTGCTGTAGCTGTGGGTGATGGTGGTTGCTGTGCAATATAATCATAGTGAGGTTGATAGGATGATCAGTTAATAATGATTTATGGCTGGGTGGTGTGATTACTGGCAGTCAATGAGGGTTTGAATCACGGCCTTCCGACTTGATAATAATTTATCTAACCAAGCCAAATGCATTGCGGTAGCAAGGTTTTTTTCAAGCAATAGGTCCAGCACACACTGTACTTAGAAACTAACACAACATTACTTCAATGCTGTATTTTAATTGCTTAAAATTAGGGTAGGCTGTGGGACATTGCTGGAAATGGAGTATCTTTGATAAGCATTTATGTGTTTCTGTGGGGATTGTTCTCTGGCCTTGTTCTTAAACTTCATTTATCAGTGGTCTGAAAGAAAATAAATTTTATTGGCTTGCACGTGACAGATTGAGAAGCGCTAAATGAGAAAATGGAAAAATCGCTGCTGCAGGGTGATCTGGATCTGTTAGCAGTCTGTATTCAAGCAAACAACAGGTGTTGGGCCTAATGTGAAGATCCATAGTTCAGATCTGGGTACTGGAAACACTTTTTCATAAAAGGTTTCAGGCTTTTTATCTATTTAAACTTGTCAAAGAGAAGTTATGGAGGCTATATATAAACTTGTTTAGAAAACAGTTCAGTGAGCTGGTACCTGGACACATGTCAAATAGAAATAGAGCTCAGATAAAGTCAGGCTGCTTCATTATTGGAGCAGTATTTCAAGCATCATGGTGAGGTTTTTTGGGCAATAAGTACTTCTAAATCAAAACTTCAGTTATTTCATATTGCAGAATATACTCTAGTTCAAGCACTAATTGTGTCAAAATGTTGAAAAGAAAATAGATAATTCATTTTTTACATCCCTTCTAGCACGGTCACTTCTGTTACAGCTGATTTTTTGGGGCCCAAGCTATACACCATGCTCTTGCTTCACTTTTTGCTTCTGTTCTGTTTTTCAGTTCAATTTCACCGTTCAGTATTGAGAGCACAAGGCGTCAGAGGAGGTCTGAGTCTCCAGACTCCAGGAAGCGGCGCATCCATCGGTGTGACTTTGAGGGATGCAACAAAGTGTACACAAAAAGCTCCCACCTGAAGGCTCACCGGAGAACGCACACAGGTGAGGTTTGCTGGCACTGTGGTTTCTGTCCAGTTTAGGGCATAATGGGCTTGTCATCCTACACTAAGAGCCAAAGGTCTGTACTTAAATAACAGAGATGTCTGTGAGTGCATTGGCATTCTGGTGCAGATCAGGAGTGTTCTTTTGAGTGGAGCTTCCCTGTCATCCCCTCTTGGCAGCACAAGACTGGTGGCAGCACCAACCAGACTCTTCTTGGATGAAACTCAACAGAAAAGTGGCCTCTGGGGACATACTTGCTGTGCTTCAACAAACAAAGTGTGGTCGTTGCTTGGGACCAACCAGAGCTAGTCCAGAGAAAACCCTCAAGAGCATATAGTGTGGTCATGAATGTTCAGCAACACTTTTTTCACTCTACAGACCTTTTTCTTTTGAAACTACTTGCTTTTACAGATGTAGCCTTTCGATGCTGGGAGCTCCTGAAATCCTTCAGTTCAATTCAAGGGTAAACTCAAGTCCTCAGTCTGTCTTTCTGGAGGCTTTCAGAGGCACCTGTCCCATACTGGAGAGGGAAGTCATCACTGTATGAGAATCAGTTCCACTAGACCCCTACAGAAGAGGTGCAAGAGAGATGCTTAAAGGAGCTGGGCCCCATTCAGGGGTGACCATACTTAACACTCACTCAATACCTGCTGTCCTTACTAACTTTATGGGCTGTTACTAATCTGTATGACAGGCATGTAAGGGTAGCGGAAGCAGTGATGTGTAGTAGTTGTAATTTTATTGTGGATAAACTCAGGAGCAGCAATTTGAAGTTTTCGAGAGCAAGTGTAAAAGGGGATTGATTGGATGGCTGGAAAGGCAGTGAAAAGAACACTCTGAGCCTCAATGTTATTCCTTACTCTGCTGCTGATTTGCTTAAATTAAATGTATTGATCTCTGTGCTCTTAATGGACTTCAGCATTCCTGTAACTCCTTGGAGGAGAGATGGTGTTTATCCAGTGTATAGGACAATGTTGTTCTTTGCTGAGGATCTGCTGGTGCTTTCTGTGATCTGATGTACTCTAAAGAGAATGACATATTGTTTTAGAAAATTAAGTGAAGGCTTCCCCATTTCAATTGAGGCTGCATCTCCATTGCTTTTTCCAGTATGTCTTTTGGCTGGTAGGACTTTTATTGAGAGGAGGATGGAACAAGGCTCCATCCTAATATTCCCTACTAAAACAATTTCTGTAAGGTATGAGTCCCTTCCTTAAACAACAGAAATGTTCTGGTGATCTGGAAATTGCGTTACATTTCCTTCCAGGCCAATTTTCTTGGTTTCTTCATATCTTCCCATTAAGACAAGCCTTGTGCTCTATCGTTATTTGTCATGTCCTGTCTTAATTCTTTTTTTGTCTTCCCTCTTCTTTCCCATCTTAAATGTGGCCTTTCATCCCTACTCTTCCAATATCTTTTATTTACCGTTACCCTGTCACCATTTTCTGTCATTTTTGTTTTACCTCTTTTATCCCAGTCTAACCCTACTCTGTCATTTTCCTTCTCCCTGCTGGATTTATGTGTTGTTTCTTTTCTTGCCTGTACCACCCTTTGAGCATTACATAGCTGTAACAGATTCAAAGACAGAGAGCCCAGCAGAGAAGAGCCATAGAGGGTTTGGTTTTAAACAAAAGTGCCATTTATCTGCTTACACCACAGGGAAGTCGCTCTTCTCTGTCCTGCCAGCCTGGCGACCAGCCCAGGAGTATAAGCAATCATCATGTGAGTTACCAAACTAGATGTGGACAACCTCAGAAATGTCACACCCAAGGCAGCCCAGAAACAGAGGAGGCTCTTTTCTGTTGTGGCATTTTAAAACACTGAGAATTACATTTGTTGGATGTCTGTAATTTGTCAGGGATCTCTTGGGGCAGACTGGTGCTTGCAGGTAATGCACCCCGATCAGTGTTAGGTAACCAACACCACTGAATCTCAGGCTGTGCACGTAGGGTGCACAGAAGTAGGCACTGTAGGCTTGAGAGGATGTAGGTAAATCCCAGTTTAAGCATATGTAGCTCTCCACCAGCACAAAAGGAGTTTGTCTGCCTGCTGTAATCGTAGGTTCCCTATCCCCAGCTGTGGTTCCCTGGCAGCTGGTGTCGAGGCTTTGCTATCTGTCTGGGATCTCTGGGTAGTCAGAGAAGAGGGATTGGCACCTCTGGGGCATGTTATTCCCTCTTCAGGTATACCCAGAGATTGGCTTGCAAAGGTGCTTCTCCTTCACTGCTGAGCACAGAGGAAGCCCGGATACCTGCCAGACTGAGCTGACTGAAACGAATTCCCACACCAACATACAGCTGCCTGAACTGTTCTGTAGTCATGCTGGTAGCTGGTTCTTACTTCAGGGAAAAAGGAAAATAACATCAAGTCAAAAACCTTCATTAAATAGTCAGCTGATAACTACTGCTTTATAGTGACATTGCAGCAGGCATGATGAAAGAAGTGTAGTCCAGAACAAATGGTCAGTGCTGAATTTAGTCAGTGGATCCAGTGAGAAAACCTGTGTCATGCTGTTAAAATGAAATGTGCTTTACAGGACACTTCATAAGTCTTGATGAGAAGTTGGTATATTCAGACTTACATGTAGCCTTGGCCATGAGCATACTCATCTTGTACTTGGCCATGTACTAATCTCATCTTATATTTTTTATCTTGGCCTTTACTTTTGCTTCAGGCAAAACAAGTTAATTATTCACGTATGACCCAGAGTAATTAGTGCAGTTTTGGATAAGTATAAATGAAATATGACAGCTATGCACGCAAGAGTGAGCAAGTTTCAGTAGGAAACTTTCTGAGAAAAGATCACAGAAACTCAGCATTGCATAATCTGTACCTTATTTTTTTTAGGCAGGCTGATCTTGCTGACAGTTGTTTACCTAAGCAGTATGTGCTTGAGAACTTTTTTTATTTTCATTTACTCGATGATCTTAAAGATCTTTTCCAAACTACATTATTTTGTGTGCATAGCCACTGAAACATTCACAGTAGTTTGGACTCAGGAGGAAAAACAATGTGGTGTTATGATAGGATGAACAGATTTTTTGGTTGGAAGGTATACTTCCTTTCATCCTAATGGAGACCAGAAACAGAATATTATAGATATTGTAACAGTTGAATTTAACCTTGGAGTAACTCCTAGGTTTTGTAAGTATGCTGTCATCTAGCTCCTCAATACTTGCCACCAGTGTCCTCAAAACTTGGTGTGCTGGTGTGGGCATGGAGTCCACTGGGGGGCGGGCTTGAATTATGTATTGTCTCTGACTGGGAAAGCTGCAAGTGAAACCTCTGATAGATAGAGCATTGCATAAAGCACAAGCACTGGTATTACATTTCTCTTTCTAGTATCAGCTCCTTGTTTTTGTTTTGCCAGATCATCAAATAAAGGTATCAGGTGTGATGGAGAGCCTTCAGGGCTCACAGGCAATCTCGCAGCTCAGGTTTATCAACTCTTTCTGCAGGGAGAAACTGTGAGAAATTGGCTCACTGGACTTGCATTGAGCTAGTTTCTGCTTCAGTGAACTTAAAGAAAATTACTAATGTGTGACTCCACAAAGGAATAATCTTTAAAAATGGGAAAACCAGCAGCCATGAGTTGCATTCCTGGATTGTGTTCATCTGTGTTGCACTTGGCACAGGTGCTGGTGCTGGCCCCAGGAATGGGGAGAGTGTAAATGCTGTTTCCAAGGGGTGTGCACCTGTGCAGCCCTGGTGGGACCCACCTTCTTCACTTTGCTGCTTTTACTTTGCAGTTGGAGAAGAAAACAAGTCAGAATGCTATTTTATGATCTGTAGTGGCTATTTCAGTCCTTTCAAGCAGCACTGAAGTTGCTATTGACACTTCCAATAGGACATCTGAGTCCTACAGATTGAGTAATACTGGTTCTTTCCACTGTAAGAACATCTAAACATCTGAAGTTGCTCATGGTTAAATCCAGTACTAGTTCATCATGGCTACCCCCTTAGCACATGGAGAAGCCTAAGGAGTTTAAAACATTGTATGAATCATCGTGAAGAAGTCAACAAAGAAAGAAGATGCCTGCTTTGAGGTAATGTGGGACATAATTTTAGCGTCTGAAACACAAGAGATTTGTTCCCTGTCTCTCACCTCCACAGGATTTTCATTTACTGTAGTAGTAATCAGCATTCTGTATTTCTGTACAACCTTATTTCAGTCATTAGTTAAAAATTTCTGGAAGAACATGACAGTGCGGCTTTGTGGGGTCAGCAGCTGCAAAAGCCTGGGACTTTCCAGGCAGCATGAAGTGGGAATGGATTTAACCCATGGGTGTAGGCACCATATATCCACAGGCATGGAGGAGTGGAGGAGGCCAAGGTCTGTAACCAGAGCAGTTTTGTGGGACTCAGATACGGGACTGCAACTGCTGCTCTTTGTCCTGCCCCAGCCAGCGCTGGGTCTCAGTCGCCCTTCTCAGTGCTGCTGCTGCAGTAGGGGCTGCTCTGTCAGGCCCTTGCAGAGCCAGGCTGAGTAAAGCCCCCAGGCCAAGTGAATTGTTTTAGCGTTTGGTGCTTTGTCCTTGATCAACGCCTATATCATTCCTGAGAGATGAGAGCACATACTTTTGGCACAGACGTAATGAAGCCTATTTGTCAGTGTCAAGGGGTCTTCAGCAGTTTTACGTGGAGACAGTAAACATCTCAGAAGTACAGATTTGTACCTGAGAAAATGACAGCATTCCCTCCCCAAGATGTTCCTTTGTAGCTGTGTTGAAACACCACCCTAGAAGAGAGAGAACTAGTGAGTACCTGGGTGTTTTATTTAGTCTGTGCTTTTTCAAACATTGCATTCCTCTCACTCACTGTTGCTCCATATATTATTTTAATATGAAAGGGCCCCTGTCATTAGTCTTTGTTCACATTTTCCTTTGAGCGCTTTCAGAGTGGACTTAAAAAGTCAGAGGCACCAAAAAAGCTATTTTTGTTCTGTAGGTTTTAAAACTCCATTCATTACCTGTTGTTTTTTTAAGGTCTGTTTAGTGCCTTTTGCTGACTCTAAGTCCACAGAGATATTTACAGATTTGTAATCCCTTCTTTATACAAATATTGGGAAGAAGCAACATTTTTTAAATAATCTGTCTGGATTTTACTTGAACTGTGTAGATTTTTGGTCTCTAACACATCTTTGACACCTACCTGCCAGACTCACTCTTCAAAACCCCAGCTTTTCTTTCTCATGTCCTATGTTCTTCTTGTCCCTGAGCTCTTCCAGTACCCTGAAAATCTGTCAAGTGAAAAAACCTCCAAAAGCAGGTTCATGTGCTGTTTCAGAAACCGGGAATTTAAATAAACAAAGCCAATTTAAAAATTAATTTGCTTTAAGTAAAATAGGAGGGTCTATTTGTGTTGGGTGATGCTTTTATTTTGTAAGAAATACTTTCTTTTAGTGTTTAAATTTTGCTGCCAGTTTCAATAAACAGTAGAGCTTTCCAATGTGAAAACTAGTATATTTCACAGAAGTTTTCCTTTCTATCCTTTCTTCTCTTTCTTCATGCAGTTTCTCTTTAGAAGATAAACTGATTATTTAATAAAGGAAACCTCAGCCCACGCTCATTGATGTGGCAGGCTTCACATTTCAGGACAGAGGTATATTTAAGAGCAGCTGTCTCCTGGTGCAGAGTGTCTCCTGGTGTAGCAGGGGTGTGAGGGCCGGCTCACCAGAGCCACCACAGCCTAGAAAGGTGATGCAGAAGTGGGAACCTCTGGACGTAGCGAGATCGTGGTCTAAGCCAGCTGGTTACAGGCAGGTGTCCATACCAGAAGGAGCTTGTACATCCAGTTCTCTTCCAATAGCTGCTCTGTGGAAAGTTAAATGCTTTTGTTTCTGGCACGTTTTGCAAGCTCTGAATTCACCTTACACACAGGGAGTCATTCCTCTGCATTGTAGGTCTGATGCTGTGCCGATATGGAAGAGTGCCCGTGTGGTTATTCCAAGGCACTTTGATGGGAAAGCGAGTCTGATTGCCTCTGTGATTACTTGCAGTCTCAAGGTTATGAAAAATATTTTCAACAGTGCCCCTTGACTTTGTAAATATGGGGTGCATATGTGTTTTGTCTGTGTGTGGCACGAGGGAATAATGATAATTTCATTATGCAGAATAAGATTTTTCTCTAAGCCAACCTTTTAGTACTTAATGCTCTACCTCCAAAGAACTGCAGTTCATCTGAGGTCTCTGGCGTGATTGTGGTCTACCATGTGTAGCCCTGAAGTGCCATGAAGGCAAGAAAGATGTCTTTACTCCCACTGCTTCCAAAACATTTTCCCAGATGTTGCAGCCAGACCTGGAGGAATAAATACACAGTACAGGGTTTCCAACTCTTGCAGCCCACTCAGTCCCCAGCAGAGGGAACAATAATTTGCTGCTGGTGATAACACATGTTTTTTGGGAAGTGTGTCTGAAGTTGCTTGTGCCCATCCTGTCCTTGTCAGGGCAACCTTGGATCAGAAACACAGTCTTTGAGAGTGCAGCAGGCTGAAAACTGCAAGTAAACATCATAAAAGCTTTTTTAAAAAATGTTTTGTTCAGGTTTTTTTCTTTCCTGCTTTCTTTTTTTTTGCATGCATAAAAGCAAACAAGGTAGATGCTGAAAATTAGTGGTTTCACTCTTCACTTTTTTGCAAATAAGCAGTCAGAAACATGGGTGAATTCCACATAAACTTCTTGTTTCATGGGGAGGTAAAAAGATCTGATGAAACCTGTGTAGGACGAGGAGTTATTTTCTACACTTCAGTGTTTTCTCCACATAGGATATGAAATAGTGGAATTTCAGTCACATTAGTGAGCTTTCCCCTTGTCCCTCTCATGCATATTTTTTTCAGCTGATATTTTTCTTAAGTGTTATATACTTTTAATCTGATTTGTATTGTGATAAAAATTAGTATATCTTCTTTTGGGAATTTTAATTCCATTTCCAACTCACTTAATTGGGAGGTGAGTTTTTTCAATGCTCTGTTTCTATACACAGCTCAGCACAGCAGTGCCCATCCTCTGCTTGAGCCTGATTTCTAGCACAGTGCAAACACCAAATAATCAGTTGTGCAAAACTCTAAGACCAAGTTCATCCCTTGGAGCCTTTTAGTTACTTTTTGTTTGGGGTTTTCTTTATTATTTCTTTGACAGGTTTCATTGTTGGATTGGGGTTTTTGGTTTTCTTCAAGAAACAAAAGGAAGGTCTAAGTTTCAAAGTGAGAAACCATGAGTATTTCTGCTGATGAACATGATGGAATAATGCCAGGAGGAGTGACAGAACCAGCATTGAAAGTGGATGGGTAGGGAAGTGGGACTGGTTTGGTGTCTGCCTTGCAGTTGTAGACCACAGTGAAGGAAAGTTGCTTTATTTGTGGAAGGCCAGGCTAAAGCCCAAGCCTGCAGCACCCCAGTTAAGGAGAGTAAATGTGCAGATCTGCTGGCACCCTCCATACACTTGGCTGCTGATGGAAGTATGGATCTGTTGCTCACCTTTCCCAAATACTCTAGTGAGTGAAGGCTGCTATAAAAAGCAGAACCTCAGTTTTTTTCCCACAGCACTGGAAATTCAATAGTCTCATGTATTTGCTATGGCTGTTGTGAAGAAGAAAACCCCATGTCATCTTTCACTACAAATATATCTTTAATAGATGCCTGTTAAGTGTATATGTATATGCACTTAAGATATACTTGAAAACTTACACATACATACTGTGTCATACAGGAAACAAATTTCAGGAAGGTTAATAAAATTATATTTTTCATGAACTGTTGGGATTTGGTCTGGCTCCTGCATTCAGGTGTACAGGAAGAGGCCTTTTACATTTCCAAATGTTTTACTTTTTCTATTTTTTACAGGAGTCAAAATTTATCATACTGTATCAGCAGCACCCTTGGCAATGTATGTAACTAATCCTTGTCCCCAAGCATTAATTCATTCATATGTCACATAGTGCTTAGGAGGGCCCATTCTGGGGCAAACTCTCTGCAGGAGCCCCAAAAAGAGAAAATAAGGAATTTGCATGGATTCCCTCTCTTTCTCATTTTTCTGTGCATGTGGTTACAGAACAGACCAGAGACTGTTACAATGGGTTTGCCTTCTTAAATTACAGCAAATTGAATTTTGTGATTTTAGTCCCAAAGGCTTTTTTGCTGGGATTTGTGTGTAAATAGCATCAGACTGGGGCAGCTGTATACCTAGAGTGGCATGTGAGTCAACGTAGTGGAAGGAAAGAAGCAGGGTTGCCAAACTAGGTGCTGGTCTTGCAGGGGGAGTGAGAAGAAGGGCCAGGATGGCAAACAGATCCAAAGCTCATCAGTGCAGTGAAACGTGTTTGTGTGTTTTCATGTGAGAAAAGGACTCCCACCTGAATTATCACAAGTGGATAATTGTAAATTAAGTGGGGTTTGTAAATAGTGAGTTCAAGGGCTGCCAAAGTGTAATGAAGTTCTGTCTCTTCTTCTAGAGTGGAGGTTGTCACTGTATATTTGAACAGAAGAAATTGTTTTGTTCCTGGTTTCCATGTGAAGAAACCATGTCCCTGTCCTTTGCCTAAGTCAGACTGAGAACAAGAAATAAAAACCTGAACTTCAAGACATGTCCCAGGCAGCACAGTATGTTCCTGTTCTGCTTGTAGAAATTGTTTTGCCAGACTTGCTCAACTGATACGAAACTAATCTCTTCCTGGAAAGATATTTTATTTGCATATTTTGACAATACTGAAACATAAAAGTCAAATTGCCTATGTTCACCAAAGACAGAGAGTGAATTAGGGACTGCATTAAGTAAATAATTGAATTAGATTTTTGCATCAAAATGATTGAAAATATTTCAAAGCTTTAAAGGATTTAAGCTAAGTTCTAGCACTTTCATTACAGAAAGTAAGGTGTTTCCTAATGTGTAAGTCATAGCCTTGCTGCTCACTCTCAGCAGTTTTGGGAAGGCTGATGCTCACTGGTTTGGCTTTCCTACCTGCAGAATGGAGTTGATATTTGTTACACAGTACTGCTGTGAAAAGAGACTTTTACGAGGGATTACATTTTTGAAAAATCTTTATAAGGCACTTGAAAGTTGTAAAGTGCTTGATAAGTGCTCTATTTTTTCATTAAAAAATTATACTAATGAAAATATCACATAAAATGTAAGAATTGTCATTTTTCCCTTTCCCCATGTCTGAAAGCTCCCCTCTTCCATTGGGAGTGCCTGAGGATGTTCATTATCAGATAGTGTTTTGCTGTTAAAAGATTCTTTTCTGCCTGAAATTTCTTATTTTTAGTAGAAATGCAAAATCTAATTAGCCATCATTTGTGGTTTTCAATGTATGATTTCTTCTCCTAGCATCTTGTGAGTGTGGGTGCACTTAGGACTGTCCTGTATGCTTCAGAACAATTCTGGTGTTTACATGGGAGCTGAAAGCAGCTGACATAAATACTACACATTACATATATTGCATAACATCCTGTAGCAGAAACCAAACCAGGAATCACCAGATGTCCTCAACCCTGCAAAACTGCAGATTTCTTCACTTTGATTAGAAAATGTAGCATATCAGACGTGGGCAGAGGCATGCTTGTTGGCTTATTTATTTTCTTCATTTTTTTCCATTTTTTTTCAGGCTAAATCCTTATGACCTCACTCTGTTTCTGTGTGGGGAATACTTCTCCAAAATAATGACAGTAGAAACTTGGGGCATAAATATTTATATAGCAGAACTGGGCATGTTCCACCTATTAAACTGCACAAATTTCACTAAAAACCCATTGTATTTTGTGAATGGGGTAAGCAGTCTATTTCTCCATGTCCCCATCCTCCCTGTCTGGAATTAGTACACAAACCTATACATCAGGTTTTGTTTCCATATGCTTTCTAATTTTGTCCTTCACAGGGTGATGTAAGCTTAACATAGAAAAAAATCTGACTAGATTGCTAAACCTTTACCCCTGAACAGTCCCCTGTGTTTATTTCCTCGTTGTCTCTTATTTGGAATAAAAATGTTAGCAACATTTCAAAATGCTGCGTGCCACTGCAGGAAGGAGCTGCAGAGAAGTGACATAATAACTCAAGAGTCATGGTGACAATTCCATGTGCAGAAAAAATGGATAGATAGGGATATCTGAAGAGGACATAAATAAGAAGTGGCGTGGCACTTATCTGTAATACCAGAAAGAGAGGGGAGTTGATGCCAGAGGAAGAGAACTGTTTACAGCTTGAGCACTGGGATATTTTCTGTCATGGTAGTAGACAGTGTTACCTCATGGTTGCCAAGAGCCTGCTAAACTGCTGGATAAATGAAACTTAAATAATACATAAGTGAAAGGATCTGCAGATGGGCAGAGGGAGTACATGGGGCATCTGCAGTTGCAGTAAATAAGATTCCTTGCCCAAGGAATGAATATAAGCCCAGCTCTGTTTCCTGGACTTCCAGAACAGTTTCCCTGCTGGCAGAATAACCCATAACTATTTACATGGTGGTTTTGTGGTGTCGGTCTTTGAAACATCTGGTCTGGCATCAAATACTGTTGATACCAGCTAGTTGATGGCAGAGGATAACTGCTGAGGAACATCCCACATGGGAAATTCTGCATGGCACAAAACAGACCCTGGTTCTGTTGTCCCTTACATGGCATGTCTTGGGCTGGTACCTACACATACACAGAGTTTTTTTAATAAGGAATATGTGAATGTCATCAGGTTATAAAGTAAAAGTTCAAGAGATTTATTTGCCTGAGTGAATGGTCTTCCAGATGTCAGGGTACATGAATAAAGACATGGGAAGACAGATGTTGGGCTGTGCGAAGGGTGGAAAATTTTGAAGTGGCTGAACAGTGGTCATTATTCAGCATTATTAATTCAATACTTGAAGAGTTTTGGAGGATTTAATGAGCAGCAGTTGTAACCATGTTCCTAAGTGCCTAAGTGAGAGGAGTCATGGTAGGTTAGGAAAAATAATATGGTAAAAGTAATTAAACTAATTTAGTTTGTCGCATCTGGACTACAAAAGGCATGGTTTTGGAGGGCTCTTAGAAATAGATGTTGTGTTAGTAGAAGATTGAGAAATTACTATTCCCATTTGGAGCATTGACTCATCCCTTCAAAACTTGGTAATTGACTCCCCCAAATAATAGAAAATACTCATTTTCTACAGAGAACTGTCTAGAAATACGTTTTTATGCTCCAGGGTCCTGCTTGATCTATGTAAATGGCTGTTGTGATGTACTGTTCACTATCCATGTATTGCAAGACAAAGCTGCAGAATAGTATCAGAATTTCTCTGGTTTGGGATATTTTTGTCAGGTTTCAGGACAAAACAATAGAGCTCACAAAGACACATGCAAAACTAGAGAGTCAGCAAATGTTCACAGCTTCAGGCATCTGTTTTTAAATTGATAGGTTCTTTAAAACTTCACAGATTCAGAATGTTGAACTAACAGGATTTTATCTTCTTCCAGTTTTCCTTTTCTCCTCTTCCTAATTGCCACATGTTTTTAGTCTCTTTCTGCAGCTCTTCTTGCTTCCAATTTCCCAAAACTGTCTACTGTTTTGACTCCTTCATTCCTGTGTTTCCACCACCCCAGGCAAAACTCACACAGCCTGCATTTGCTCCTTAAACTGAATGAGAATTTGAGTGTCTGGGTGCACGAGGAGTCAAAATGTGCCCATACTTTAGGCCCAAGAGTTTCTTAAACACTTAAACTCAAGTGTTCGCAGGGAGACAGAAGTGTCTGAGTCAGAATGGTTGAGTGTTTGATTTCAACTCCACTGCAATCCAGTCTTGAAGTGCAGATGGATGGATGGATGGATGGATGGATGGATGGATGGATGATGGATAGATAGATAGATATGCACTGCAATTAAGTTTTTCCAGTTTTGTCCACCTTGTCACACACTGCTCTCTGGGTTGCCCTGCTGAGGCCCAGCTCTTCTCTGTTGGTTACACTGAGGATTTCAGCCATAAGTGCTCAAGCTCTCATCAGGCAAAGCTGGTGTGGGATAGCTGACACCAACTTCTCACCTTGTAGCAATTCTGCTCCTGCTGGTCCTTTCTCCGTCATTTGAACTCTTGGGTTTTCTGGTTTTGACAAACCCAGTGGTTAGTCGTCATGTCTGGGGTGACACCTAGCAAAAGGTTAAGAGTTAGTATATGAAGGAATTTTTTTCTAGCACTTGAGCATGCACAGATCATGTAGCTGTTTCAAGAGAAAAGCAGTAATACTGTTCTTTCCCTAAAAATTAGACTTGTGTAAAATGTTGATAAACCTTAATGAACAATCATCTTTCACAGTTGTCTTTACAGTGGCCTTTTTAAGGTGCTTGTGAGTGAATATCTTCACAGTAACACTACTTTGGCTGGTTTTTTCTTTCTTACACTAAATGTATATATTTAATTGAAAACAACAAGAGGTTCTCTTAGGTTGGGCTTGTAAAAGTGATTCTCCTTCAGTGGAGTAAATACCTTGCAAGGAATGTCGTCAGTCCTGTCTCTTTCACATAACTTCATGAGGGCTGGGTAGGCAGGACTCACTGAGGAGGGATGCTGGAAGCAACGTGTGGGAACTCCAGCTGTGTGATCTGCACTCATATCCTTCTGTCACCTGACTCATTTCTTACCTGAAATGGTATTGTTTTAATGGATGAATTAAAAAAACCTCTTTCTGGTATTTCTTGTGCAAACCATCACTTTCTACATTGAGTTCTCTGTTTTCTGCTGAGGGAGGGAAGATCTAGAATTCTGTATAACAAGGGGAAGGACTTCATGGATATCTTTAATATCATTATTAGTGATCAGGACAAAGGGATGAAGTGCACCCTTAGTAAATTTGCAGATGACACCAAATTGGAAAGTGTTGATATGCTGGAGGGTGAGAAAGCTCTGCAGAGGAATCTGGACAGGCTGGATCAATGTGCTGAGGCCACTTGTGTGAGAGTCAACAAGACTGAGTGCTGGATCCTGCACTTGGGTCACAACATCCCCAGGCTGGGGAAAGGGCTGGAAAGCTGCCCATCAGAAAAGGATCTGGGGATGCTGATCAACAGCTGCTGAGAACGCCAATTGTAGGCAGTACCTCCCTTCTTGCATCTCTTCAAAAGTCAATAAATGCTTTGCAGTGAGCTCTTGGTTTCAAAACAAAATCACCAAGTAAGGCCAGGCCTGGCCTGTGTCAGCAAGAGTGTGGCCAGCAGGGCCAGGGCAGTGATTGTGCCCCTGCACTTGACACTGGTGAGGCCACACCTTGAATCCTATGTTGAATTTTGTCTTTCTCACTAAAAGAAGGACATTGATCTGCTGGTGTGTGTCCAGAGAAGGACAGTGAAGCTGGTGAAAGGTGTGGACACAGGTCTTACGAGGAATAGCTGAGAGAAGTAGGGTTCCTCAGTCTGGAGAAAGAGAGGGTCAGGGGAACCTTTTTGCTTTCTACAAATACCGGAAAGGAAGTTGTTGCAAGGTGTGGGTCAGTCTTTTCTCCCAGATAATACGTGATAGGACAAAAGGAAGTGGGCTCCAGTTACACCAAAGGTGTACCAAGGTAGGTTTAGATTGGATATTAGGAAGAAATTCCTCACCCTGGTTGTCCAATGAAGTAGTTGAGTCTCCATCCCTGAATATGTTTGGAATTTCAGATGCTTGTAAGTAAGAATCCAGAGCCTAAGAAATATTTGTTGTCTGAAAGTGTCTGTGGCCGAAGAAGCCAACTGAGGTGGTATCTGGTGAATAAAAGTTGAAGTGTGTTGAGGGATGGGCAGGACAAGCACTGCACTTGGAAAACGTTGATGTGGTATGATGGGAGCCTTGGAATCAACCTGCCAAGTTGGATGAGGGTACTGCTATATTTGTACAGTGCTCTGCACCAACTGTTGTGGCATGAATATCTATGTAAGACAGTTTGGTGGCAAATTTGAGTGCATTTTGTAGGATTGTGTCATTGGCAAGAGTGTGCATCCCACCATCTGCCATGTAGCTTGTGCCTGCCTGTCCAGCTCGCAGCAGCTGCTGGATTTGAGGTGCCCAGCACTGTGGCCACCCAGTGGCAATGAGCACTGTTTGGTGCTCTGTGCTTGGTTGGAGAGAACAAAATTATCTGGGCTGAGCTGCTGCTGGTGCAACTACAGGTTGTGGTCAGAACCCTGATTGCTGGGTTCTCCTCACAGCAACTGTTTCCCACCCCCATCTGACATCAAAACTGCAGCACAGCCCAGATGGTGCACAGAAGGTACCAACCCGAGGAGCTCAAACGTTGCTGACAACCTCGCTGACATGACATGCTGGTGTCTGTACAGCACTCAGTTTCCTTACAGAGGCCATTTCAGCTGGATTTTTCAGGGCTGTTTGAACTTTGTGATGATACTCTTACTTGGGAATTTTCTTTTGAAATCAAGGGCTCTCTGCAAAGCGTTTATTGACTTTTGAAGAGACGCAAGGAGGGAGGTTCTGCCTACGAAAAGGCGAGTGTTGCGTCAGTGGTTCATATAATTGAAATAGTTCCTTGCAAGCTGCTCATGATTCATATGAGATAATAAATAACTGAAGAATGATTGTGCCTAACAAAGGAAACAGTTGTTGCAGAGATGCCCTTTTGTTGTCCAGGTTGTGATTACCTGGTTTCAGAAGGGGAAGTAAGATTTTAGACACACAAAAGGAAGATAAATACGGATCTCACACAGTTTCCTTTCCTCAGTTTGGGTTTATGCTGAACTATGGGATTAAGGTAACTGCTGAGAGCATTTCTATAGATGCTGAAGGTGAGTGATAGAAGCCACAAAGTATAGACTAAAACATGGCCAAAATGGGATTTTAAACAGTTTATGCTTTATGCAAGCACAAAATCTAGTTTGGCTGCATTAATCTTCTCCTCTGACATGATTCAACATCATTCGTACTCTTAAATGTAAAGCAAGATGGTGGGATTTTCCAAAAATCTACACTAGCCCAAGTCTGAGCTCACTAAAGTAAATGGAAATTTATGAAGAGTGTTGTGCAAGTCCCATGGTTAAGTACATTTAAAAATTGTACACATCTTATGCAAAATTATTTTTACTGAAAGTAAGTGCAGTAAGTAAAGAGGAGGTTTTGCAGACTGAATTTTTATGTTTCATTGGGAAATTGTAGTTGATTTTTACCAGCTTACTAAGAAATGTCTCGGAATGCTGTTTACACAAATAATCAAAAACCTTCATAAACATCGTAGAATAATGGGAAGTCTGTGTCAGCACATGGTAAATTGCAGAAATATCAGGTAATCTGGTCATCTGGGGAGAAAGTGCAGCCTGACAGGATGAAGGTTGCAAACTTGTATGGTAAATATGAGAATAATTGCACAGCCCTCTGTCCTGATGTTAATACTCACATCACCCCTGCAAGGTAGGATCTGTATTATTGCCTTAATCCTGTTGATTTTCTCAGTCATGTGAATGCCACAGGAATGATAAATCTCAAGGCTCTTTTCCTTATATTCAGCAGATCCAGTACCTCATAATTGTGTAATTTGGCCTAAAGCAACCCCTAGGCAGTGCGTGTTCACAGGAAGCGTGCAGATTGGATTGTGGGGATTAATGGCAACAAGGGGAAAGTCACAACCTGTTTTTCCCCCTTCCCCTCTTTCTTTTGTTTCTCCCAGGAGAAAAACCCTACAAATGTACCTGGGAAGGCTGCACCTGGAAGTTTGCTCGATCCGATGAACTGACGAGGCATTACCGCAAGCACACGGGAGTGAAGCCATTCAAGTGTGCAGACTGTGACCGCAGCTTCTCCCGCTCGGATCACTTGGCGCTCCACCGCCGCAGGCACATGCTGGTTTGAGAAATGCTACCTGTTCCAGCCGAGTTTAAGAGCTGGGTCTCTTAACTACCCACAGTGAATTCAGCAGGGCTGAATCCCCCTCTACAGTGTTAACAGGCAGGGCTTTCCCTGATGTCTGTAACGAAAAATAATAACAGAAATTCAAAAAAAGCAGGAAAAGAAGTGCCACTCTTCTCCTCGCCATCTGAAGTTAACTCTGTCTGCCCCTCAGCATGGCTACCCCCTGAAAGTGTCATCACAATCACCTGGGAAATAGCAGCCGAGATGCTACAGGAATGGGCATTATTTTACATGCTGCATCCTTTGACAAAAAATGTTTATAGCTTGTATGTTTTCTCAGCTGCCAGACATTTTGTTCCTGAAAAATCGCTGCTGGTTGGAGTATAGATACCGTGAACTGATGATGATGATGACGATGATGATAGTGATGATGATGATGATGATGAGAGAAGACCGCTAGATCTGTATGATGCCATCTTTTCCCCTTGTTTTCAATACCATCTGGCCGGTGTCAGCACTGCACCGGAGCCGTGCTAAAGGCAAGCTGCGTGTGAGTAGGCAAGAAGATTCTGCTGGAGAGGTCCCGCTGCCGGAGCTGGAGGTTTGCTTGATCAGACTTTTGCAATAATGATGGTGGCATTTTAATATCATACCACAACTTGTCATTATGCCCCAGAGGACACCAGCCATTTAACTTTTTTCTTTTATGTTTTTTTTTCCTTCTTTTCTTTCGTCGTTGTCGTTGTTGAAGTCTGTAAAATAAGCAAAGGGCAGCAGCATCTGTGCTGAAATACCATATTAAGTATCTCTATTTTACCATGGAATTATTTAGATCCATTTTCTGATTTGTATAGAAAGAGCCCACCTAAAAACAACTACCCTATTCTCAGTGTGCTGTTTTCTTTCATGCAGGTATCCTCTTCCCCACAACCATTATTTGAACCCAAGGAAATAGTCAGGTCTTGTACTTGCTGGTACCAAGGTTAGTGGTATAGCCATTCCTGAGATGGAATTGAATGTATCATCAAAACAAAACAGAGAAGAAACGGCTGCATCTCTTGCAGAGAAAAAGCAATAATGAATAAAATGGCTCTTGTGACAATAATTTACTCCACACCAACAGAAGTGGGGGGTATGCAGAAACAGCATGTAAGATTTAAGCATTTAAATTAATCTTTTTGCTGGTTTCACTGACCTGCTAGGCGCCACATTTAAGTACTTTTATTTCTGTTAACATAATCATGGTGTCTGGAAAGCAGGAAAGATAAAGGAAAGAGTTGATTGTTGAGGAGGTAGTGGATGAACTGTAAGTAGGACAGAGAAATATGCAGTTGTGCTCTGCAAGACACTAGAGTTCTCCCTGGGAGTTAGGGAATAACAAGATTTTGCCAGCTGTCTAGTATGATCTAAATGGACTTCTGTATGGGTACCAGTGGCTGCCTCTGCTTCGATTTTCAACCCAAGCCTTTTCAGATTAAATAAAAGGAAATTCTTGATCATTCCCATACAGCCCTGTAATTGCAAACCAATTTGTATTAATTGAATTATGTAGGAAAGAGAGAAATTCTTAGTCATCAGTTATTCATGCAAACAGAATAGTGTTTTTCTGTTTTCTTTCCTCAGAAGGATCTGCCTATTCAGCTAAATTTGACAAAGGGGAGGCTTGGCAATATTTTCTAAGTGTTGAGATTTTCATAGCTTAGAGATGAAAGATGTAAACATAAAGGTCTTTTGCAATTCATTTAATTATGAATATTTTGTTCCAGGAATTCCAGATTAAATTTGTGATGCCACTTGTTTGTTTTTAAATGTTTGACCATCTCAGTTAATATTAAATTCCTGCAGTAAATGTAGTAATGTTGCGATTCTGGAATCAAGGTAATCTTTAAGAAAAAACAACACAGAGTAACCATACAGATACAAAAGCAATTACAGTTAATTGAGGATTAATATGACTGGGATTATACTTTATAAAAGCATTCACAAGATCCAGAGTTTGATTGTCTTTAAATATCCTTAATATTCCCCAGTATGGATAGTTTATCAAGTCTCTGAAAGAACTTACAAAAAGCTCAGGCTTTCCACTGCCCAGTCAGCAGCAGAGAAACTCAACACAAATTATTGACATCTGTTAAGGGAAAAATGCCTCTGTCAATTCCCATTGACCATGTTGGTGATCTACTTCCACCAAATTTGACGACATTCTAGACTCCATCTCCAAATCAGGGACAGAGCAGGGCTTCTGGATAGACCATGAGGCATTGCAGGGCAGCAGAACTGTGTCTTCATGAGCAGCATTGCTACTGTTGATTTAAAAAACTGGTTGTCAAAGTATTGTAGATGAGGTTCTTCATGGATTATGTCTGAGGTCTGGTTTTTGTGTACTTCAATATCATCCCCTTAAATGCATTTGTCATTGTTGGCATTTAGGGAAAGAAGTCAGGTCAGGTAGGACTCCTTGATAAAATTCTTTTCTTGCCCAAGAATATTTTACCAACTAATTATTTGAATAGTAGTAATCCAGTTGAAGAACCAATGGCATACAGAATTCCTTTCAGGATCTGTGGGTGGGGTTTTTTTCCTCTCATAGAAAGTTAAGTTTGCTTGAGCAGAAACTCCTGCTAGCATACAGGAGGATGTGATGTTACTCTGAGACATCAGTTGCAGGGTGCAGTTGGGAGAGATCAGTGCTCCTCTTTAGGCTTCCCCTGTTGTCAGTGAAGACAGAGAAACTGCAAGAGAAATTAAGAGGCCTTTAATTTTAGTGTTCAGCTTTGAAATGCCCTGTGGAAGAGCATGTGTATAACAGACCTTGGAGAGGCTCATCTCCCAAGGCCGAGGTTGGTTTGTGTGAATCCCTGGCTTTGGTCTGTGTGAATCCCTGGCTTTTCAGCTGGTTGCCTGTTAAAATATGAATTGGAAACACTGCAACAGAAAGAGGGCCTGGTTTTATTCAAAGAACCCCAAAGTGATAGAGGGTTAAAGCAGCAGTAATGCTGAGGGACACAGGCTCAGAGTGTGTCAATGGTAGGAGAATGAAGCCAAAAGGTGAAGGAGCGTGTGCTAAATTTTGTTATTTCCCAGTATATCCTCAGCCTTTCAGCACATGTGCAAGGGCTTCTCATGCTGCTGTTACCTGTAGATGAATTGCACAACCAGCTGTAGTCCACCCCTGGGTTTCAGATACACAGTATGGTTCTTGATAAGGTTCTCATTCATACCAGCACCTGCAGGCTTTGGTCCCAGTTACTCCCTGGGGTTGTTTTCTGGGTTTTATCGCTTTCCAAAGTATTTTAAGAGAAGTTACTCGGGAGGATGGGGGTGTTTGAATGTGGAGCTGATGTCCCCCAGATCCTCAGTGTGTCTTTGTCTTTATTGGCTGTGGTTCTGACCTGCCAAGTTTTTGTGCTCGTGCAAAGACCATGGGCAATTGCTCCGGGGTAGTTTCCTCAAAAATCCTGGTACCCCACCACAGGTCTGTAACATTTCATGGCTGTGGTGAAGGCTTACATCATGTGTAGCCTGCAGAAATACCAGATCTCATCCTGACATGATCCACTAGGACCATCTTAATTGAGCAGCTGGGATACACAAACATACAGTGTCGCATTCCTTCAGAAAGACAAGAGATTTCAATCCACCATGCCATGGCATTGCATGTTACTGCTTGCAAGGGAAATTGGGCCATGAAGTGTCAGATTTCATGTATTTTCAAAAGTTCTAAATGGATTTGTCAGGAAACCTCAGGAGCCAGAATTTTAGGAAAATGTAATGAGCAAACAGCTTTGATACTGAACTTTTAAAATTTTTAATTGTGTCATTATTTTTTTGAGCACCCCTTATATTCAGCACTGTAAAATTGGCTCGTTGCAACAGCAGTTTTTACTTGGGAATGAAGATGCAGTATTCCTTATTCTCTCTCATGCTTGCATAATTAATTAAATAGATTTAGACTGACTTGTATATATGATTATTTGCTGGAGTAACGTATAACAAAATTAACAGTGTTGAAAATTACATCAGTGATGTTGATGTTCGGGTAAACTTGCAGTGCAGAGCATGGACAAATAGCTGGACAGCCTTTCTCCCCTTTAATAATGAGAATAACAGTGATCATAAGCCTCTTTTTCCATTAGCCACATTGAAAATGTATTCTAGTTGCCATTTATAAATTTAAATTCTGGTAATAAATGCTGTTTAATGTAAAAAATCTCTTCCCCCTTTATTGAAGGTGGATACTTCAAAATCAGACTAGGTGTGACTAACAATATCCCACTTACTTTTTAGTTTGAATTTGAGTTTGGAAAGGTCATTGTGTGAAACTGTGTCTTCCACAGCTGTCAAGTCTTAAGATTGTTCAGGAAATCCATGCTGCTCCCACATGCTCATCCTTACACTCATGCATATGATCCCCAGAACTTCCAAGTGTTTCTACCCATGTGCAGGTAATAAACAAGTTTATTTAAAATTAAAATATAGGAAAAAAACCCAAAAAAGAACAGAAAAGGAAGAATTTTAAGTAAACTCTGTTACAGAAAATACTACCTTAAGACACCAGCTCATGTTATTGTATTATGCCTTTCCCTGTGATACATGACTGGAGAATTGCACAAAGAAATTGTTGTATTTTCACTGTTTTGCTATAGTGTAGCAGTTGCTATGTAATGTATGCTTATGAAGTAATGCCCACTGGAACATTGAAAAGGCTTAAATTCTCCACAATAAATCAGGTTTTGGCATAAAAATGTAACTGTAAGGATACTGCATCTTTAGAAATCAAAGTAACTTGAAAGTATTTTACTATACTTGTAGCAGTTAAAATATTCTGTAATACATGTGATAATGGAAAAGTATTTTCAAACTCACAGTTTTACGTGGGGTGTTAAATAGCTGAAATGAAATACATTTTTAAACAATCCTTACCTTCAGTTTTCATTGAAAGACTGTTAGGATAATGCCTTGCAAAGCTGAAACACAAGACTCAAGAAGTAAATTGTTCTGTTTTATCAGAGTGTGTTTTCTCTGCAAAATGGAGTGGCCACTTCTTTGCTGTTTTGCAGATGGTGTGTGATATAGCAAAGTTATACTGAGTCCTTCCGTGTCAATAAGTCAATGCTCAATGTCTTTGACTGAATAAAGGAAAAAAACACTTAAACAAAATGAAAACCATATGAAAGGTTTGTTGGTTTGTGATTTCTTTTTTCCTTCTGGCATTTTACAATGAACTGCAGAAACAGGAATGGCAAACACTCATATGATTTTATTTTCTTCTTGTATTTCCCCAACTGCAGTGCATCCTGATTAAAGGTTGCAGAGCTGAAATAGGCAGCTGCTTTTTGCTGATTCCAGGGGAGTTTAGTCTTCTAGGTGCAGTAACATGTCAAGAGTATCCATTGTAGCAGGACAGTTCTGACATTTAAAATACACATACACTTCAGTGAGATAGCCTGAAATCTATTTTAGAGGTGAAACAGAAACTGAAAGTGCCTGTAATTAGAACTGATGGGATGTTCCTATACTTTTACACAGCAATAACATAATGGGATTCTGTTAACAGTAAGGTGAAAATGAAATTTTACTTGGAGAACAATAATGCAGCACAGAAACAAACACAAAGTGCCATTTGTATGTTCACATGTTGAGATACTGTGTTAGAGGTTTTAGTTATTTTCTCAGATAACATCTGTCATATATTTGTAAGAAGAAAATAAATCTTAGTTTACAAATGACTCGTAGCTGTACCGATTCTCAGTAGGTGTGATTGGAAGTTGTTGTCAGAGCAGTGTTTTAGGGGATTTCTTCCCAATTTATGTTGGATATGCCCGTGTATCCAGGGTATTCTCTAGTGAAGTAATCCAAAACCAGCAATAAGCCCAATGGAGCTTTTTTTTTAGGGAAAATGAAAGAACAGGGATTCTCTTGAAAAATCCTCTGCATTGAACTCTGGAAACACAAGAGTTCACCTTATGTCTCCTTTCTCTTCATCATGTAATGCTCATAGTATTTAATATCATCTTGGTTGACTTCATGAGTGGACAAAATGTATCACTTTGCTTTCTTCTGGGGACAAATGAGTGAAAAATTAGGGACTGTCTGTCTAGAGACTATTTGAATAGCAAAAAAGAAGTTGATATTCCTAAAATGAAGTATGGAGATTTTTATATTGAGTGGCCTAAACATTTGCATCAGTAGACTAATTGATCTTACCAGAAAATGGCCAACTGTGACTCTTGCACTCTTATTTTTTCTCAGTTTTTTTGTAAATATTAACTACTGCTAATGGATTCTTAAAATAGCAGTGTAATGCCAGCCCTCATGCTTCTTCTATTTTTAAAAATTAATTTATTGGAAATCAAAATGTAACTGGTTGTCCTAATGCCTTTGCCAAGGAAGATTGCTTTCCATCCTCTGAATTTGTACCTGTCATTTATCCAGGCATAATTTTGTATTTGAGAAATCCTGCATTTTGTTTAGACTTCTGCTGCCATCAGTGGGTACTGCTGGAGTCTCGCTGAGGCTCATACACAGATGAAAGTGAAGGTACAAAAACAACCCCCCCCCCCCCCAAAAAAGGTGGACGTGGACACAATGTAACAATTAGGTATTCATGCACATGAGTTAATTATGTGACAAGGTTGCTCATTCAGTAACAAATTTAGGTGTTAACCACTGGCAGAAATAATCCCCTCAGAACATGCTTATACTTACTTTGCTGTCCTGAGCTTATCTCCAGATCTTAAGCACATAAAAGAATACAACTCATGCTGGGGATTTCAGGAGAGCACCAGGGAATGTGTCATCAGAAGGACAAAGGAATTTAGTTTCTTACCCAGTACCTGAGCCCTTCTTGGAGAGGAGTGTTCTGTTCCTTGTTCTGGAGCAACAACCCTGCGAGGGGGCACCCTTAGAAAGCTGCCACGTTGGAAGGCTTGGCTGATCCCACCCTGCATGTGTTAGTTCTTCGGTAGGAAAGG
Organism: Melospiza georgiana; assembly: GCF_028018845.1. Lineage (NCBI taxonomy): Eukaryota > Metazoa > Chordata > Aves > Passeriformes > Passerellidae > Melospiza > Melospiza georgiana. Next base: position 42,307,403 of record NC_080431.1, read on the forward strand.
GCACCTTGTCTTCACCATCCCAAAATGAGACAGGTTTTTTTCCCCTTCATTCTAAAAAGCAAACTCTGAGTAAGGATTCTTCTTTTTTTTATTTGTTTTTTTAGTCTGTTTTGGTTTTGATTTTACTTTTTTTGGGCTTTTGTGTTTTATTTGGGTTTGGGGTTTTTGGTTTTTTGTGGGTTTTTTTTTTTTTTTTTTTTTTTTGTTTTTTTTTTTTATTTTTGCTTTGCAAGCATTATTCTATAGCGGCTCTTGTTCACTGACTTTGAATTATGAAATAGTTGCCCTTGTGGTAACTTTTACATTATTCAAGATAGAGTTTTTCACTCCTCCAGAGAAACAAAACTAGGCATGTGAATTTTAGCTATTACAAAAACAAGAATACAAAATATTACTTGAGATCCTGTTGTCCATATGAATGAACTGCAACATCTTTCCCAATTCAGAGTCAGAAGTTTCAGTGAGCCAAGGTGCTCTCAGAAGCAAAAGAAGAGGTGGTTCAGACATTGGCTCACTAAACCTTGCTCTGTGCTATGACCTCGGTGTATAAAAACATGAATTCAGTGTCTGATACGGGACCACAGGCAATGGCTTTGATGGATTGTCATAAGCATCAACCATGAAATACACAAATAGGTTCAGATACCACTTTTCTCCCTCTCCCTGCCTTTCTAGGTATAAAAGAGCTTTGGAAAGACAGATTGAGCCAAATCTTCATGGCAGAACTAACATTTTTCACGATTCAGAGCTGTTATTGTCATTTCTGGTTTCAGACTTTTTCACTGCCACATTCCCATATTAAAAAACCCCGCATGGTTTATTTCTCTCCTGATTGTCCTATACATGGCTTCCTTGGTAATGTAAGTTCTTCACTGAACACCTACACAATTTGCTCTCCTGACCTTCTGTCTGTCCTTACCACGTTATATTTGCCATTTGCACATTTGTAGAATATACACAGAGATAGTAATGAATTACTTAAGTTTCATGTACCATCAGCCTTAAGACCTTCAACCCACACACAGGCACATGCATTTCATACACATCAAGGGAAAGAGAGATTTGGACACTGCTATCAACATGTGGGGTCAAAAATACAATTAAATCAGAAAGTTCTTTCAGCTGTGTTCAGGAAAAAACAATACTGAAAAATATCATTCTTGGCCAAGTTACTTATGGACGAAGCAAATTCCCCCATGGTGTTATTTGAATGAAAACCTAAGGATGGGATTGTATTTGGCCCCAAATTGTTCCTTCTAATCAGGTCATTACTGTTGTATGTACCAATGAGCGTTCATTTGATCCTCCTGTGTAAAAATACAAAAACATCCCGTAGTTTACCAAGCGATTCATTTGGGACTGAAGCTTCACAGCAATGGAATTAGTGTGTACAGCACCTCAGTCTTTTTCCTAGATAAGATGGAAAAGGGAGGGCCATTATCAGGAACCCCATAGAGATAGTAGTGTCAATAGAGCTCCTACATTTAAAAGGAATAAAAATACCAGTGCTAGCAGGCAAACATATTAGTTTTTTAGACTTTCTTTTGCCTTCTTTTCAAGAGCTTTTAAATACAAAAATTACTTTTCTTCAAAACTTAAACTTCTGAAGATCTAATTTCCCAATAGTTTCCTCTGCATTTATATACTATGTAGTGTTTAGGCAATGCCTATGTTATAAGTTTATTAATATTATGTAAGTGTTGTTCTTGTATTTATGTATAGTGTATGTATTGTAAATATACTCAGAGCTTTTTTTCCTCTTACTGTAAAAAGGTGATTTTTGCCCT